>NC_090371.1:184711644-185038033 GCF_036365525.1 Heterodontus francisci
TGACAGCTCTTGAACTACATGCTGCATGAAGATATTGCACCATTACAGGGTGTTCAGGATTGAAGAACTACTGGTAGGACGAGTCTTGACATGCAGAAGTGCATCTCCCATTAATCAATCATGTGGAGTCCAAATAACATGAAGAAACCTGCACCCCAGTGCAGCCTGCCCTGCCATTAGATCTTGGGCTTCATAAATAGAGTTATTGAGTACAAAAGCAGGGAAGTTATGCTAAACCTTTTTAAAGTTCTGGTTCGGCCACAACTAGAGTATTGCATTCAGTTCTGGTCACAACCCTTTAGGAAGAATGAGCAGGTGTAGAGGTTTAGCAAAATGGTTCCAGGGAAGAGGGATTTTAGCTACAAGGTTAGATTGGAGAAGCTGTGTTTGTTCTCCTTGGAGCAAAGGAGATTGAAGGGGGATTTGCAGATTTGGATAAGGTAGAGAAAGAAAAGTTGTTCCCATTAGTTGATAGTACAAGGGCTAGGGGGCACAGAGTTAAGGTTTTGGCCAAATGTTATGATCCCTGTGGAGACCACCAACAAATGAAAAGAATCATATCTACTGATTGACCCCAATTTAGGAAACAAAATTAAACAGACGAGATTTCAATTTTATAAATTTTACTTTGACATTCAAACCAAAACCAATATAAATTAAACATGAAGCAACAGACAGATCACGGTCTATATTTATATTACAAATTACATCTTAACTATCAGATACAACAAAGATGGGTTTCACGGTTTCACTGGGCAGTCCACTCAGCATATATGGCACTAAATTACAGTCACACAGTTCTTCACAACTCTGAAGTTCCACGGGTAGATTTTCAATTTCTTTCTTCAAGGATTTAGTCACTGTTCTTCTTCTGACTGCAGTTCTCTCTATCCAAACTCCATGGGTGGGGTCTTCACCACAAGATGCACTTCTCCAGAACCTCCTCAGCTCTTCTCACGACGGTCTTGATGGCGTGAATTTACCAGTCTTCCCTTTATCTGAGTCCTTCGGAAACAACCTGTCCACTGTATGGCTGAAACAAAAACAAGAAATGCTGGAATCACTCAGCAGGTCTGGCAGCATCTGTGGAAAGAGAAGCAGAGTTAACGTTTCGGGTCAGCGACCCTTCTTCGGAACTGTATGGCTGAGTCTGGTTAGTCGGCTACTTTAAATAACAGAAACAGCTCCTGGATTCAGTCTTCACTTTCTTCTGCTTGCTAGCACTCCACTCTTGCCTATTTGCCTCATCTGCCTGATCTGTGGAATAAGTAAGAGACACAGAATTGTTGTATGTGCTTTAAAAACATGGATTAATTTTATTCTCTTGCAGAGCCCCTCTGATGGTATATGTACCTTAAGTGGACAAAATGCACAATGCAATTCTTAATACGCTACAGATTCCATCACACTACCCCCCCTAGGGAAAAGAAAGCTTTACTGTAGTAAATATTTCTTTATAATAGTTTAGAAATACAGCAAGTTCCTAACATCATAAACATTTTAACAAATAGTCTATTGCATACTGTACTGGTAACATTTTGAGGTTCATATCCAGACTCCTTTTGAATGAGTTGAGGGTTTCTGCTTCAACTACCCTTTCAGGCAGTGAGTTCCAGACCCCCACCACCCTCTGGGTGAAAAAAATTTTCCTCATATCCCCTCTAATGTTTCGACCATTCACTTTAAATCTATGCCCTCTCATTACTGACCTCCCTGCTAAGGTGAATAGACCCTTCACCTCCACTCTATCCAGGCCCCTCAGATCTCCCCTCAGCCTTCATGGGCAAAGGAGAACAACCCTAGCCTATCCAATCTTTCCTCATAGTTGCATTTTGCCAGTTCTGGCAACATCCTCGTAAATCTCCTCTGTACCCTCTCTAGTGCAATTCCATCCTTTCTGTAATGAGGTGACTAGAACTGCACACAGTATTCAGGTTGTGGCCTAACCAATGTGTTAGACAGTTCCAGCATAACCTCCATGCTCTTATATTTTATACCTCAGCTAATAAAGGAAAGGATTCCATATGCCTTCTTAAACACTTTATCGACTCTGACTCTGACCTGTCCTGCTACCTTCAGGGATCTGTGGACATTCACTCCAAAGTCTCTCACTCCCTTTAAACTTCTCAGTATTTTCCCATTAATCGTGTATTCCTTTGCCTTGTTTGACCTTTCCAAATGCATCACCTCACACTTCTCTAGGTTGAATTCCAATAGCCAATTTTTTGCCCATCTGACCAGACCATCAATATCTTCCTGCAGCCTACAGCTGTCCTCGCAATCTACCACATGGCCAATCTTTGTGTCGTCTGCAAACTTCTGGATCATGCCCCCTACATTTACGCCCAAATCATTAATATATACCACAAAAAGCAGGGGACCCAGTACTGAGCCCTGCTGAACACCACTGGAAATAGCCCTCCAGTCGCTAAAACATCTGTCAACAATTACCCTTTGTTTCCTGCCACTCGGCCAATTTTGTATCCACCTTGCTGCATTTCCCTGGATCCCATGGGATTTTATTTTTTTAACCAGTTTGCCATGTGGGACCATGTCAAAAGCCTTTCTAAAATCCATGTAGACCACATCAACTGCACTACCCTCATCTATCTTCCTTGTTACATGTTAAAAAAATTTGATCAAGTTGGTCAAACAAGATCTTCCCTTAACAAATCCATGCTGACTATCTTTGATTAGCCTGTGCCTTTCTAAGTGACAGTTTATCCTGTCTCTCAGAATAGATTCCAATAATTTGCCCACTACTGAGGTTAGACTGACTGGCCTGTAATTATTTGGTCTATCCCTCGCTCCCTTTTCAAACAGAGGTACAACGTTAGCAGTTCTCCAAACCTCCGGCATCACACCTATATCCAGTGAGGACTGGAAAATGATGGTCAGATCTTCTGCTATTTCTTCTCTGGCTTCTTTTAACAGCCTAAACATTTCATCCGGCCCTGGTGATTTATCTATTTTCAAGGATGCTAATCCCATTAATACTTCCTCTCTCCCTATAGGTTACCTTTTTGATCTTTAATGGGCCCTACTCTCTCCTTAGTAATCCTCTTACTCTGGATATATTGATAATACATCCTTGGATTCACCTTGATTTTGCTTGCCAATATTCTTTCATGCCCTCTCTTTGCTTTCCTAATTTCCTTTTTGATTTCATCCCTCCAGTTTCTATACTCATCTCAGTTTTCTGTAGTATTGAGTTCTCGGTGTCGGACATAAGCTTTCCTTTTCTGCCTTATCATACCCTATAAGCTCCTTGACATCAATGGGGCTCTAAATTTGGCCGTCTCACTCTTTTTCTTTCTGGGAACATGTTTACTCTGAACCCCTTGAATCTCCCCTTTGAATTCCTCCCACTGCTCTGATACTCATTTACCTTCAAGTTGCTGTTTCCAGTCCAATTTTGCTAGATCACTCCTCAGTTTATTAAAATTGGCCTTGCCCCAACTGAGAACTCTAACTCCTGTTCTATCTCTGTCCTTTTCCATAACTATGTTAAAATTGACTGCCACTCCTTTCATCTTCATTTCTTAAAACTAAGTCTAAAACTTGCTACATACTGGGCATCATGGGCTAAATTTTATAAGCCCGCTGCCGAAATCAGCGGTGGGCGAAAAAAATGGTGGCCTGCCCATGCGGGCCACATGCCAAACAGCTTCTGCGATTCCAAGCATAGTCTGTCCTGTGCTCATTTAAATAGCCAGGGCAGACGACCCCCACTGCCACCCCCCCCCTCCTCCAATCACAGGGCGGGGGTAGGCTGTCTGGCCCCGGCAATGCCGTCAGCTGCCTGTGCGTAGGCGCTGATGCCATTTTTCAAGGGCTATTAGCCCTACTGGCAAATTTGAATATTTTTTGAAATTAAATAAATACATCTCTTTTGCCCCTTTCCCCTGAAAATAACAATAACATTAATTATTTGCCCTTTCCCCCTCCAAATCACTGACCTTTACCACCTGACCTTTCCCCCCAACAACTGCACAAACTTTAAACTATAACCCTTCCCACCAACCCCTACACCCATGATGGTAATTTGACCCCATCCACCACCCCACTGCACTGAGAAAGATACCTCCTCCCCCACTCCCCACTAGTGTTGCGCCTCGTTCAAGTTTTCAGAGGCTTTCGCCGTGTATCTTCAGAGAGCAGGTGTTCCCTCTCTCTCTCTCACTCCAGCTGCCATTGCTGAGTGTCTTCTTTTACTGCTTGCCCTGAGGCTGCACTCCAGTGGCTTCTCTTCTTACAGCCTGTTTGAAGCCACAACCTGAGGGTTCCTTCCTTACAGCCTGTTTTCACCAGAAAGTCTGTTAAATTTATTGCAACATAGAATTCAACAGTTTATTGTCCTGCTTCAAAATGCAGAGACTAGTAGTCTTGAGTTCCACAAAGCTCATTGGCCTTTCCATTGTCCTCAGGTGTTAACACCTGCCTGGTCAATCTGCATGTTCTTCATGGCTGTTTTTCTTCTACAATCCAATAGTGTGGGAAGGTGAAACCCATTGTTCTTCAGGTGTTAGTACTGTAGCCTCTGTTCTTCAGAAAACAATCTTTGATCTGTTCTCTCTGTTGTCCTGGTAACATTTTACAGAGTGGAGGTGAGGTCAGTTGACCTTCTGGATTCCATCTTGAACTTTTTTTTAAAATTGCCATCTTTAAGACATAACCATGCTATAAGGCCCAGTGTTCATAACAGGTAGAATTTTCATAACTCAGTGCCTTCCTTCTCTTTCTTACCCTTTCTTTAAACTCTGGAAAGAGTATCAGCAATTATGTTGCTATTCCCTGCAAAATACACAACTTTCAGTACAAATGACTATAACACCAAACTCCAACAAAACAGTCAGAGAAACACAGATGGATTGTGATCTGTATAAATCAATATTTCTCCCTGACTATTGGTTGCATATACCTCAAACTGTGTAAAGCCAGTACAAGACTTAAAGTCACTTTCTCGATAGTTGAGTACCATGTTTGATGTTTATTGAGCTTCCTAGAGAAGTAGCTAATGGCGGTTCCATACCAGCACCTTCATCCTGGAGCAGTACTGCTCCTACCCCTACATCACTTGCATCAATAGCCACTTTGAATGTTTTATTAAAGTCTGGCCCTGCAAGAATTAGTTCTTTTACTAAAATGGCTTTTAATTTCTCAAATGCTGTTTGGCACGACTCTGACCATTCAAACTTCATATTCTTCTTTAACAGAGTAGTCAATGGGGTGACTACTGTGCTGAAATTAGAGACAAATTTCCTCCAGAACCCACAGATACCCAGGAACCATACACTTCTTTCTTTTTCTTGGGTACAGGAAAATCTATTGTCACCTGAACCTTGGCCTCTCATGGTAATACTTGATCTTGACCCATGCTATGTCCTAAATAAGTGACTTTGGCTTTGACAAACTCACTCTTTGCCAGGTTTATGACAAGTTTAGCTTTGGCCAGCCTGTCAAATAGAACTCTTAAATGCCGGACATGATTATGCCAAGTGTCGCTGTGTACCAATAGGTCATAGAGTCATAGATAGAGTCATAGAGTCGTACAGCATAAAAACAGGTCCTTCGGCCCACCACGTCCATGCCAACCATAATGCCTATCTATACTAATCCCACCTGCCTGCATTAATTCCATATCCCTCTATGCCTTGCTCTTTCAAGTACCTGTCCAGATGCCTCTTAAATGTTGCTACTGTTCCTGCCTCCACCACCTCCTCTGGCAGCTCATTCCAGAAATCCGCCATTCTTTGTGTGAAAAATTTACCCCCTTGATCCCCTTTAAATCTCCTCCCTCTCACCTTAAACCTATGCCCTCTAGTTTTAGTCACCTCTACCATGGGAAACAGACTCTGGCTATCTACCCTATCTATGCCTCTCATAATTTTATATACCTCTATCATGTCCCCTCTCAGCTTCCTTTGCTCCAGAGAAAACAGACCCAGCCTATCCAAGGTCATCGACGTACATAATACAATTACCCAACCCGGCAATCACTTGATTGGTCAATCTTTGAAATGTGGCTGGTGCACCTTTCATATTAAATGGCATGACTTTACACTAGAACAGACCATCTTTGTCACAAAAGCAGAAATTTCTTTAGATTGGTTAGTCAAGGGGACTTGCCAATATTCCTTTAGCAAATCAATCTTGCTAACAAAGGCTAAGTTCCTTACCCTATCAATACAATCCTCACGCCTTGGGATTGGATAAGAATCCGTCTTAGTTATCACATTAACCTTTTGGTAATTAATGCAGAATCTTTGAGAACCCTCTGGTTTTGGTACGAAAACAACAGGAGAACTCCAACTACTTTGACTAGGTTGATTTATATCATTATTTAATATATATTGAACCTCTTCCCTGACTTTAGCCAGTTTGCTTGGATTGAGTCTGTATGGATTTTGTTTAATTGGTTTAGCTTCTCCTACATCAACCTGATGAATCGCCAGAGAAATTTGACCTAGCTTATTTGCTTATCCTCCCTCAATAGGTCAGTTATGTCTTTCCTCTGGTGCTCAGGTTGGTGGTGCAGCACTTCATCCAGACCCTCTAACATCTCTGTGTTTGCCAGCTTCGCCATAGGAGGCTGAATCTGAGAACACTCAGTCTCAGACCCATCATCTGATTGATCACATGCACCAGCATCACCATCAACATTCTCTACCACCTGTGCTACACCTACTGGCTGACTATGGTCATTGTCATAGTACCTCTTCAGCATATTCAAATGACACACCCTTTCACTTTTCCATCTGTGTGGGGTACTAACCAAATAGTTCACCTCACTGAATTTCCTTTTGATACAGTAAGGTACATTAAACCTATCTTTCAATGGTTCACTATGCAAAGACAGGAAAACTAGCATCTTATCACTGGGTTGAAAACTACATGCCTTAGCTGTTCTATCCGCTTGTGCTTTCATCACCTGCTGAGAAACCTTGAGATGTTCTCCGACCATCTCACAAGTTTTTAAGAGTCTTTCTCAAAAATCTGACACATAATCTAGGAGGTAGTTTCCTCCTCCCTTGCCAAAAATCTCTGCATAAGGAGTTTAAGAGGACCCCTAACCTCATGCCCATTGATCAATTTGAAGGAACTTAAGCCAATAATTTGATGTGTCCCTGGTTGCAAACAAGAAAAATTATGTCCCTTTATCCCAATCATGGAGATACTCAAAACAATAGGCCCTAATCATACTCTTCAGGGTTTGGTTATATCTCTCCAAAGCACCTTGTGACTGCAGGTGATAAGCAAATGACTTGAGCTGTTTCACTCCCAAAGCACACATGACCTCCTGAAATACCATCTGACATGAAACGTGACCCCTGGTCAAACTGTATTTCTTTTGGCAACCCATACCTAGTGAAAAACTGGACCAACTCCTCAATCACAGCTATCACTGAGATCTTCATCAATGGTACTGCCTCTGGAAATCGGGTGGACAAATCCATGATGATCAGGAGATAATTATGAGCTGATTTAGCTGTAGGTAAGGGTCCAACACAATCCACAAGAACCCTACTAAATGGTTCATCAAATGCTGGTATCAGTATTAATGGGGCTTGCTTAATCCAAGGCTGTGGCTTCCCAATCATCTGACATATGTGACATGTCTTACAAAAGTCAACCACAGCCCTATGCAGCTTCGGCCAGTTAAAATGTGCCATAACCCATTTTGAATCTTCCCAATACCCAAATGACCTGCAACTGGAATCTCATGGGCAATTCTCAAAATTTCACTATGGTAGCAATGAGGGACAACAATTTGCTGGACTACAGCCCAATCCTCATCAGCAGGAGGTCTTTATTTCCTCAACTAAATGTCATTCTTGACATAATAACACTCAGCGACTTTTTCAACCTCTGTCTCAGACTATGCCGTCTGAGACAAGCTTCTCAATTCAGGATCTGCCTGTTGTGCCTCAAAGAGGATCTACTAAACAATTGACCATTGTTAACCTTGGAGCCTTTACCACCAACATCTCCATCTAAATCCTTGGAAAAAGTTTCAGCCAACCAAGTATCTGAATTATCCTCCACAACAACTGAATCCATCTCATCTTGTTTAACAATGTTCGGCACCATTTATGACTCCTCAGATGCTGAAGCAGTCCGTATCCACATGCAGCAAGAGCTGGACAACATTCAGGCTTAGGCTGATATGTGGCAAGTAACATTCACATTACACAAGCGCCAGGCAATGACCATCTCCAACAAGAGAGAATCCAACCATCTCCCCTTGACATTTAATGGCATTTCTATCGTTGAATCCTCCATCATCAACATCCTGGGGGCTACCATTGACCAGAAACTTAACTGGACTAGCCATATAAATGCTATGGCTACAAGAGCAGGTCAGAGTCTGGGAATTCTGTGGCGAGTAACTCACCACCTGACTCTCCAAAGCCTGACCACCATCTACAAGGCACAATTCAGGAGTTTGATGGGATACTCTCCACTTGCCTGGATGAGTGCAGTCCTAACACTCAAAAGGTTCGACACCATTCAGGACAAAGCAGCCTACTTGATCCCCACCCACCACCTTAAACAGTCACTCCCTCCAGCACCAGCACAGTGGCAGGAGTGTGTACCAACTACAAGATGCACTGCAGCAATTCATCAAGGCTTCTTCGACAGCACCTTCCAAACCCGCGACCTCTACCTCCTAGAAGGACAAGGGTGCAGGAGATGCATGGCAACACCACCATCTGCAAGTTCCCCTCCAAGTCACACGTCATACAAGTTAGGAGCAGGGTAGTCCACTCGGCCCCTCGAGCCTTCTCTGCCATTCAACAAGATCATGCCTGATCTGATTGTAACCTCAACTCAACATTCCCACCTACCCCCAATAACTTTTCACCTACTTGCTTATCACAAATCTATCTACCTCTGCCTTAAAAATATTTAAAGACTGTGCTTCTACCACCTTTTCAGGAAGAGAATTCCAAAGATTCACGACCCTCTGAGAGAAATAATTTCTCCTCATCTCTAAAATGGGCGATCCCTTATTTTTAAACAGTGATCCCTAGTTCTAGATTTTCCTACAAAAGTAAATATCCTTTCCACATCCACTCTGTCAAAACTCCTCAGAATCTTATATGTTTCAATTAAGTCACCTCTTACTCTTCTAAACTCCAGAAGATACAATCCTACCCCGTCCAATCTTTCCTCATAAGACAATTATCAGCGAACATCCCCACTTCTGACCTTATGATGAAAGGAAGGTTAATCATGAAGCAGCTGAAGATGGTTGGGCCCAGGACACTACCTTGAGGAATTACTGCAGTGATGTCCTGGACCTCCAACAACTACAACCATCTTCCTTTGCGCTAGGTATGACTCCAACCAGCGGAGAATTTCCCCCCGATTCCCATTAACTCCAGTTTTGCTAAGGCTCCTTGATACCATACTCTGTCAAATGCTGCCTTGATGTCAAGAGCAGTCACTCCCACTTCACCTCTGGAATTCAGCTCTTTTGTCCATGTTTGGACAAAGGCTGTAATGAGGTCAGGAGCTGAGTGGCCCTGGCGAAACCCAAACTGAGCGTCAGTGAGCAGGTTATTGTTGAGCAAGTGCCGCTTGATAGCACTGTCAACAACCCCTTCCATCACTTTACTGAGGATTGAGAGTAGACTGATGGGGCGGTAATTGGCCGGGTTAGATTTATCCTACTTTTTGTGTACAGAACTTACTTGGGGGCAATTTTCCACATTACTGGGTACATACCAGTGTTGCAGCTGTACTGGAACAGCTTGGCTAGGGACGTGGCTAATTCTGGAGCACAAGTCTTCAGTACTATTGCTGGAATGTTTTCAGAGCCCATAGCCTTTGCAGTATCCAGTGCCTTTAGCCATTTCTTGATATCATGTGGAGTGAATCACTCACGTTGTCCTGATTTCTGTTGTAATCTTCACGGAAGATTCATGGAACCACTGGAGAAATGGCATCAAAGGCAATTTTCAGCTAATTATACCTCTGCTTTGTTGGGGAATTCACTGATCACACACTCAAGTTGCAGCAGGATATGAGGCTATGGTACACCAGCAGAAACTTAGGACAGTAGTATTTAGATGTAGATTGAAGAAGCTCACAGACAAGGTAGATGTGTACCTAACCAAAAATCCATCCCATGTTTCAGTAAAGGACTATGCATTATGCAGCTAGACTTTGTCCTGATTTTAAGTGTGACTCCTCTTGTCTCCAGTGGTTCCATTAATGACCTGCTCTCACGAGAAGTGCGTGTTGGGAAATCATGGCTCCTGTCCCAACTTATTACTCCCTACATGTTCTGCTCCCCATTGAGAGCACCTGCCTAGGATTTTCAATTACAAATTGGAGATGCAATGTTTGTTCTGCTGTAGGTACAAGTGAAGCAATAAAAAAGCTGGACAGTTGTGTCAGGCCTTGGCGCGAGTCATCAGTAAACATGGGACAGGTTGGTAGGCAGAACTTATTGGCATGGATACTTGGGCCATCTACTTGGTAATTATCAGTCTCTCAATAATCCTGTCATAATGAAAATAGTCCAAATATCCTAAGTCTCAACACATGATTATAGTTACCCAACCCTGCTGTCATCCTCGTGATTCTACGCTTATGCTTTCCATGGTCCTAATGCCCTTTCTATAATGGGGTGCCAAAATTACACACTTTACTCTAACCAAAGCATTGAACAAATTTATTATCTTCACTATTGGGTTATATACCCCTAACTATAAGCCCAAAATGTGGTTGGCCAGTTTTTTATAGCTTTATTCAGCTCAATCTGTACTTTCTCAGCTTTAAGGACATTTAAGCACAGGAGAAGACAATTTTGGCTAACTGTGCCTGTACCAGTGGCAGCTTCACAATATTAAAGGCAAAGAGCAGGTTTAAATTAGACCGCTATTTATTGAACTTTGTCCATATCCTTTAATACTTTTCTTCTGCAAGTGTTTATCTAACTCCTTCTTAAATGTTACAATTGACACAGTTTCAATAGCTGCTTGTTGTAATATTTGC
This sequence comes from Heterodontus francisci, assembly GCF_036365525.1. NCBI lineage: Eukaryota > Metazoa > Chordata > Chondrichthyes > Heterodontiformes > Heterodontidae > Heterodontus > Heterodontus francisci. The sequence continues at coordinate 184,722,652 of NC_090371.1, forward strand.
ATTAAAAAAAAGGGTTAGATTTTAATTTGGTTGTGCACTGGACCCAGAAGCTGCCAAAATAGGTAAGTTTTTTACTTTCCTTGTGGGGCCTCCTTGCACCCCACCCCCCATCCACCATCCCCTCCACATTTCTACTCGCAAGACCCTCCCAAAACCTTCTCCCTGTCACTTGCGGACCATTCCTTTGCTCCCAACCTGCAGCCAACTTTCCCCTCCCAGCAGACAGCCCGCTGCCGCTTCCCACCAGTTTTGGGTGAGCAACATAATGGGGACATGCAGGTGAGGCCCAGAAGTTAAAGTCACCAGGGTCTCACACTGCTGAGGTATTGGGGAATTGGCACTTACCTTGGCCCGGGTTAAATTCAAGCTCACAGTATTGGCGCTGTTGCTTCATTGGTGGCCAAGTGCCACTCCTCAGTGAAGTGTTACCCCATACAGACCAGAAGTTGCTAGGTTTGATTTCCAATTTGTGGTGAGGTAAATGTTCTCAGCCAGAGCAGCAGCAGTTAAGCCACTGCAATTGGACTCAGTGCTCCTGGCAAGCCAAGAGAAAAATCAACCAGGTTTCTTGCTCCCAATCTTTATCAAGTGCAAACAGCTGAAATGTACATGTTTACAGGAACCAAGTGCAGACATAATCTGGCTGCCCTTCATAGATGAATAGCATGCTGACACTTCCTGTTTGGGTTCACACAGGAAGAATGACCACTTGAGTGAGGTACTGGAGGTTCTATGGAGCAGTACCTCAGCAAGAGTCAGCACCTTCAATGCCAAGATTTTCAATTACAAGTTACAGCTGTGTGCTGTGCTGTAGGTACAAGAGAAGCAATGAAAGAGCTGAACAGTTGTGTGAGGAGAAATAGGGTGAAACTAAGAAACTGTACAAAATTTGGAGAAAAAGCCATCAGTGCCATAATTTCTATTGACTGCTTAGATTATACTTGGAAATTACTATTCATTTGGTGATTTTTTGTTGTTGTCATTGTTCAAGGCTTTGGCAAGCACACATTCCAAAATGAATAACTTCGGGTGCCATTGCTTTTAATCATTTTAGGATCCGTGTCCTCTGTCTGTGGCTTACGATTACTGAACCAACGGCAGAAACGGATTATTGGTGGCAAAAATTCATTAAGGTCAGTAAGTATATTATTTCAAAACGGCTTTTTTCCCTCGGAAATCGTTAACCAGGTAATTTACACTTCATTTAACGTAAAGTAACGTTGCTGTCAGAGTGCATTAACTCAGGGTGTTATAACGTATGCACAAACGTTGTCCTGTTGTCCCAGTCAATGGGTTGGTAAAGCATGCATGTTTAAGCAGTTGTGCAAAGGTCCATCACAGTACTTGAGAGAATTGATACACAAAGATCTCTGCTAAAGCTTGCTGGTATAATTTGATCAGACATATAAAATGTTACCGGTACCATATGTGTATTGAACTAAACAGTTTTTAAACACTTGATGAATTATCATATGATCAGAACAACTATCATTGTAAATGCTCTGCTTGAATTTCATTCCCTGTTTAAACTACAAAGATACCTCTGATGTCAAGGGTGCCATCTATGGTATTTTCATGGCAGGACCAAGGGCATGGGCCAGAAGTAAAGCCTCAGTTCCCTGGACTACAGAATGGAAAAACCAGGCAGGGTTCTTGCTCCTGATGACTATCCAATGATAACTTTGGGACAGTGTATGTCTGCTATGATCAAGTACAAACAAGAGCAATCCTAGCTCTGCTGCCCTTCATGCTTGAACAACCATGCATCCAGTAACACAGAACACTGCCTCATGTGATGGTTTTGTTCTCTGCTTTTGGAGACAAGACTGCTGCCAGTTTCAGTGGATGCCAGAGGTAACATTTTAATCCCCGGACAGGTTGAGCTCTCAGTGAAGCTATGTAGGACAACAATGTTGTTTATACACTGTTGGTCTGTATGGAATTGCACCCAACATTGAGGACCATCTTGAGCCTCTGTGGAACATAAAGTGGCTTACACCACATTTCAATAAGTTGCTTTGAATTTGCCAATAAGGTTCAAACCAGAAAATTGAGCACATAATCTAAACTGATAGTACTGAAAGAGTGCTGCACTGTTAGAGGTGCCATCTTTTAGGTAAGATGTTAAACAGAGGCCTCATCTGCCCTCTAAAGTGGACATAAAGGATTCCATGGAACTATTTCAAACAAGGTCAGGGGAGTTCTGCCTGGTATCCTGGCCAATATTTATCCCTCAAAAAACATCATTAAAAAAAATCAGATTATCTAATCATCCGGAGGACATAGGTGAGGTTTTGAATGATTACTTTTCATCTGTGTTCACTGTGGAGAAGGACGATGCAGGTGTAGAGATCAGGGAGGGGGATTGTGATATACTTGAACAAATTAGCATTGAAAAGGAGGAAGTATTAGCTGTCTTAGTGGGCTTAAAAGTGGATAAATCCCCGGCCCAGATGAGATGTATCCCAGACTACTATGTGAGGCACGGGAGGAGATAGCAGGGGCTCTGACACAAATTTTCAAATCCTCGACGAGAATGGTCCTAAAGGAAGAGTGCTAAATTGGGGGAAGGCCAACTATACCAAAATTCGGCAGGAGCTGGGGAATGTAGATTGGGAGCAGCTGTTTGAAGATAAATCCACATTTGATATGTGGGAGGCTTTTAAGGAGAGGTTGATTAGCGTGCAGGAGAGACATGTTCCTGTTAAAATGAGGGATAGAAATGGCAAGATTAGGGAACCATGGATGACAGGTGAAATTGTGAAACTAGCTAAGAGGAAAAAGGAAGCAATACATAAGGTCTAGGCGGCTGAAGAAAGACGAAGCTTTGGAAGAATATCGGGAATGTAGGACCAATCATAAACGAGGAATTAAGAGGGCTAAAAGGGGTCGTGAAATATCTTTAGCAAACAGGATTAAGGAAAATCCCAAAGCCTTTTATTCATATATAAGGAGCAAGAGGGTAACTAGAGAAAGGATTGGCCCACTCAAGGACAAAGGAGGAAAATTATGCGTGGAGTCAGAGAAAATGGGTGAGATTCTAAACGAGTATTTTGCATCGGTATTCACCGAGGAGAGGGACATGACGGATGTTGAGGTTAGGGATAGATGTTTGATCACTCTAGGTCAAGTCGGCATAAGGAGGGAGGATGTGTTGGGTATTCTAAAAGGCATTAAGGTGGATAAGTCCCCAGGTCCGGATGGGATCTATCCCAGGTTACTGAGGGAAGCGAGAGAGGAAATAGCTGGGGCCTTAACAGATATCTTTGCAGCATCCTTAAACACGGGTGAGGTCCCGGAGGACTGGAGAATTGCTAATGTTGTCCCCTTGTTTAAGAAGGGTAGCAGGGATAATCCAGGTAATTATAGACCGGTGAGCCTGACGTCAGTGGTAGGGAAGCTGCTGGAGAAGATACTGAGGGATAGGATCTATTCCCATTTGGAAGAAAATGGGCTTATCAGTGATAGGCAACATGGTTTTGTGCAGGGAAGGTCATGTCTTACCAACTTAATAGAATTCTTTGAGGAAGTGACAAAGTTGATTGATGAGGGAAGGGCTGTAGATGTCATATACATGGACTTCAGTAAGGCGTTTGATAAGGTTCCCCATGGTCGGTTGATGGAGAAAGTGAAGTCGCATGGGGTCCAGGGTGTACTAGCTAGATGGATAAAGAACTGGCTGGGCAACAGGAGACAGAGAGTAGCAGTGGAAGGGAGTTTCTCAAAATGGAGACGTGTGACCAGTGGTGTTCCACAGGGATCCATGCTGGGACCACCGTTGTTTGTGATATACATAAATTATTTGGAGGAAAGTATAGGTGGTCTGATTAGCAAGTTTGCAGACGACACTAAGATTGGTGGAGTAGCAGATAGTGAAGGGGACTGTCAGAGAATACAGCAGAATATAGATAGATTGGAGAGTTGGGCAGAGAAATGGCAGATGGAGTTCAATCCGGGCAAATGCGAGGTGAAGCATTTTGGAAGATCCAATTCAAGAGTGGACTATACAATAAATGGAAAAGTCCTGGGGAAAATTGATGTACAGAGAGATTTGGGTGTTCAGGTCCATTGTTCCCTGAAGGTGGCAACGCAGGTCAATAGAGTGGTCAAGAAGGCATACGGCATGCTTTCCTTCATCGGACGGGGTATTGAGTACAAGAGTTGGCAGGTCATGTTACAGTTGTATAAGACTTTGGTTCGGCCACATTTGGAATACTGCGTACAGTTCTGGTCGCCACATTACCAAAAGGATGTAGATGCTTTGGAGAGGGTGCAGAGGAGGTTCACCAGGATGTTGCCTGGTATGGAGGGCGCTAGCTATGAAGAGAGGTTGAGTAGATTAGGATTATTTTCATTAGAAAGACAGAGGTTGAGGGGGGACCTGATTGAGGTGTACAAAATCATGAGAGGTATAGACAGGGTGGATAGCAAGAAGCTTTTTCCCAGAGTGGGGGATTTAATTACTAGGTTTCACGAGTTCAAAGTGAGAGGGGAAAGGTTTATGGGGGATATGCGTGGAAAGTTCTTTACGCAGAGGGTGGTGGGTGCCTGGAACGCGTTGCCAGCGGAGGTGGTAGACGCGGGCACGATAGCATCTTTTAAGATGTATCTAGACAGATCCATGAATGGGCAGGAAGCAAAGAGATACAGACCCTTAGAAAATAGGGTTTAGATAGAGGATCTGGATCGGCGCAGGCTTGGAGGGCCGAAGGGCCTGTTCCTGTGCTGTAATTGTCTTTGTTCTTTGTTCTCTCTGGCCACAGGAGAGGTACCAGAGGACTGGAGGACAGCGAATGTGGTACCATTATTCAAGAAGGGTAGCAGGGATAAACCAGGTAATTATAGGCCAGTGAGTCTAATGTCAGTGATAGGGAAACTATTTTTAAAAATTCTGAGGGATAAGATTAATCTCCACTTGGAGAGGCAGGGATTGATCAGGGTTTGTCACAGGGAGATTGTGTCTATTAAATTTGATTTATTTTTTTGAGGAAGTGACTAGATGTGTGGATAAAGATAGGTCAGTTGATGTGGTCTACATGGACTTCAGTAAGGCTTTTGATAAGGTCCCGCATGGGAGATTGATTAAGAAGGTACAAGCCCATGGGATCCAGGGTAATTTGGCAAATTGGATTCCAAATTGGCTTAGTGGCAGGAGGCAGAGGGTGATGATCGAGGGTTGTTTTTGCAAATGGAGGCCTGTGACCAGTGGTGTACCACAGGGATCAGTGCTGGGACCCTTGCTGTTTGTAGTGTAGATTAATGATTTAGACATGAATATAGGAGGTATGATCAATAAGTTCGCAGATGACATGAAAATTGGTGGTCTCGTGGATAGTGAGGAGGAAAGCCCTGGAGTACAGGACAATATAGATGGGCTGGTAAAATGGGCAGAGCAGTGGCAGATGGAATTTAATCCTGAGAAGTGTGAGGTGATGCATTTTGGGAGGACTAACAAGGCAACGGAATATATAATGGATGGTAGGACCCTAGGAAGTACAGAGGGTCAGAGGCACATTGGTGTACTTATCCATAGATCACTGAAGGCAGCAGCACAGGTAGTTAAGGTGTTTAGGAATGCATACGGGATATTTGCTTTTAGTAGCCCAGACATAGAATATAAGACCAGGGAAGTTAGGTTAGAGCTGTTTAAAATGCTGGTTAGGCCACAGCTGGGGTACTGTGTGCAGTTCTGGTCACCACATTATAGGAAGGATGTTATTGCACTGGAGAGGGTGCAGAGAAGATTCACCAGGATGTTTCCTGAGCTGGAGTATTTCAGCTATGAGGAGAGACTGGATAGGCTAGAATTGTTTTCCTTGGAGCGGAGAAAGTTGAGGGGGGACGTGATTGAGGTATACAAAATTATGAGGGGCACTGATAGGATAGATGGGGAAACTTTTTCCCTTAGCGGAGGGGTCAATAACCAGGAAACATAGATTTAAGGTAAGGAGCAGGAAGTTTAGAGGGGAATTGAGGAAAAATCTTTTCACCCAGAGGGTGGTTGGAATTTGGAAAACACTGCCTGAAGGGATAGTAGAGGCAGGAACCCTCACAACATTTAAGAAGTATTTATATGGGTACTTGAAACACTTGAAGCATATAAGGTTATGGCCAGGTGCGGGAAAATGGGAATAGTTGGATGGGTGCTTGATGGTTGATGCAGATGCGTTGGGCTGAAGGGCCTGTTTCTGAGCTGTATAACTCTATGACTCTATTAACTATTTGTGGGACCTTGCTGTGTGCAAATTGGCTGCCGTGTTTCCTATATGACAACAGTATGGCACTTCAAAAGTACTCCACAGGCTGTAAAGTGCTTTGGGACATCCTGTGGTTGTGAAAGGCGGCATAGAAATGCAAGTTCAGTTTTTCTTTAGTCCTCATAATCCACACTGGTATGGAAAAAGATTTTAGAACACTTGCAGCCTCAACACATTGTGAAGTGCATCTGCAATGTAAATGGTTTGAGAGTTGAAAATAATACCCCGTATAATAAACACTATTGTATCCAGCTCTTCAGTTTAGTAGATAATGAAATTATCAAGCCTTCAAGCCTTAACTGTCAAAACAGCAACAGGCAAGTTCCCACGACACATCTGCCAGGACAAGATTTTCTGTTGGGGTGTGTGTCGAGATCCATGTGCATGCTTCTTAATTGTGTTTGTTAGACCTCCACTTCTGTGTACTGAATAATGTCTTTTTAATGTTTGGATTCCTGCCTTACACAGAGGTGGGTGGCCTTGGCAGGCAGCCATCCGGCTGAGAGCATCCCATGGAGATGGGAGATTGCTGTGCGGTGCCACTCTCATTGGCAGCTGTTGGGTCCTCACTGCAGCTCACTGCTTTAAAAGGTCAGTCTTTTAATTGGAATAATTTAATTAACATAATTCAAAGAAGATAATGATCTTCCTCCCTGGAGGACACAATCATAGTCTAGTGCAGTTTTGCTGCAATTGGTTTCTAATGGCTCAATGCAGGTCATGTTAATATGGATAACTGTTGCAGGTGTTAGCCTACAGATCTGTCAGATGACTAAGGATTAATGGAGTTTGTATTTACAAACACAGATAGACTCTCTGAAGACTTTTTTGCTGTGAGTATTCTCAGGAAGTTCTTGTTTGCAACTTTTTTTGGTGAAATTGATTTTTTGTAATATAGCTAGGCAGAAATGGACATGCCTCCTCACGTGAATAAAAACATCTACAATGGCTGATAGATGAAACCAAGGCTGAATTTACACTACAACTGGTTACTAAAGTTGTGTGAATTTGGATTCAGGGCTCAAACTGATTCCAAGTGAGAGGATTGAGAGCACCTCCAGTAGACACTTTCACATTACTTGGCGTCCCATAATTGAGATAGTCTAACTCTGGGATAGACAGACTTGGTGACTTTATACATTTATTTTTTAATCTGTTTACAGGGATTCTTATAGGTTGCAGAAAATAAAATTGCATATGCTTGTATGGGAAGGAAAATAGGGAAAGCTGTCATCAGAGAGAGGAGGCTTCTGACCACTCCTGGAATGCAAACACAGAACTCCTTTGTCACTGAGCACTGTGCAAAGCCCAGCTGGCAATTCAACTCAGGTCTGCTAAAATTATTTGTGTCAGACTAAAAGCTGCAGTGTAACTGCACCCAAAACTATAATAACTAATTTCAGCGCTGATCTAGATGCAGAGAACACTTTTGATCTACAGAATTTCTTATAAGTTACAGAAAACAACTAACTCTAGTCCAATATTAGGAGGAAAATAAGGCAATTCAAGAGAGGGAAACAGATTTAACTGGTGTCCTGATATTAGCTTTTTAAAAAATGTAGTAGTGATTTTATAACTGGAATACAAGATGCATAATACCGAACAAGCAGGATATGTACAAGTTCCAGGAAATGATAACCAAAGCCCCAGTTTTAACTGCGGGTTTGGGGTGAGTGTCGGGTCAGAGAAGCGAATTTCAGGCTTGCTGACGTGATGCCCAGGCCTTATTTAAATAAACCAGACCTGACCACTGCCCAAGCCATCAATGATGTCTGGCTGGCGGGGGTGGGGGGTAGGAGTCAGGGGAAGGTGGCATGTGACCGAGTCTGAGGACCCACAGGAACTGTTCTCAGCAGTTAGTTAAGTGGTGGTGGTGGATAGGCAATTGTACAGGAAAGAGTATCCCAGGACCAAGGATTTCTTTGGGACCCGGTGGAATACTACTGCACCTGAGCCACAAGGAAACTGTTAAATAAGTGTCTTTGTTGGTCTGTTTCTGGGCCACCTTCTCCTTTGCGCCATATACTCTTGACGAAACCAGTACTTGGCAATGGTTAAAATATAGTCAGAGTCTCAATGAGATCATAGATCCCCAACTTTGGAATTTGAGTCAGGCTCTCGATTGCCTGCTGCATGGGTCTCACGGGCTGGCCAGAGAGAACCTGTTAAAATGGTGTGAGACCAGTGAAGATCAGGTGAGTAGGTCACTGCAAGCATTTTAACACCTATGCACTCCATTCTCGTTGGACGGCGGGGCAAGGGTTGAGCGACAGTTAAAATCAGAGTTCAAGGGCTGAATTTTACGCCGCCCCAGCGGGTTGGATGGTGGCGTGGGGGCAGATGAGGGCGGTGTAAAATTGAGCGGGAGGCTCCGTGAGGCCTTCCCGCCCCTCTCCCGTCTCCGGCCAACTCATTGGCGGTTGCAGGCGGGTGGGGGGAGGAACAGCCCGCCCACCGGCCCCAGGCCAATTGAGGCCCGTAAATGGCCACTTAACGGCCACTTAATGGCATTCATCCACCTGCACAGGCATTTTACCTGTGGCAAGCGGGCGTGCTGGGGACATGAAAGGCTGCACGGGGTGCCCGCTCCCGCCTCCCAACCCACCCTCCGGGACCCAAGATGCCCCCTCCCCCCAAACGACCACCCTAGCCTCATCAGGGCACGACTGATGATCCCCCTGGTGAGGCATGCCCAATTTACCTTCACTCCTAGCTCCATGGCATCCTCCTCGGTCAGCTGGGCTGATTGAGGGACCTCCTCCCTCACGCAGATGGAAGCCCCACCTCGGAACAATTAAAGCCCAGGGACCAGTAAAATGTGGGTCGGATCCCCGGGCTAGGCAGAAGTGGGTTCGTCACTGACTTTTACATCTGTGGCGAAGTCCCGTCTGCCTACGGTAAAATCCAGCTCCAAGTGTCAGCACAATCTTTAATTGCCTGGTCCATTGCAGAAGTAGCTGTTGTAGGTCTCTAAATATTCATAATATTCTTCTGCCTTCTAATTGTTCTTCTTTAATACAAAATAAAATATTGATGACTAGTGTACTCGTATTTCTTGCTAGTTCTGCATAAATCATAAATTTCTATGCAAATATTTGGATTTTTTGGTGAATGTGCTGTAATAGACACTGAAGTTCAAAAAAAATCATACTGTGCAAACATATATCCAAGTATTGTAGGCAACACATGCTTTATGAATTATCGGGCTTGGGATGAAGTAGCTGAGATCAGATTCCATTTTACAAACTTCAATGTAAAACAATCATTGGGCTGAATTTTACAAATACACTGCCGAAATCGGTGGCTGGCCGCACATCACGGAGCCGCTGCGATCCTAAACGCAGCAGCTCATTGAAATAACTGGGGCGGGTCCCCCCACTACCCCCACCCCCCGCCGATGACGTGGAGGGAGCGGGCTGTCTGTCCTTGGCAATGGCGTCAGCTGCCTGTGTGCAGGCACTGATGCCATTTCTAAAGAGCTTTCAGCCCTGCCATTAAATTTAAATATTTAAAGATACAGTGAATTAAATAAATTAAATAGATTTCTTCTGCCTCACTCCCACCCCCAATAACAATGAAATTAATTACTTGCCCTCTCCCCCCCAAAACACTTACCTTGTCCACCTGACCTTCACCCCCGCCCCCCTAAAATGCATAGAACTTTAACCTAAAACCCTACCCACCATCCCCTACACCAATTGTGCTACTTTGACCCTGTAACCCCCACCCCCACACTGAGAAACTTACCTCCAACCCCCCTCCCCGTAAGTGTTCTGCCTCGTCTCCCCAGACGGGGATCCGAAGGCGCGGGAGTGCCTGCCAGTAGCAGGAAGATCACAGCGGAACGGAAGGTGGTGGTGTAAGTATGATTAATGCATTAATTTCCATTTATTTAAATATGTAAATAGGGGTCCTGTTGCAGAGCGGCGGGGGTGGGGGCCACGACAAGGCCTCGCTGCCACCGGCAATATCGGGCCGGGCCCACCCAGCGTCGGGGTGTGTGGTGCCCCTCTTCCCAGGTTACTGTGGGAAGCGAGAGAGGAAATAGTTGGGGCCTTAACAGATATCTTTGCAACATCCTTAAACACGGGTGAGGTCCCGGAGGACTGGAGAATTGCTAATGTTGTCCCCTTGCTTAAGAAGGGTAGCAGGGAAAATCCAGGTAATTATAGACCGGTGAGCCTGACGTCAGTGGTAGGGAAGCTGCTGGAGAAGATACTGAGGGATAGGATTTATTCCCATCTGGAAGAAAATGGGCTTATCAGTGATAGGCAACATGGTTTTGTGCAGGGAAGGTCATGTCTTACCAACTTAATAGAATTCTTTGAGGAAGTGACAAAGTTGATTGATGAGGGAAGGGCTGTAGATGTCATATACATGGACTTCAGTAAGGCGTTTGATAAGGTTCCTCATGGTAGGCTGATGGAGAAAGTGAAGGCGCATGGGGTCCAAGGTGTACTAGCTAGATGGATAAAGAACTGGCTGGGCAACAGGAGACAGAGAGTAGCAGTGGAAGGGAGTTTCTCAAAATGGAGACGTGTGACCAGTGGTGTTCCACAGGGATCCGTGCTGGGACCACTGTTGTTTGTGATATACATAAATGATTTGGAGGAAAGTATAGGTGGTCTGATTAGCAAGTTTGCAGACGACACTAAGATTGGTGGAGTAGCAGATACTGAAGGGGACTGTCAGAGAATACAGCAGAATATAGATAGACTGGAGAGTTGGGCAGAGAAATGGCAGATGGAGTTCAATCCGGGCAAATGCGAGGTGATGCATTTTGGAAGATCCAATTCAAGAGTGAACTATACAGTAAATGGAAAAGTCCTGGGGAAAATTGATGTACAGAGAGATTTGGGTGTTCAGGTCCATTGTTCCCTGAAGGTGGCAACGCAGGTCAATAGAGTGGTCAAGAAGGCATACGGCATGCTTTCCTTCATCGGACGGGGTATTGAGTACAAGAGTTGGCAGGTCATGTTACAGTTGTATAGGACTTTGGTTCGGCCACATTTGGAATACTGCGTGCAGTTCTGGTCGCCACATTACCAAAAGGATGTGGGTGCTTTGGAGAGGGTGCAGAGGAGGTTCACCAGGATGTTGCCTGGTATGGAGGGTGCTAGCTATGAAGAGAGGTTGAGTAGATTAGGATTATTTTCATTAGAAAGATGGAGGTTGAGGGGGGACCTGATTGAGGTGTACAAAATCATGAGAGGTATAGACAGGTTGGATAGCAAGAAGCTTTTTCCCAGAGTGGGGGATTCAATTACAAGGGGACACGAGTTCAAAGTGAAAGGGGAAAAGTTTAGGGGGGATATGCGTGGAAAGTTCTTTACGCAGAGGGTGGTGGGTGCATGGAACGCATTACCAGCGGAGGTGGTAGACGCGGGCACGATAGCGTCTTTTAAGATGTATCTAGACAGATACATGAATGGGCAGGAAGTAAAGAGATACAGACCCTTAGAAAATAGGCGACAGGTTTAGATAGAGGATTTGGATCGGCGTAGGCTTGGAGGGCCGAAGGGCCTGTTCCTGTGCTGTAATTTTCTTTGTTCTTTGTTCTTTGTTCCGGAGGCTTCTGCCCCACTTCACCCCGCCACGAACCCTGATGTCGGCGGTGGGGGTGTAAAATCCAGCCCAATATGTGCATTGCGCACATATGGCAGGAGAATGGAGGAATCCTTCATTCAAGTTAGACTGTACCATAAATAAATCAGGGCAATGACTGTCAGTGAAAGACATTGGGCTGAATTTTCCCAGTCCTATGGAGATGGGTATGGAGGCAGGACTAGGAGCAAAATTAGAGAATCTCTCATCGCGGCTCCCCAACGCAATCCCACCTCCAAGTGATCTTGCTGGAGATGGGGTCTGACTGGTAGTGGCTACCCATTCCGCAGTGGCAGATAGCTAATTAGGTTCAATTAAATCCCCTTTTGGGGCAAATGGTGATGCCGCCAGGATCTTCCTGATGGTGGTCAATCCCCTCACAGAGGCCGAAGCCTGGCCCTTGTCTGACAACAGGCTGGGGCACAGTGAGGCCTTCTTTAATTCCCCCCAGTCCATAACAAAGCCTCGGGTGCCAGATAGCCACAGCTACGGCAACAGACCATCATGTGGAGGGGTTCCACATCTATAATAATGGCCTGGCAGCTGTGGTCACACTTACTTTTTACACTTTTATAATTCTTCGGAGGGTGCCTCCATCTAAAGGCGCCTTCATGCTCTCCTACATACATTGGCATTGCCCTCCTCTTCCAGTGGGGTTGCTGTCTGGACATCGCTGCGGGCTCTCCTACTGGGCCTGCTGGTTCCCTGGTTTGCCCGCTGTCCTTAATTGAACGGGGCTCCTGGAGGCAGATTCTTAATTGGCTGCCTCCGGGAAGGTTGCGACTGTTGTCCCAACACGACCTGGAATTGAACCCAATGTCGGGGCTCTCACGATCTCGGCAAAATCCAGCCTGCTAATTCTGTGGTAATTTCACAACTTCACTATCCTGGCACAGAACCTCAGCTGCTGAGAACTGTGGTCAGTAATTCATGAGCGGTGTGTGCTCGAATTCTTGATTTGATTTCGGGGCGGGCAGGGCTTCGCTCTGGGAGCACAGGCTCGTAAAAACTGCACCACAGATGTAATTTGCTGTGTATTTTATTACTGTCACCTAGTAAAAATGGCTTTAAAATAAGTTACTTTTCCTCCTCCCTCATATTTAAATATAGATTTTTGCTTGTCTCACTACTTTCTGGCTATCTCTAACCTTTATCAATGTTGCTACATAACAATGGAGACGTATTTCTTCCTGCTAACAATTTTAGAAAAAAGTTGGCATGAGTACAAAATAGGAACGCCAGTTTTATACTCACACTGTCCTTACCCTAAAATTAATAATAGGATGGGTTGCACCCCAAGAATGGTGCTCAATTGATCTAGTCCTTGTTCTTCATTTTCCTTTCTTTGGAAACCATTCTGTCTTTACTCAGTCCTGCCCTCCCTGTTAGCTGGCTGAGATCAGGGACATGTGTGAGAAATTGAAGGGGGGTGGGGGTGGGGAAATGTGTGAAGTTCACTCTGTATCCAACTGTGCTAATGCACTCACATGCTGTGCCACCAGGCTGCCTAATGGAGAGGATTTCATAAACAAATTGCTAGAGTTGGAAGAAGTAGACTGTAATTTATAAACGTATAAAAATATTAACATAAAAACTGCAATTGCTGAATATTTACTCACAATTCCTCAGTTACTACTCAACTCCTCCACATGTTGGCTCCAACATCACACTTCCATGGCATGTGAGAGAATTTAAGGTAAGGAGCTCTTTCAAACAATTGGGAATGCTTTCATTTATTTACATAGCCATCAGTATTCAAATTGTATTGTGATTGAATTTATAGAGCAACACCTCATTAGTAATGAGGAGTCACTGTAACTTTCTCTCCTATTACTTTCAACTTTCATGATGATTTCACTATGGACCTGCACCCTGTTTCCTCAATTTAAAAAAAAATTGGACTGAATTTTACTAGCCCTCTAGAAATGGCGAGGGAGGCAGGGGTGTGGAGCATAAAATAGTGAGAGGGGGTGGGGGCTGGGGTGCCATTCAATTTTGTCGGGGCAGGGAAGGCCGAGGATGGCCTTCCTGCCTGGAGGCCATTTGAGGCTCTTAAGTGGCCAATAAATGGGCAATCTGTAGGCTACAGAGGGTCCCCGGCATAAAAGGCTGCCGCTGCGCCAACACCTTTCCCCCACCTCGTCGGGACCTGCGCGAGAGGCCTGGTAAGCCCGACCCACTTACCTGCACTCCTGGCCTCCAGCACTACTCCTGGTCCCGGGCCTACTGCAGTACCAGAGGTGGCATTGCTGGGACTGCTGAGCTACCTGCCCTCTGATCGGCTGGCAGCTCTTGCAGGTGGGATCCATATCCGTTAAGGAATGGGGACCCTTGCGTCGGGCAGTTAACTGTCTGAGTGCCGTGAAATGCCACAGGGGGTCCTCCAAATGGCTGACCCACCTTTCTGGCCTGGCATTGGGGCCCGCTGCCACCTGCACAAAATTCAACCCATTATTTCATGAATGTGATGGATCCTTAAATCTCTATCGCCAATAAATACCCAATTCAGCAACTCTCCTGCATTGATAACTGCTGTGATATTGGCATCAATATATTTCTAAAGAATTGCAGTATAGATTTTTAATGCTCCAGCTCCCAAAGATCTAGAAAGGATTATTATATTAATGGATGGAGTTGGATTCTGAGGTGGCACTGGTTCACTGCCCTATTTGCCCTGATTTCCCAGTGGGAGGGAGTGACTGTTCCTGCATCCGTCCCTTTTGAAACTGATGTCACAGATGGAAGTAAGACTAGCAGGATTGTGTCACTCATTGGAGTCTCTGCCAGTTCTGCCTCTAGTTCCCCCAACTCCTTCACCGTCCCCCACTGCACCCACCACCTATCCACACCAATGTGCCACATGCCTTTTGACGCTGGCATACTGAACAATCAGGAAGATGGAGGTGAGACTCCACCATATTCCGAAAGGCTGATTTCCTTACGGCAGCTGGGGACAAAGCAATCAACAACTGTAAGAAGTGTCTCGTTTCAGGATTATTTTTCCCTGGAAGTGATTTGGAAAAAGAGCTAGTTAAATTTTGGAGTCTTTTAAAGCAGTGTACTTCTACAAGATTTTGTTTCAAACACTGGGATAAAAATTAATGTGCTAGGCATTGAAATTGCTTCCCCAAAGACTGTAAAAGATAAGCAATTTGCTAGCCTGTCTCAGTGATTGATAAACACCCATTGTTATTGGATGTCCCTGGTCCCTGGTGTTCGACAAGAGCTGTCTGGCATATGCCCTCTGGTTTTGAGCGGAGATAAAATTGGGACAGAATCACTGACCGTCAGGTTACGAAACAAAAGGTTGCTGGGGCAAGCATTTACCGAGCTGCAGGTTAGGATGCAGGACAGAGTTAGAAATTATTTTGTTTAAGTCAAGCAAGATGATTCACTGATGTGAGGGAACACGTTCACTATTTTATATGATTACCTGAAGAAATGTCATACTGATTGAATTAAATGAGTTTGATCATAACTGTTTAGCCAAATATTTGCTTGTTATCTGCGAAATAAAGCAATTTGATGATTCGCATATGGCCTCGTTTTACCAAGTCTTTTCACAGTCTGATTTTGATAAGATTGGAGAGGTCCACATGGAGCATAATCAAAAGACATGAGATCCAGTTCAGATCACCAAGGGGAGACATGTTACAGGTTACCAGATGTTGATAAATTAGATATTGGCCAATTTGCTCAGTCCTCTAAACACAAGGGGATAACATTTGTCTTGTGTTGTTTTTTGAACATAGGGGCTGTGATTCATGATCTGTCTGTGCTAATTCTAGCAGAGGTAGGCAGGAATATTTCATTCTGCCAGCCAACAGCCACCCCTGGTACTCAGGACTCACACCGAGCATCCAGAGACTCCACCTTACCTGCACACAACTACCAATGCTGCCAGCCTCACACCCACCTCTCTGCCTCCACATGCCTCTAGCTATTCAGCTATGGCAGGCACATCACCCAAACACAGCATTACACAATCACTGACATTCTTCCCTTTCACTTGCAGGGCAAAGTGTCACACCATAGAAGGGAGCAGAGTAGAGCTGGCAGAGGACAAGGAAGCCTGTATCTCTTGAGCCCTAGCTTCTCAGCACCATGGAGCTGGTGGCGACAGAACCCGTGGCATCCAATGTTACTGAGAACATTGAGGATGACGGAATTTTCCTGTCTTATGCCCTTTCTCAACTTCCAGCTCACCCACATCTTGCTAGATGGCATGATGAGCAAGCTGCTGATGGTGTCACTAAGGACCTCTTGCTTTCTATCCCACCCACCTTCCCTCAGCTCAAACTTCCCATTCTGATTTTCTGCTTTCAAACATCCAGGAATTGCTGCCTGCCCAACCACAGCAGCACAGCACTGACAAAGAGGCCCCATCAATTGATCTGATATTCACAGCCACCAGATACCATCACTGCACATATGGTAGAGTCTAGTTTAGAGTTGGGGTCTGCACATTGTGAGTCACAGGGCATGTGGGCTGCAGCCATTCGAGTGGATCGTGTGCCAGCTCACTGGAGGGTATGGTTGTGGACAAGTTCTGCTACAGAGGACTCAGATAAGGTCCCCGATGGGGCAGCATATAGGAAACTGCTGATGGGAATGCACATCGAGAATCTGGGTGCATTGGCTGGCCTTTCACACAGCCTCCTTTCACTGTCAACATAGAAAATAGGAGCAGGAGTAGGCCATTCGGCCCTTTGAGCCTGTCCACCATTCATTATGATCATGGCTGATCATCCAACTCGGTAACCTGTTCCCGCTTTCCCCCCATATAAGGAGCAGGCAGGAGTCTGGATCCAACATGGCAGAGGGTATCACAGAGAGCTTATCTTCTCTGCAGTGTCTGCTCCATCTCCCTGTTGTGCCACAGATTCAGATGCATTCCACCACAACCCCCCGACCTGTTGCAGCCCCTGTGTGGACAGGTCACCAAATCCTCTGCCCTCTCGTGAGGATGCAGCAACTGTCCCTGCCAAATCCAGGAACTCACCACAGCACCTCCAAAAACACTGCAGAGTACTTCCAGGGACTTTACAGTAGCAGAGGTTATTCAAAATCACCTTAACTGTAAGTTGGGTGACTAGCCCTTTACGTAATGCTGGTGCAGGGCCTGTCTTGCAGCTGGATACTTGATCTTTTGTGAGTGATGAGCAAATTTGTTCACCTAATCTGTGACTAAATTTTAAAAATGGGCATCACATCAGCTGGTTGGGCTGTGTGATATCATGTTCGGACCAATTCAGTTGCTTCTGGTGTATGCAGGGGACGTCCGCACCAGCACCCTTCTCAGATGGAGCACCTTGCGGGACATGCTGAAAGTGGTTGGCGGCGCAGCGAGCATCCCCAGGAGGGCATTCAGCTTCAGTAGTGGTGCTACTGATCCAAATTTCAAACCCAAGAGTTACAGTCTGCTTTCTGCAATGACCGACAGTGCTGTATTCTAGAGAATGCCTGGGCAAGATCTGAAACTTGTGCTTTCTGAAAAAGGGCCAACTTTTGCACAATTCTTTCTTCTGCTGAGCCTGCCACCATCCAACAAATCTCTCCACTGTCACAGACAAGCTCACCCACTTTATTTACATAGCCCGAGCCTGGGAATTCCTACGTGATCAGGTGTGCAACTGCTTCATACAGAGAATGCACTAATTTGCTTGAGTATAGTGGTGGCTAAGATTGCAGATTTTTGGTCCCCAAATTTATAATCATGCAACCTTTTTTTTCCATACATGCAGTTTGATATTGATCATATGATCAGTATGAAACAGGGGACACACCAGATAACCCACATTTTTACTTAAGTGGCAAACCAAAAGTTGTGGCAGTGGAAGTTACAATTGAATGTCAAAAGTCAATCGAAGCTCATATTCTGTCAGCACTGTGGCATGGCTACACTCGTATCAGTAACCTGTCAAGGTCTTGAAACATAGAACTTGCCCATGTTATCAGATGTGGAGTTGCGGATAGAGACCAGAGAAGCTGGGATTTGTCTCCTTAGAGCACAGAAGGTGAAGGGGAGATTTAATAGAAGTGTTCAGAATTATGAGGGATTTTCATAGCATAAATAAGAAGAAATTGTTTCCACTGATAGGTGGGTCACTAACTAACAAGAGGACACAGATTGAAGGTAATTGGCAAAAGAACCAGAAGGAAGATGAAGAGAAATGTTTTTATGCGACAAGTTGTTATGAGCTGAAATGCACTGCCTGAAAGGGTGATGGAAGTAGATTTAGTAGCAACTTTCAAAGGGTATTGAATGTACACTTCATAAAAAAACATTTAGGGCTGGATTTTACAGCTACCACCGCCACCCCCCCCTCCCCCATCCCCAATGTCGGGAGTCATGGCGGGGGATGTTGGGGCCAGAAAATGCCTCCACAGGAGGCCCACCATGCTCACCGCGCCGGGAAGGCCTGATCCATATTGCCAGCGACAGCGAGGCTCGTGATGGCCCTCCCGCCAAATTTACATTTTAAAAAATGCAAATGAAGGAATTAATGACTTACCTGCTCCTGTCGTCCCTCCAGCTCCGATATTGTTGCTGGAGGCTGGCACTCCCGCGCCTTCGGATCTCCATTCATAGATCTGAGGCGTAACACTGGTGAGGGGGATGGAGCAGGTAAGTATTTCAGTGTGGGGTAGCGGGGTCAGACTCTTCTGATTGGGGTAGGGGATGGTGGGAAGGGGTAAAGATTAAAGTTTGTGAACTTCGGAGGGGGCTGGATGGTCAGGTGCATAAGGTAATTATTTTTGGGGGTAGAGAGGGCAAGGAATTAAATGTATGGTTGTTGGGGGTGTGTGGGAGAGGGTCTACATCAATAAATGTTATTTTTTACAACACTTTTCCCTTTAAAAATGGCATCAGCGTCTGACGCTTTTGCGGGGGATGGATCGCCCATCCCCTCCATGTGATTGGGAGGGGGCAGTCTGCGACGGCCATTTACATGAGTTTCCGTGTTTAATTTCGCGACAGCTCCACAAAGCTTAGCTTGCACATGTGGGCAGCCATTGTTTCTGATCGGTGGCGGCAACATAAATTTCAGCCCTTACATTGTCAGAGGGAAAAAACAGGGAGTGGTACTAGTTGGATAGTTCATTGCACAGGCACAATGGGCAGAATAGCCTCCTTCTGTCCTATATGATTATTTGAAACTGGATCTCGACTGAGCACTCCTTAAAGTGACCCGGTGCTTTACTTTTTGTGATGGTATATACTTGTTGTACCTCACTCTCAGGAAGAGACTCCACCACATGTCGAACTGGTGAAGTCTTTTCCATCGATGACCAGCACATCTTTGCAAAATGCACTTTAAATATGAGTTACAATTTTTCCCTCAAGCTGGATTGTGATTCGATGAGCATTTTCACAATTTGGTCACAGTTTTGAAGGTAACTGATGATGATGGAGCACATTTTGATGAGGTTGCTGAGGTCTTCTTGTCCTTAACCCTTTCTCTGAAGCTGGTTGGGCAAGCTGTGTCTGCAATCCTGAGTCTAAGGGTGCATGTGTGTGCAATCACTATGAATCTAACATGGCAGATTCGATCTGGACTGCCAAGTTTATGGCTTTTTCGAAGGTTAAATCATCATCCTCCATGAGCAGACATACCCTAATTCGTGGAATTGAAGTCTTTTCAATTAATTGGTCATGAATTAGTTCATTGGTTAGTGTGCCAAATTTACATGTAAATGCCAATTGCTGCAATGCTGTCATGTAATGTTTAATGGGCTCACCACATCCCTGGGATCTCTGGCGGGAGACTCTATCATCAAACTTTTCTTTGGCCTGAAGTATTTTCCGAGAGCACTTACCGCCATATCAAATGTAGACGCATCTTCTGTGAGTTTCTCAAATATATGCTGGCCTTCTACTCTGAGACAATGTACAAGTATTACTTTCTTATGGTTCTACATCTTGGCTGTCCATCCTTGTAGCAAGCAAGTAGGTCTTGAACCCCGAAATCCATCGCTCCCAGTACAAGGGAGGATTTCCCGGTGTTGAAAGAAATAGTTCTAGAGCTAATAACATTAGATTTTGCTGAATCAGCCACATTGCCATGTTTTTGTTATGTTTACACCGGGTTGCTGGATATTTATATATCTGATTTATCTCAGAGCAATGCAGATATCACACTTGTATTAAATCACCAACTGATTTATTTATAGCACTTTAAAATATCCCAGCTCTTACTAGATTTCAGTACCATGTTTTCTCAGAACAGTCTGTGTTTCATAGAACATTCTAGTCCTGTTATTTTAGTTTCAGTTTCAAACTTTTAAGCTCCACCCATAGGCTTAGGCAATCAAGCACAGTGAACACAGATCAAACCCAGATTGATCAAACACAACACTTGGGCCCCTAATATACCCATTAATCTGAAGGTGGATTTAATTCCAAGTTACACAATGAAAGGACAGTGTGCTGAATTCCTTCATCAAAAATTATTTTGTAGGTGGTGCTTTGTTCTTGAGAATAGTTTTATATCAAACAAATAATCCAGTATTTATTAGGCAGGCTTTGTATTTTGCTTTTGAAGCCACCTATAGAATCCAAATCTTGGTATTGGGTAGTAATACTATGTATCCCAGCATTCTGCTTAAGAATTCAAAAAAAATTACTTGAATATTTCACACGACATGAATAAACATTGCTTCACCACAGTTTCATGGTGTTGTTTTTGACTCACAATCTGATATAATTTATAGACATAATATGAGCTTATTTAAAATATTATATTGTAATTTTGTGATTAAAACAAATAAACATTTTATTAACTTTTATTTTGCATCCCTCAGCCTTAATTTAAAATGTAACATTCTCACCCTAATTCTGAAGAATTATACTTGTGTATATCCAAGTGAGAGGACTAGATTTTAACTCTCTGATGCACTGACTGTGGGGGAGCCCAATGCACCAGCATTCCAAAAGTTTCAGCATGCGTTTGTCAGTGGCCTTTGAATGCAGTTACTGTACTTCCATCTGACTTCAAGGTTTCCCAATTAGAGTCACCAGCAATGATGATGACCCACATCAGTCTATTTCAGCTCAACTGTTTATAGGAAAAGATTGTCCAGGTATTTAAACTGAGCAAGACCTTGCAGCAGTGGACTCACAATCTTGTAAGGCAGCATCATGCTCCACTGATGCCTCCCTAGAGATGATGCTGCAAGTTGTAAGGGACCAGCAGGGAGATTCTGCTCGCTGATGATGGGAGGAAGAAATCTCCCACAGAGAACAGGAAGGCATGGTTGGAAATCTCTGGAGGAAGTGAGCAGCAGGAATGTGGTGTCATGCCCCTGGATACAGTGCCAGAAAAGGCAGAAAAGTTGAGTGGCATGGAACATTCAAGTATATTATGTGCGTCTAACTCTGCCTTCCCAAGCCTAGTCCTGCAATTCACTCCTCATACCAGCTTACTTTGTAGGTGTAATCATCCCTCTCTCTGTAGGTACCTCCTCATATCCCAATCTGACCACCCACCACTGACATGCAACCACATCCGAATGCAATGTCACAACTATCCCTCATAGTGATCTTTCACAAATGTTGTCCATTCATCCACTCAACACATTCCATTAATCTCACTCCTATTTCTCTTCTTTCCCTCCTTGTAGGGGAAGAGAGCACAGAATGTTGTGATGGTGTATTTGTTAGTATGTTAAATATAATCACTTAAATATGTTTACGCTAATATGTATGTCATCACAGGAAGTGATGAAATATCATATGATTCAGTTCTCTTGCACAGCCAGTTAGCACATCTAAGCTGAAGCAACAACAAGTCACCCTTAAAGCTCAGTGTTCTAAACCTTTATGCCCACCCTTCAGCTTCATTTGTATGTAGAAAGAGATAATATAATATGGTGGTAGTAGTCATGAGTCAACAGCATTTGTCAGCAGCTGAAAATGAAAATAGAAATCAGAAGCTCTATCAGAAGTGTTGCAACTGGATCACAGCTCTCATGTTGGGAGAACAACAGTGTGAGTAGTGACTGAAGGCAATTTGAGCGTACTACCGGTTTTGCCCTGAGCCGGCAAGAAAATTGTTGGTAGTTTCG
This sequence comes from Heterodontus francisci, assembly GCF_036365525.1. Classification (NCBI taxonomy): domain Eukaryota; kingdom Metazoa; phylum Chordata; class Chondrichthyes; order Heterodontiformes; family Heterodontidae; genus Heterodontus; species Heterodontus francisci. The sequence goes on from NC_090371.1 coordinate 184,744,581, forward strand.
GCCACAAAAATCAGTGCAGCATTGTGTTTTGGTGCAGATCCCTTCCCACCATTGCCACACTTGCACACTATTAGCCAACTCTGATGCCAGTGCCTCTCCTGCCTGCAAGCTCACAAGCCCACACTGCAGCAGCACAGTTCAGTGCATGGCTGCTGCTCAGTTCTGCAGATTTCGCTGCTTGCTGCAACTTTTAAAGCAAGGTACTTTACCCGTGGGAAGCGGGTGTGCCAGGGACGTGAAAGGTGGCCCAGCGATAGCTGCCGGCCTTTCCGCGCCCCAGGGGAGGGGGCATGGTAGTCAGGCACAGGGTGCCCGATTGAGGGCCACTCCCGCCTCCCAACCTACACCCAGGATCCAAGATGCCCCCCTCGCACCAAACAACCACCCTAGCCTCACCAGGGCACGACCGATCCCCCTGGTGAGACAATTCAAACTTACCTTCAGTCCCAGCTCCATGGCACCCTCCTTGGTCAGCTGGGCGGCAGTCCCAGCAGTGGCCACTGGTGGCGCTGCTGAGACTAAGAGCTGCCGGCCCGCTGATTGGCCGGCAGCTCACTGAGGCGGGACCTCCTCCCTCAAGTGGGTGGAAGTCTCACCTCGGGCCAGTTAAAGCCTAAGGATCTGTAAAATACGGGACGGATCCCCAGGCTGGGTGGAAGCGGGTTTGCCACCGACATTTACATTGGAGTCTGGCTCCCGTCCACCCACTGTAAAATTCCAGCCGTTGTGTTCTCAAAGTATTTAATGTATTGTCTTTTTTTATATCAGATAGAATTTGAATTCTGATTATCTGTTAGGTTGCTCTGTTGCTATGTGCTCCAGATTGCAAAGTAAGTTTATTTTTGTAACATGGGAAACTTGCAGATGATATATTTTCTAATTATTCAAGTTGTAGCTTGAATATCAAAGCTTTTCGTCTTGCACTCATCAGATAGATGCAAGAATGCCAAATTTCAAAGGGAGCAACAATTTATACTGCATGAGAAAAGGGTGCTGATTGGTTGACAAGTCAACTCTGATTGGTTGAGGCATTGTCATGGAGAATGCATGAGGGAACTATTGTCCCCCTCGCTTTTTATTTAATTCAAAAAAGGTGCAATGCCTGGACATGTTCGTTTTGCCTGCAGAGGACAGGTCCCTGCATATGAATATATGTAGCTTCTAGCAAGCATAAGTGAGCCACATTGTAAGCCCAACTGATAATCTTAAATTGGTTCTAGTGTAATTCTTAGCACTCTCAAGATTGTTCAGTGAGTGCGATCCAATTGAAGAATTACATCTAACATTGGAACATGTCCAGGCATTGCGACCTCTTTAAGTTTAAAAAAAAGCATGGGGACAAACAGTTCCCTCGTGCATTCTCCATGGCAAAGCCTCGACCAATCAGAGTCAACTTGCCAACCAATCAGCATCCTTTTCTCATGCAGTATAAATTATTGCTCCCTTTGAAATTTGGCATTCTTGCATCTGTCCTGATGAGTGCAAAACAAAAAGCTTTGACAGCATGTCTCTTTTTTCAGCAATACTCAAGGTCTGTATGACCAAGTGACTAGTCATTGATATATTCTGATTAATAGACTGACATTTTATGATATATTTCATATTTCTTCAGTGAAAGACCTTGCAAGCCTTTTCAAACGTTTTACAATGATTTCAAGTTGAAAAATAATTTAAGACAAGAATCCCTCTTTTGACATTGAAGGGAAATGATTCTTTGATAACTCCGTGATCTTGGATTTACTCCAAGTTAATTTGTATCCTGACAGCCTCCTGAATTCATTCATCAGCTCCAGCAAGCATTAAATGCTTTGAACTGGAATATTTAGAAGATAATACAATTTTCAAACTGTGATATTTTGTGTTCTCTCCTCTCCACTCATTGTTGTTCAATGCTTGATTTGTCTAAACTAAAGTCTGATTGGTTCTAATGCCAAAATGAATAGAGATTGGACAACCTTTATGTATGCCTCTGCTAAATTGAGGGATTAGTGATCAATGGGCTGAACTTGCACTGTGGGATATTAGTAATGAAAGTGATAATGCATTTGTATGATATTCCTTTGTCGACTATTTTATCAAAGATGTTAATCTGCTTATTTCAGAAATGATAAGCCCTACTTTTGATTTTGTGTGAGAAGCCTAATTCTTTCCCTGAATGATACTGTGAGGCTCAATCCCTTAAAGCAGATAAGAGCATTTTATTCCGCTCTCAAACTGTTTCAGAATTGAGAATCATGACCAGCAGAGATCTAGGAAGGAAGATTTCTGTTGTTCGCTCATAACAAAATCATAAACATATTCTTTATACATGTTTATGACTTCATTGTAAATAGTGAAAAGCAAACATTTTTCCTCCAGAATCCCTGCATGTGATATAAATGCTAGAAACACTCAACAAGTCACGCAGCAACTGTGGAGAGAGGAAGGTAGGGATAATGGCTGGGATTTTACGGCCCATTGTGAGTGGGCTAGGAGGTGGGGGGGGGGGGTGCTATAAAATCGAGTGGGAGGCATGGGGGCGCAGTGCTTACCTGCCCCTGCCACTATATCACCAGTGGTGGGGGAGGTGGCAAGCAGCTCACCCTCTCTTAGGCCAATATTGAGGCACATATGGCCACTTAAGGGCCTCTTCCCAAAGCCACTGGTATTTTACTAATGGCGGGCGGCCACTTCGCCATCTCAGGAAGGCTGCTCAGTAATACCTGGTGGCTTCCTTGTGGGCTTGGGAGGCCTCATGATCGGGTACCCTGTGCCCCAAGGTGGGGCCCCCAGCAGCACGGGCTGCTTCTGCATTAACCAACCCCCCTGGCCTTGTCTACGACCCACATCCTCCACCCACTCACTGGGACCGAGCCGATTGTCCCTGGTAAGACCCGACTACCACTTACCTCTTTGAAGGGAGACATCCATCTTCCTCTTCCTGCTGGCTGCAATCCCAGCAGTGGCCACCACTGCCAGTGGCGCTGCTGGGACTAAAGAGCTGCCAGCTCTCTCCTCAGAGGGGCAGAAGCCCTGACTGAAGCCAATTAAGTGCCTGGGCCACGCAAAATAGCAATGTGGCTCCAGGCCTGGAGGAGGTGGGCTCGCCCCTGACATTTCAGCTGATAAGTTGGATTACCGCCTCCTCATGAAATGTTTCAGGTCCGATGAAAGGTCATCATTCAGAAACATAATCCCTACCTTCTTCTCTCCACAGCTACTACCAGACCTGCTGACTGTTCCCAGCATTTTCTAACATGCAGTTTTGCAAATTTCTAGATTTTTTAATATGTCATAAATAAGCTGTGTTGTGAAATATATGGGATGCAAGGCCACAACTGTGATTCCTCACACAGGGACTTTCAAATCCTATTGATGCTGCATGGGAATATCGGTCTGTTCCCCAAATGGAGGGAAGGAAAATGAAGTTTACCTTTGGCATTCCTTTCTTTCAGCTGGGTAAATTGTGTGTCAAAGGAAGGTTTCCGGTATGAACAAGAAATATAAATGTAAGAAAATAAAGATAGTTACGCAAAAAAAAACAAAATGTGGGAGAAATTGTTTAGTCTGGGAACCTTTTTGTGAGTGTAACTAAAATCTGGGCCCTACTCAAGATACCCCCTTTTCCCATCTTATATTGATTCTTTGTGGGAATGAAATAGCCCTCCTTAATTCTTCTGTTGTTAAGGGAAATTCAATTGTAATTCAGTGCTCTACTGCAGAGCGATTGGATGTAAAGACACTTTGTCACTCCATTAATTCACCTGATGAATGGAGATCCTGGTTTCCTTCAATCAGCTACATTCCATAAGTGTCCTTATCCTGATAAAAATATATGTCGCTACGATTTTTCTGTCAAAATAAAGGAGCTGTTTGTAGAAATGTGCATGTATGGAACTGCTGCATGAACATCAGACTCCTGTGACCTAACAAAGTACCAAATAAAAAAGCATCTTAAGTGAGCCATACCATCAAAGCTATGAGTTTATTAGAGTTATGATCTATGGAAGGAATGGGTTTAATAGGCCAATTGGCCTTTCCTTGTTGCATGCTTTTGTATATTCTTTCTTCGATCATGAATCAGTAACATTCTCCAATCGAGTTTTCTTAGCAAACATAACACTGTTCAAAATCATGAGGGGTCTGGACAGAGTAGATAGGGAGAAACTGTTCCCATTGGCCAAAGGATCGAGAACCAGAGGACACCGATTTAAGGTGATTGGCAAAAGAAGCAACAGTGACATGAGGAAAAGCACTTTTTGTGCAGCGAGTGGTTAGGATCTGGAATGTACTGACTGAGAGTGTGGTGGAGGCAGATTCAATCAAGGCATTCAAAAGAAAACTGGATAATTATCTGGAAAGAATAAATATGCAGGGCTATTGGGAAAAGGCGAGGGAGTGGGACCAGGTGAGTTGCTCTTGCAGAGAGCCCGCACGGACACAATGGGCTGAGTGACCTTGTTCTTGGCTGTAACCATTGATTCTATGATTCTGTGACAGTCTATTAAATTAAACTTTCTTCTTAAATTTACACTTTCTCTTTGGTAGGTATGGCAACAGCACAAAAAATTATATAGTGCGTGTTGGCGATTACCACACATTAGTATCTGAGGAATATGAAGAAGACCTTGAAGTGAAGAGCATTATTATCCACAAGGACTATAAGCCTGATGCTAATGATTATGATGTTGCATTGGTAAAGCTAGAAGGACAGCAGGAGCATTGCGTCAAATTCAATGCCCATGTGTTGCCAGTATGTCTACCACACAGGAGAGAGCGTATACAAAAAAGAGGTTCAAACTGCTACATCACTGGATGGGGTGACACAGGTAACAATATTCCAATCTGTAGCTAAGAAGAGTAACTAACCAAGATGCATTGGACCTAGGTAATTCGAGGTCTTAGTTAATTGCGACCAGCCAAATATGATGTTCAAAAATACATCAGGTTTATTTACTTGGTTCATAAATGGTGACGTTATTTTTGTGATTGTGTAATTAGCCAAGTGTTTAACACACAGGAATACCATCAAACTAAACTGGAGATATAAAGCTGGTTGGGAGCCTCATCTGCCATCAGTAGATATCAGCAATTTGGATGAACGCTGCCCATGATTTTCTGGCTATTGGTCAGAAAATCGTGGCAAATATGCTCCCAAATTTCTGAAATGTGCTCTCAGCAGGCGACGCTTTCCACTAACAGCACAGATTTGTGCAAATACCCTATATGACAGATGAAATGTTCAAACATTGTGTAGTAATTTGGGATTTGCATGAACATTTTGACAGTTTGGCCTTGAAATGTGATCACGCCACATTTGCTTTTCAGGCAAACTACGGGTGCTGAAGGGTCCAATATAGTGAGCATGTGCTTATTCTGTGATGGGTATATGCCGCACATCATATTGATTCGAACACCCTGTAGTTGTCTAAAGTACCTGCTTGAAACAGGCGTTAGGCCATTGTTTATACAGATTGGGGGCCTAATTTCTATTTCAGGTCAATTCCCAAAATTGATTGGTACCTGCGCTACTTTCTCAGGCACAGAGCAGCTAATTCTAGTCTTTAAAGGAATTGCTGGAGGCAGCTGTCAAAAAGATAAATTAAAAAAAAGGTTTTACTTACCTGAATGTGAAGCCAGAAAAAGGCCCTTCCTTTTGGTTCCAAATTAAAATTGCAAGACACTTGCACCACTCTTCCCCTTTCTGATCTTTTTCCCCTTCCAGACACATGGTTGCCGATCTTCATTCTCAATTTAAGTGGAATAACAATGTTAAAATAGTGAACAAGGCAATTGCATGTAAATACATTCAGTATTAGTACACTAATATTCCAGCAGCCTAATTTTAAGGCATGTCTCAAAAATGAATCATGATCTTAATCATCTTTGATCATGTGACTGTAATAACATGTTTTCTTCAGACTTTCGGTGACTTAAATTCTATTGGTAAGTGAATCACCATGGATACACTGTGATTTATATTATCTTTATGATGGCATTGATAAGCTACATATTGTAGCTATAGCAGTCTAGCTATATACTGCACTTTACTTGGATGATGAAACACATATTATGACTGATAATGCCATATATTATTAATATTAGCTTTTCCATTTCTTTTTCTGTGCTTGAAGCAAACAAATTTGTATATCTTTCATTGACGATGCCATCACTAAACTCAGTCAAGTTGATATATGATTCTGTTTTTTCCCATTCAACCCTCGCATCTATCTAGAATATATTAAAACTATTAGAGCTGGAAATTTGTTGCCATTCCAGTGGACTCCTATCGTAACTCCAGATGGATTCTGTCAGTATGGCCAGAAACTAGGCTGGGACCCTGGTACGGCGAATCCTGGCCCAGCAGTGAAATTTGGTGTTCGACTTGTTGGGGAAGAGAGCTCCTACCCGTCTCTAACATGGTCATTGATGTAGAAAGGGGTGAAAACTCTGAACCTTGGAGCTCCTGCCTTAGGGACCTAGCAGTTGGTCAGAGCTGGTATTCCTGATTAGAAGAACTGTATTGACTGACTAACCAGCGTAGGTAGGGCCAACATCAAGTATCAGGTGACAATTGAGGTATGGACCCCATGAAGAAAAAAAATAATTTTTATTTGAACCGTTTTTTAAATAAATACCATGGGAAGAACCCAACATCCTCTCCATCCAGGACTCTACTGGATATTGGGGTTTCTTTGATGGCCAGGGTGCCCCAGATGGCCCCCTAGTACCCTGAAGACAAAAAAACTGTGGCTTCCCTCATCCTACAGATTCTGGAGGGATCAGTAGCAGAGGTCAGAGGTGGATGCATTGTCGGCACTTACATCAAGATGTGCTGCCTGTAGATTTTTAGGGCTGTTACGTCTGCCTGCACTTCCTCTTTGCAAAATGTTACATTCTGTTAAATGTTATTTCCTGTGAGGTGCTTTATTCGTTAAAGTCACTATATAAATGCAAGTTGTTAGTGTCAACTTTTCCATAATAAATTCTTTGCCCTGATATTTACATCGATCCAGGAAGAGAGTGGATTGAGAGGGTGTAGGGTGATGGTGGAGGGGGAGGGGTGGTGGTGGTTGATTTCAGACGGGAACCTGGAAGTAAGAGTTTCCCGTATGTCCTGCTGAAACTATCAGCAGGACCTCTTCTAAATCTTTCTCCCTATCTACTCTGTCCAGACCCCTCATGATTTTGAACAGTGTTATGTTTGCTAAGGGAACTTGATTGGAGAATGTTACTGATTCATGATCTTTTCAACAAGTTTCCCACCCAACAGCCATTCAGATTGATAGGGTGAGGTGGAAATGAAGACACAATGTCTAACTTTAAAATGCAACCTGAGTTATATCTGATACACTCCGGTTCAATTCTCACCCACCCTCTAACCCCACTTTGTCTGAAGGCTACATTTGGGCTGGAATTTTACGTCCCCCCCCCCCCCCCCAAAGAGTGGGAATGTGGAGGGGTGAGGGGAGGGGCGTAAAATGGAACAGGAGGCTCTGACGGTCCTTCCCAACCTGCTCCCGCCTCCCTATGTACAGCATCTCCAGAGATCAACAACTTAGCAACTTAATTTGCTAACATCAGAACATGGCATTGTCCTGGGAGTTGTGGTGTTATGGAATGCACTACCTGAGGGGGTGGTGGAAGCATATTCAATCGTAACTTTTGTTACAACTGTGGCAGGAGCAAAGCACTGTCAGTTCAGTCCTGTCACTCCACAGGTCGCAGTATATTATTAAGCTTAAAAACCCAATAGGAAAACAGTCAAATTAAACACCCCAGCAACCCCTGGAATAAAACAGACCAAATCATGCATCTTTAGACAACAAATTAACGATTTATTGAAAACTAAATCTTAAACACTCTTAAGATAAACCTATGTCTACAGACCTTATAACTTCTTATTTTAATCTAAATCCTGCATTCACACACATATACTCAAAAACTAACAGTTAACTGGTTTTAAAAGTGGAGTTTTTAGGAATTAGCTGTCTCTTAAGAATAAATAAAATAAGAAAGTCTTTGTGGACTACATTCCTGGTGGATGAGGTCTTCTAATGTGGAAATAGTCGAAGGTCACTCAAAGTCTTCCCGTGAATTTGATGAAAATAGTCCTTCAGTAGATAAACATTCAACTCTTCAGCTGCAGCAAGATTAAACAGTTCTTTGAACAATGAGCACAGCAATACAAATGGTTTCTTGAAAAATAAGGCTTTTCTTCTTTAATTAGTGAATTAACTTGGCTTGAAGCATCTTGTAGAATTATAGCTGAGAGGAAATAGCTTTCTTTCTCTTCAGTTCACCTGGCTGGGAAGTTTCTCAGAACTAACTGGTTTCAACTGGTTTCTGACAGTTCCACACACAGTCAAGTGGAAACATTACCATGTGACCTCGCTCTCTCCTGCTGTTGCCCAGGGTAACAAACATGCAAGCAAAATACTGCAGATACTGGAAATCTGAAATAAACACAAGAAATGCTAGAAATACTCAGCAGGTCTGGCAGCATCTGATGAAGGGTCACTGACCTGAAACATTAACTTTGCTTCTCTCTCCACAGATGCTGCCAGACCTGCTGAGTATTTCTAGCATTTCTTGTTTTTATAATTGTGGCACACTGTGTCTCCTGAATGTTCTCTCCTTTAAAGCTGCACTGTTTTTAACAAAGTCTTAAAGGCACACACACTGTTTTTAATTCGAGGAGAAAAATAATTGCAGGTCTGTGACACTTCCAAAACAGAATTAGATACGCACTTTAAAAGGGAAAGCTGCATGGCTATGGGGAAGGGAATGGGACTATTTAACTAGCTCCTTCAAAGTGCTGACACAGGCACGATCGGCCAAATGGCCTCCTATTCTATATGATTTTTTGACTGTATGAAGTAATAATAAACACAGAATAGCCTTATAATTTTAATAATTACATTACTGTTGTACTTTAGAACCACTGTAAAGGTTTACCATAGACAATCAATTAAGGTACAATTGTACGGATAAGATTACTGGAGTTTCTCTTTAAGCTCTTCCCCTTTCTTAGCTATGCAGTGGTGAAACAACTGACTGCTTTTCAGGGATTTTGGTATTGTTCATCAAACTGCATCTGATTCAGCCACTAATTTCCCTAAGGCTGCATTTGTTGACAACATAACCACTAGATGGCACTACTCACACATGCGCAAATGCAGTATCATAGACTGAAACGTCACTGTCAGCGAGTTCATTGACATTGAGCTTTACAGCATAGTGCCAAAATCTGTAAATTAACCCATTCGTAGTAACTAGTTTGACATCTTTTAGACATTAAAAGCTGAACATATGTTCTAGGATCTAGAAAGGCACATTAAATAAATATTAAGGAGAAGCAATAGAAACTATCATATGATTTAGAAATTTTTGGGCGGGATTTTATTGATGTGGCAGGGGTCCCACCACAGGGGCCAAAAGCAGGGGGGATGGGGAGGGCTGAGCCCAATTCAGCAGTCAGCGGGACCTGGTGCCGCATCTTGCCAGTGGCAGCCAATTAAGTGGCTGCTGCTGGGGCTGCCAGCTCTATTAAGGATGGCGGCCCGCCACAAGAGCTGCTGGCCAATCAGAGGCCGCTGCTGGGGCTGCACCAGGAGGTTGAGTGTACATCGATGACGGTGCACCTTCAAAGGCAGGTGAGGGGTCTGGGGTGTCCAGGCCCTGACAAAGATGGCTGGGTGACTGAGGGAAGGCAGTGCTGTTGCCAGGGGCCATTGCCACAGGGGGCTGCTCCATGGGCCAAAGGGAGGAGGTGTTGGCAGTGACTTATAACCTCTGCTCCCATTTTTTCTTTTTCTTTTTTCATTTATTCCACCCCCCCCCCCACCCACCCCGCCAGCTTTTGTTTCTTTCTTAATCCCTTTACTTTGTGTTCAGACAGTTGCTATCCTGCCTCATCCAGACACATCTTTTGTTTCTTTACATGTCCCATTACTGATGCCCTTGGCTTTGTACCATGAAACCTTTTGTCATTTAATTTCTCTTGCCCTCCACCCTATCACTGACCCTCCCTTTTATTCTCCTTCCCCCTCCCCCATTTCACTTGCTAAAAACCTATTACATTTCTAAGTTTTGCCAGTTAAATACAAAGAATACAAAGATAATTACAGCACAGGAACAGGCCCTTCGGCCCTCCAAGCCTGCGCCGATCCAGAGCCTCTCTCTAAACATGTCGCCTATTTTATAAGCTTCTGTATCTCTTTTCTTCCTGCCCATTCATGTATCTGTCTAGATATAGCTTAAAAGACTCCATCGTGCCCGCATCTACCACCTCCGCTGGCAATGCGTTCCAGGTGCCCACCACCCTCTGCGTAAAGAACTTTCCACGCATATCCCCCCTAAACTTTTCCCCTTTCACTTTGAACTCGTGTCCTCTAGTAATTGAAACCCCCACTCTGGGAAAAAGCTTCTTGCTATCCACCCTGTCTATACCTCTCATGATTTTGTACACCTCAATCAGGTCCCCCCTCAACCTCCGTCTTTCTAATGAAAATAATCCTAATCTACTCAACCTCTCTTCATAGCTAGCGCCCTCCATACCAGGCAACATCCTGGTGAACCTCCTCTGCACCCTCTCCAAAGCATCCACATCCTTTTGATAATGTGGCGACCAGAACTGTACGCAGTATTCCAAATGTGGCCGAACCAAAGTCCTATACAACTGTAACATGACCTGCCAACTCTTGTACTCAATGCCCCGTCCGATGAAGGAAAGCATGCCGTATGCCTTCTTGACCACTCTATTTACCTGCGTTGCCACCTTCAGGGAACAGTGGACCTGAACACCCAAATCTCTCTGGACATCAATTTTGCCCAGGACTTTTCCATTTACTGTATAGTTCACTCTTGAATTGGATCTTCCAAAATGCATCACCTCGCATTTGCCCTGATTGAACTCCATCTGCCATTTCTCTGCCCAACTCTCCAATCTATCTATATTCTGCTGTATTCTCTGACAGTCCCCTTCACTATCTGCTACTCCACCAATCTTAGTGTCGTCTGCAAATTTGCTAATCAGTCCACCTATACTTTCCTCCAAATCATTAATGTATATCACAAACAACAGTGGTCCCAGCACGGATCCCTGTGGAACACCACTGGTCACACGTCTCCATTTTGAGAAACTCCCTTCCACTGCTACTCTCTGTCTCCTGTTGCCCAGCCAGTTCTTTATCCATCTAGCTAGTACACCTTGGACCCCAAGCGCCTTCACTTTCTCCATCAGCCTGCCATGGGGAACCTTATCAAACGCCTTACTGAAGTCCATGTATATGACATCGACAGCCCTTCCGTCATCAATCAACTTTGTCACTTCCTCAAAGAATTCTATTAAGTTGGTAAGACATGACCTTCCCTGCACAAAACCATGTTGCCTATCACTGATGAGCCCATTTTCTTCCAAATGGGAATAGATCCTATCCCTCAGTATCTTCTCCAGCAGCTTCCCTACCACTGACGTCAGGCTCACCGGTCTATAATTACCTGGATTATCCCTGCTACCCTTCTTAAACAAGGGGACAACATTAGCAATTCTCCAGTCCTCCGGGACCTCACCCGTGTTTAAGGATGCTGCAAAGATATCTGTTAAGGCCCCAGCTATTTCCTCTCTCGCTTCCCTCAGTAACCTGGGATAGATCCCATCCGGACCTGGGGACTTGTCCACCTTAATGCCCTTTAGAATACCCAACACTTCCTCCCTCCTTATGCCGACTTGACCTAGAGTAATCAAACATCTGTTCCTAACCTCAACATCCGTCATGTCCCTCTCCTCGGTGAATACCGATGCAAAGTACTCGTTTAGAATCTCACCCATTTTCTCTGAGTCCAAGCATAACATTCCTCCTTTGTCCTTTAGTGGGCCAATCCTTTCTCTAGATACCCTCTTTCTCCTTATATATGAATAAAAGGCTTTGGGATTTTCCTTAACCCTGTTTGCTAAAGATATTTCATGACCCCTTTTAGCCCTCTTAATTCCTCGTTTCAGATTGGTCCTACATTCCCGATATTCTTTCAAAGCTTCGTCTTTCATCAGCCGCCTAGACCTTATGTATGCTTCCTTTTTCCTCTTAGCTAGTCTCACAATTTCACCTGTCATCCATGGTTCCCTAATCTTGCCATTTCTATCCCTCATTTTCACAGGAACATGTCTCTCCTGCACGCTAATCAACCTCTCTTTAAAAGCCTCCCACATATCACATGTGGATTTACCTTCAAACAGCTGCTCCCAATCTACATTTCCCAGCTCCTGCCGAATTTTGGTATAGTTGGCCTTCCCCCAATTTAGCACTCTTCCTTTAGGACCACTCTCGTCTTTGTCCATGAGTATTTTAAAGCTTACGGAATTGTGATCACTATTCCCAAAGTAGTCCCCTACTGAAACTTCAACAACCTGGCCGGGCTCATTCCCCAACACCAGGTCCAGTATGGCCCCTTCCCGAGTTGGACTATTTACATACTGCTCTAGAAAACCCTCCTGGATGCTCCTTACAAATTCTGCTCCATCTGGACCTCTAACATTAAGCGAATCCCAGTCAATGTTGGGAAAATTAAAATCTCCTATCACCACCACCCTGTTGCTCCTACATCTTTCCATAATCTGTTTACATATTTGTACCTCTATCTCACGCTCGCTGTTGGGAGGCCTGTAGTACAGCCCCAACATTGTTACCGCACCCTTCCTATTTCTGAGTTCTGTCCATATTGCCTCACTGCTCGAGTCCTCCATAGTGCCCTCCTTCAGCACAGCTGTGATATCCTCTTTGACCAGTAATGCAACTCCTCCACCCCTTTTACCTCCCTCTCTATCCCGCCTGAAGCATCGATATCCTGGGATATTTAGTTGCCAATCATGCCCTTCCCTCAACCAAGTCTCAGTAATAGCAATAACATCATACTCCCAGGTACTAATCCAAGCCCTAAGTTCATCTGCCTTACCAACTACACTTCTTGCATTAAAACAAATGCACCTCAGACCACCAGTCCCTTTATATTCATCATCTGCTCCCTGCCTGCTCTTCCCCTTAGTCACACTGACTTCATTATCTAGTTTCTTACAGGCTTTTGTTACTACCTCCTCACTGTCAACTGACCTCAATTGGTTCCCATCCCCCTGCCGCATTAGTTTAAACCCTCCCCAACAGCGTTAGCAAAAGCACCTCCAAGGACATTGGTTCCAGTCCGGCCCAGGTGTAGACCGTCCAATTTGTAATAGTCCCACCTCCCCCAGAACCAGTCCCAATGTCCCAAAAATCTGAACCCCTCCTTCCTGCACCATCTCTCAAGCCACGCATTCATCCTGACTATTCTTTCATTTTTACTCTGACTATCACGTGGCACTGGTAGTAATCCTGAGATTACTACCTCTGAGGTCCTACTTTTTAACTTGGCTCCTAACTCCCTAAACTCTGCTTGTAGGACCTCATCCCGTTTTTTACCTATATCATTAGTGCCTATGTGCACAATGACAACTGGCTGTTCACCCTCCCCCTTTAGAATGTTCTGCAGCCGATCTGAGACGTCCCTGACCCGTGCACCTGGGAGGCAACATACCATTCGGGAGCCTCGTTTTCGACCACAGAACCGCCTATCTACTCCCCTTACAATCGAATCCCCTACGACGATAGCCCTTCCACTCTTTTTCCCGCCCTTCTGAGCAGCAGAGCCAGCCACGGTGCCATGGACCTGGCTACTGCTGCCTTCCCCTGGTGAGCCATCTCCCTCAACAGTATCCAAAACGGTATACTTGTTTTGGAGGGAGATGACCGCAGGGGACTCCTGCGCTTCCTTCCTGCTCTTTCTCTGCCTTTTGGTCACCCATTCCCTTTCTCCTTCAGCAATCCTAATCTGCGGTGTGACCAATTCACTAAACGTGCTATCCACGACCTCCTCAGCATCGCGCATGCTCCAAAGTGAGTCCATCCGCAGCTCGAGAGCCGTCATGCGGTCTAACAAGAGCTGCAGCTGGACACACTTCCTGCACGTGAAGGAGCCAGGGTCATCAGCCATGTCCCTGAGCTCCCACATTGAGCAAGAGGAGCATGATACGGGTCTGAGATCTCCTGCCATTTTTAATCTTAAGTTTAAACTTAGTTAAATGAAAAAGGAACGAAAAGTTTTTACCAATCACAATAAAACCAGAGAAATCGAAAAAGCCTTACCTTATAAACACCCCACCGAGTCCTTTTTTTTTTGGTTAGAGGAGGAGGGCGGGTGGGAGACACTACAAGTGTGGTGTCTCGGGTTCAGAAACCGCCCAAATATATAGTGTTTTACTTACCCAGCAGCCCCCTGGCCTCCGCCGAAAAACAAAAGGAAATTAAATTTACTTTCAAACTGACTTTCCCAGCTGCTCACTCGCTCACACGCTGCTCCCGAAAAAGCTGCTGCACTGAAAGGAAAGTTATTTTAAACCGCCCAAATATATAGTGTTTTACTTACCCAGCAGCCCCCTGGCCTCCGCCGAAAAACAAAAGGAAATTAAATTTACTTTCAAACTGACTTTCCCAGCTGCTCACTCGCTCACACGCTGCTCCCGAAAAAGCTGCTGCACTGAAAGGCCATAGAGATCTGAAATGTTAACTCGATTTTTCTCTCCACAGATGCTACCTGACTTACTCAGTATTTCCAGCACTTTCTGGTTTTGTTTCAGATTTCCAGTGTCTGCAGTATTTTATGCTCCTCTCCTGCCCTTTTCCTGGTTTGGCCGTAACAGGGTTTAACTTTTCAAACACAGTGTTTTTAGCTTAACACCTCAGTGAGTCCTTACTCACTGATCTCTGATTGGTTCATTTACAATTACAATCAGACAGGCTTTCTTAGGTTTAAACAAGAAAGGTATAAGTTTATTAACCTTATCATTGTAACTCAGTTAAAATTACTAAAAATGTGTGATGCAACCACGCTAGCATGCATATGAGATAAACACATACAAATAGATACAGATGAGGAGAAAGAATTAAAAGGGGAGGGTTTGGAGTAGTAGACAGAATTCAGTTACTATCTTTAGTTTTGCTGTAAAGTCTTTGGTTGGATTTGCAGTCTTGTAGTTCTTGCTGGGGCCCAAAGCACACTTGCTTTTCTGGTACCAGAAGGCTGAAGAGGTCCTCTGTCTTGAGGCTTAAATTGCTTCCGTGGGTCCTTGGGACTTTGCTTGAGAGAGAGAGCGACAGGGAGATAGCTTTCTTCTCTTTTGTCTTCAAATTGCAATCTGCCCCAAAACTTTCTGTGAGGAAAAATTCAATCAATTCTTAGTTTGGCCAGCAGGTAAGTCATGTTACCAGTTCTTCATTTGAAACACCATCATCTGCGAGGATTGTTGATTTCAAAAGTTCTCCAGTCACACTCAGTGGGGGGTGGGGGGATTGTGGAAGCTTGTCTCTCAATGTCTTTTGATCACCGCTATTGAGAAAACCCATCACGCCAATTGAATCAGTGAGCACTCCCATTGTCTATCTTTGCAACTGTCTCTTGGAATGCAAATGTGCAACCATGTTTTAGCTGTTCAGCTCTGTGGTCCTTTTAAACAAGTTATATTCTATATCCAGTAAAATGGGTTCAAGCAGCGTTCCATATGACAAAATTATTATGTTTCCATTTGGGTGGTTTCCGTCACATTTGCTTTTGCATTAGTGTTTAATTCACTACCATGTCTCTTCCAGGAGTGCCCACCTTGAAGAGGTTCTGCTCTTCTCTCCGACAGGATTTTTGTTTGTTTCTTCTACCTTGTTTACCTTCATTGTTTTCTGTCACCCTTCTTGTGTTTGATTAGGTACCTAGCAAAACTCATTTTCACAGCCACATCTCCTTCCTCAGCAGCTGTCTCCAGCTCCAAATTATTCCACGTGGATTCCCATTGAAATTCCACCCTTCGTGGTTTGGATCCACCCATGATTATATATAGCTCTTAGACATTCAGTATTGCTCTAACTGTTGACCTTGCTGCATCCTAAGATCCATTCTCAATGTCATGCACCACCACGTATACATTCTCGACCTCTCTTAAGAAACACAAACTCACTCTCAAAGCTATCTCAAAGCTGTCCTGGTCACAATGTCATTTCACCTCATCCGATGCTTTAACAAAAAACTTTTGATCTTCCTTTCAGGTGTGAAGGATCGCAAGCTTCAACGACCATGGGTACCAACACCTGTCTGGATCCTACTTCCCCTTCCCTTCCGCCTGACCCCAGCTCTTCTTTGAATCTCACCCCTTGCCATACAGTCACGATACTCTCTGACTTTCCCCTTTCTAACTCTGAATGATCTGTCCTCAGCAAAGGCCTCAGCTGCATCCCCTAATGCTCCCACCTCAACAAATTTCAAGTTTGGCATGATGCTGTACTCTTCTTCCATTGTCACCACCTCTGCAGCCATTTCTTTGGCCAGTGGTCTTCCCCTTCCCACCCCCCACTCTGCAATCCTTTTACTCGTCTCCAATATTCTCTGTCCACTTGGACTCCTCCCTCTGGCCTCTTAACCTCCCTCAAGCTTTTCATTGAGAACTGCCGGCATGACATCGGCCATCTCACTTTCTCGGTTCCCCTCACTCTCTCTAACCTATTTCCCTCTGAACTTGCAGCACTCCGTTCTCTCAGGTCCAACCCGAACATCATTATCAAACCTGCTGACAAGGGTGGTGCTGTTGTTGTCTGGCGTACAGACTTCTACCTAACAGAGGCCGAACGTCAACTCTGTAACACTTCCTCTTACCTCCCCCGGACCATGACCCCACTATTGAATATCAAGCCTTTGTATCCAGAACTGTCACTGACGTCATCTCCTCTGGTGATCTTCCCTCTACAGCCTCCAACCTCATAGTTCCCCAACCCTGGATAGCCCACTTCTACCTTCTTTCCAAAAGCCACAAACAGGAATGTCCTGGTGGACCCATTGTTTCAGATTGTTCCTGCCCCACTCCACTGATTTCTTCTTATATCAACTCTATTTTTACTCCCCTTGTCTAGTTTATCCTGCCTACATCTGAGACTCTTCTGATGCCCTCCGTCACTTCAACAGTTTCCAGTTTCCTGGCTCTTACTGTCTCCTATTCACCTTGGACATCCATTCTCTCTACAGCTCCAGCTCCACCAGAATGGTTTGAGAGTTCTCTGCTTCTTTCCTGAATGGATATCCAACCAATCTCCATCCACCACCCCTCCTCCACCTGGTTGAACTTGTTCTCACATTGAACAATTTCTCCTTCAACTCCACTCACTTCCTCCAAATAAAAGATGTTGCTATGGGTACCCACACGGGTTCTATGCCTGCCTTTTTGTGGGATATGTGGAAAATTCCTTGTTCCAACCTGCTCAGGCCTCCTTTCTCACCTCTTCTTCCCGTACAATGATGAGTGTATCGGTGCCACTTCCTGCTCTCGCTCTGAACTGGAAAATTTCATTGAATTTCTTTTCAATTTCCACCCTTCTCTCACCTTCACATGGTCCATCTCGGACTCTTCCGTTCCCTTCCTTAACCTCTCTGTCTTTATTTCTGGGGATAGGCTATCAACTAATATTCACGATAAGGCCACTAATACCCACAACTAACTGGACTACACTTCCTCACACCACCCCTCCTGCAAGGACTCGATTCCATTCTCCCAGTTTATCCATCTCTGTCGTATCTGTTCAGACGATGCAACCTTCAATACTGCGCTTCCGATATGTCTTCCTTTTCCCTCAACCGAGGATTCCTCCCAATGTGGTTGACAGGACCCTCGACCAGGTCTGATCCATTTCACAAACTTCTGCTCTCACCCCTTCCCTTCCCTTCCAGAACCATGATAAGGTTCCCCTTGTCCTCACCTTCCATCCCACCAGCCTCCATATTCAACGGATCATCTTCCACCATTTCCGCCACCTCCAGCGTGATGCCACCACCAAACACATAGAATCAGAGAAAAATTACGGCACAGAAGGAGGCGATTCAGCCTATCATGTCCATGCCAGCCGAAAAAAACAAGCCACCCAATCTATACCACCTTCCAGCACCTGGTCCATAGCCTTGCAGGTTACAGCACTTCAGGTGCATGCCCAGGTACCTTTTAAAGGAACTGAGGGTTTCTGCCTCCACCACCATTCCTGGCAGTGAATTCCAGACACCCACCACCCTCTGGATGAAAAAGTTGTTCCTTGTGTCCCCATCTAATCCTGCTATCAATCACCTTAAATCTGTGCTCCCTGGTAATTGACCTCTCCGCTAGGGGAAACAGGTTCTTCCTGCCTACTCTATCTAGACCCCTCATCATTTTGTACACCTCAATTAAGTCACTCACCAGCCTCCTCTGTTCTAAGGAAAACAACCCTAGCCTATCCAATCTTTCCTCATAGCTACAGTTTTCAAGCCCTGGCAACATTCTCGTAAACCTCCTCTGTACTCTCTCCAGAGCAATTATGTTCTTCCTGTAATGTGGTGACCAGAAATGTACACAATACTCCAGCTGTGGCATAACCAGCACTTTATACTGTTCCAGCATTACATCCCCGCTTTTGTATTCTATACCTTGACCAATAAAGGAAAGCATTCCATCTGCCTTCTTCACCACTCTATCCTCCTGTCCTGCCGCCTTCAGGGACCTGTGGACATGCACTCCAAGGTTTCTCACTTCTTCTACTCCACTCAGTATCCTCCCATTTATTGTGTATTCCCTCGCTTTATTTACCCTCCCCAAATACATTACCTCACACTTCTCTGGATTGAATTCCATTTGCCACTTTCTGCCCATTCAACCAAACCATTGAAATCATTCTGGATTCTACAGCTATCCTCTTCACTATCAGCTGCACGGCCAATTTTTGTGTCATCAGCAAATTTCCCAATCATGCCTCCCACATTTAAGTCCAAATCAGTAATATATACCACAAACAGCAAGGGACCCAACACTTAGCCCTGTGGAATGCCACTGGAAACAGCTTTCCATTCACAATAACATTCATCGACTACTACCCTTTGTTTCCTGTCCCTGAGTCAATTCTGGATCCAACCTGCCACATTCCCCTGTATCCCATGGACTTTCATTTTACTGACCAGTCTGCCATGCGGGACCTTGTCAAATGCATTACTAAAATCCATGTAGGCCACATCCACTGCACTGCCCTCATCAATCCTCCTTGTTACTTCCTCAAAAAACTCAATTACGTTATGAAGACATGACCTTCCCCTAAC
This sequence comes from Heterodontus francisci, assembly GCF_036365525.1. Taxonomy (NCBI): domain Eukaryota; kingdom Metazoa; phylum Chordata; class Chondrichthyes; order Heterodontiformes; family Heterodontidae; genus Heterodontus; species Heterodontus francisci. The sequence continues at coordinate 184,763,742 of NC_090371.1, forward strand.
AAATCCATGCTGACTATCCCTGATTAATCCGTGCCTTTCTAAGTGGCAGTTTATCCTGTCCCTCAGAATTGATTCTAACAACTTACCCACCACTGAGGTCAGACTGACCGATCTATAATTATTTGGCCTATCCCTCGCACCCTTTTTAAACATGGTACAACATTCGTAGGCTTCCAATTGTCTGGTACCTTGCCTGTATCTAGAGAGGATTTGAAGATGATCTTCAGCACATCAGCTATTTCCTCCCTGGCTTCCTTTAACAACCTGGGATGCAATCCATCCGGTCCTGATGATTTTTCCACTTTCAAGGATGTCAGACCCTCTAGTATTTCCTCTCTCATTATGCTTATCGTATCTAATATTTCACACTCCTCTTTAACTACATTGTCTGCATCAACCCTCTCCTTTGTGAAGACAGAGACAAAAAACTCATTATGAGCCCTGCCCACATCTTCTGCATCCACACATAAGTTCCCTTGTACATCTCTGATAGGCCCTACCCTTGTACTGATAAAACTTCTTCGGGTTTTCCTTGATTTTACCACCAATAATTTTTCATATCCTCTCTTTGCTTTTCTAATTTCCTTTTTTACTTCACCCCTGCACTTTCTATACTTCTCTAGGCTTTCTAAAGTATTTATTTAAAGGCTTTATGTGCTAGACTCTTTGCATTTAAATAAATACCCTTTAACACTGCCAAATTCCTATGCTACACACTTTTTTACCTTTGCTTCTTCTGTCTTTCAGAATCACTCACTAATTTTCTGCCTCGGGTTCCCTACCCTGAAATTGTCCTATCTAAGACTGCACTCAGGTTCCTATCCCCCTGCCAAACTAGTTTAAACCATCCCCAACAGCACGAGCAAACCATTCCTGCAAGGATATTTGTCCCATTCCTGTTCAGGTGCAGACCATCTGGCTTGTACAGGTCCGACCTTCCCCAGAACCAGTCCCAATGCCCCAGAAATCTGATGCCCTCCCTCCTGCACCATCTCTCCAGCCACGCACTCATCTGGTGTATTTTCCCATTTCTATACTCACTATCACGTGGTCTTGAGAGTAATCCAGAGATTTCTACTTTTGAGGTCCTGCATGCTAATCTCATTCCTAATTCCCTAAACTCAGCCAACTCAGCCTGCAGGACCTCATCCCTCTTTCTTCCGATATCGTTGGTACCAATGTGGACCATGACCTCTGGCTGTGCACCCACTCCCTCCAGAATGGTCTGTAGCTGCTCGGTGATATCCATGAGCCTTGCACCAGGGAGACAACATACCATCCTGGAATCACGTCTGCAACCACAGAAACGCCTACCTGTTCCCCTAACTATAGAATCCCCTATCACTGTTGCTCTCTTGCCCTTTCTCTATCGTCCATCTTCCCCTCCCCTCCCCTTTCAGCTTCCAAAAGGACCGTTCCCTCTATAACACCCTGGTCCACTCCTCAGTCACTCCCTATACCTCCCCACTTTCCTTTGGCACCTTTCTATGCAAGCGCAGAAGATGCAATTGCTGCACTTTTGACATCTCCCTTCTCACTGTCCAGGACCCCAAACAGTCCTTCCAAGTTAAACAGTGACTTACTTGTACTTCTTTCAATTTAGTATACTTTTTTTACTGCTTATAAAGTGGTCTCCTCTACACTGGGACTATACACAGACTGGGTGACTGCTTTGTGGAACACCTCCATTCAGTCCACAAGCCGATCCAGAGCTTCCTGTCACTTGTCATTTTAATTCTCCATCTCCCACTCTGACCTTTTTGTTTTTGGCCTGCTACAGTGTTCTAACAAAGTTCAACGCAAGCTCGAGGAACAGCAACTCATCTTTCGACTGGGCCCTTTACAGCCTTCTGGACTCAAATTGAGTTCAATAATTTTGGATCATAACCTCTGCTTCCTTTTTTTTTCTCATGTTTTTTTTTGCTGATTTGTTTTATTGTCCACCCTTTTGTTTCTTTCTTAATCCCTGTACTTTGTGTTCGAATGGCTACTATCCTGTCATTACATTTCATCCAGCCACATCTTTTGTTTCATTACTTGTCCCATTACCACTCCCTTTGGCTCTGTACCATGAAACCTTTTGTCATTTAATCTCTCCTGCCCGCCACCCTATCAGAGACCCTCCCTTTTGTTCTTCTTCCCCCTCCTCACTTCCACTTGCTCAAAACATATTACTTTTCTAACTTTTGCCAGTTCTGATGAAAGATTACAGAGACCTGAAACGTTAACACTGTTTTTCTCCTAACAGATACTGCCCTTCCTGCTGAGTATTTCTAGCATTGTCTGTTTTTGTTTCATATTTCCAGCATCTGCAATATTTTGCTTTTGCCTTATCATTGAATTCTTCATTAAGATTTAAAGATTTAAAAAATCCTCTCGTCCTACCCATGACGGGAGTCATACCTTCAGCTGAGTGTGGGGGCGGGAGGGGAGGTGGAGTGGGCAGGGGGAGCTACAGCCGCACATTGGTGGTGGTGGAGAGGGCGATGTTTGCTGAAATATATTTTTACGTTTGTCTTATTCAACGTGAACTTGACCTAGATGTCTATTACTCATTTTGTTCACTAAGGAGATGCAACATTTCAATCATGAGCACATTCCTGTGGCTGACAGGAATATATTTTTTATTTAACTGATGGTACAACAAAAGACCAAATTGGCTGCACTTGGATACTAGGTATTTTTATGCCAGTGACAAGCCTATACTAACTGCAAAGAGCAAATCCTGGAATTTGTCCCTAAAGGTTAACTCAACTCTAGCTAAAATATTGGGAACATATATAGTACTCTTAATTCACATATTGCAGCAAATGGAACTTCCTATTAAAGACTGAGATCTGCTGAAGCTCATATCTTAAGTGGTTATTCATGTCCACAAGTGCTATTGTTTTTTCTCTGTCTTCCGACTGCTCTTTTTATAGGTAGGTCTTACACATAGTTCTCATTGTTACTTCGGTCTCTTGGCTCATTCTTTTTTTTTCTCTAGCTTCTGATATCACCATTTCAGTTGCTCTTCTTAAAGTTATTTAGAGTCATTTATGGCAGAGAAGGAGGCCATTCGGCCCATTGAGTCAATGCCAGCTCTCTGTGGAGCAATCCAGTCAGTCCCATTCCCCCGTTGGATCCCTTTGGCCCTGAAAATCTATTTCCTTCAAGTGCCCTTCCAATTTCCTTTTGAAATCATTGATTTTCTCCACTTACACCACCCTTGTCGGCAGCGAGTTCCAGGTTATTACCACTCGCTGCGTAAAAAAAGTTCTTCCTCACATTCCCCTGCATCTTTTGCCCAAACACTAAATCTGTGCCCTCTAGTCCTTGTATCATCAGTTAATGGGAACAGTTTTTCCTTGTCTAACTTGTCTAAGCCTGTCATAATCTTACACTCTCTCAAGGACCCTTACATCTTTCCTAAAGTGTGGTGACCAGAACTGACGCAATACCCAACCAGGGTTTTATAAAGGTTCAGCATAACCTCCCCACTTTTGTGCTCTATGCCTCTATTTATGAAGTCCAAGATCCTATATCCTTTGCTAACCACTCTTTTCATATGTCCTGCCACTTTCAAAGATTGATGCACATGTACCCCCAGGTCCCCCTGTTCCTGCACACCTTTTTGAACGGTGCCATTAAGTTTTTTTGCCTTGCCCTATTCCTTCTGCCAAAATGCATCACCTCATACTTGTCAGTATTAAATGTAATTTGCCACTTGTCTGCCCATTCTGCGAGCCTGTCTATGTCCTGTTACAGGCGGTTCATATCATCTGTACTGTTTGCCATTCCTCCAAGTTTGGTATCATCTGCAAATTTTGAAATTCGGCTCTGTATTCCAAGGTCCATGTCATTTATATATAGGTTTTTTTTGCTTATATATAAATGACTTGGATCTTAGAATACAGAGTAGAATTTCTTCTTCACAAAATTCTTAGTCCAACGATCTTGCCCAGATTGACACTGGATATCACTGATCTTTTAAAGCATCACCTCATTTCATGTTTCAGGCAGAGCAATGTTCTAATTCTTTCCATACAGGAAACTGGTTTAAATGGACAAAAAGGTATTCAAATAAGCACATATATAACAAACATAGATATATACAATATACATACATATATGTGGGTGTACACATTATATTATGTATTATAAAGACACGCATACATACTGTTACGCCAATGTGCTTTGTTGAATGATAGTTTTCTTTAATCCATTGAGTGGAGATCTGAATTTATATTTTTTTGAAGAAATTTAAAAGGAACAATTAAAAAGGAAGATGACTTTGCTGACAATTTAGGATGGTCACCTAATTTGCAACACTTCAACCTACATTGCAAAGGCTTATGAGGAGGGAGACAAAATGGCTGCATTTCCCAGCAAGAACTAAGACCCAAGAAGTTTAGGAGAACTGCTTATTCTTTTTTTCTTTTTAGCAAGAGAGAAATACTGCTCACTTCTATGTTTTGAATCACTGAGTGACTGTCATGTGACAAGTCCCTCTGCATCTGTGGTTTTAAGCTTGTATCTTTCTGCAGCAGAGAGAGAAGTAACTGGACTCTGACACATGCAGGCCTAAATAGGGATCTCCCTCTCTCTCTCCATTCCTGCTTGAAAGCTTTCAAATCCTGCCTGTTGATTGATCACCTTTTCATACTCTGACTACAACCAGAAACCCCGTTGGGTTAAATCATCTGCATCACTGTCTCCAAGAGACCCACCGAACCAGTCATTTATCTCTTCAAGCTAAAAGCCTCAGGACCACCGAATTCAGCTAGAAGCCAGCCAAATCACCAAACCTCACAGACTGTATACTTTTTTCTTCTATGGATTCTAACTCAACCAATCTACCTTTCCCCACTCTGTAACCTATTTGTGTGTGTTTGTAAACCTCTAGTGTGTGTGTGTGTGTGTGTGTGTGAATGAAAATCAGCACATTATTTATTATTTTTATTAGTTTGGTTTAGGTACAGTAAAGTTAATTTCTTTCTTTGTTAACTCAAGAAAGCCTGTCCAATTGGTACTTGTTATGATCATAGCAAGTAAGTTCTCAAACACCTACTGAATTGGCTAGTATATCCACTTTGAGAATTAAACCTGTTGTGGTCAAACTAGGAGAGGGCAAAGAGGCAAGCCCTTCGACCCTTCTTCACTTGACCGTATGGTTGATAAAATAAGCTGCGAGGCTCCATATCACTTGGTGATTTGTTTTTTTGTATATACCACTACTTCCTGTCATTCTGGCAGCATAATATACACTGGCATTTATATTGGTGTAGGTTTACATAGCAGTGTAAAAACTATCATTTAACTGAGGACATTGGTTGATCTTTCTAACTAGTTTTTGTTTAGATTCTTTACAGTTTAAACTTTATAAATCACTGTGGTTTTATTCAGTCTCCAATGTGTACAGGGCAAGAGAATCTATTCCATTTACAATCAGTATGTTTATCATTCACAGTCAGCAGAGCATCAGCTGAAGAACAACATTAAAGCAGTCAGTGTAAATAGGCTTAAAGGTAATCAGATACATTTCTGGAAAAGAACTGACAGGAACATATGGAGAAAATTGACAAAGTAGGTTGAGATGAATCAAGGTTGGGTCTAATCATGTTATCTGTTCTTAAATATATCAATGTTCTAAATATTTTGTACTGTATAAACCAACCTTTAAAACATATGGCGGTGTAATTAGATCCTGTCACAAACTGGACACAAGGAATGATCTCTGTGTAGGATCAGATAGGCCTGGGCCACACTCCATATTGGGTCGGATGGCTGTGGATAGCAATTGTGTGTTCACAGGCAACTTTCTCGCAAAGTGGATTTAAATTTTGGGCTGCTGTGAGACCAGCAGCAGCCCTAAGGTAGGCCCTTGAATTAGGTGGGAGGCAATTGGAAGGGAGTTGGTGATCAGGAGGAATGGGATACATTCAGAAGAAATGGGAGACAATTAGAAGAAGACTGAGCTTTCAGCACCAATCTTGGGGGCATGCAGTGGAGCTGAAAGAAGCATTACTGCTCCTCCTGGCCCCAGAGTCAGGTAAGTATTTTTTTTTAAATATGCTTTTTTGGTGCCAGTCTTCAGAGATCTCTTTGAGGACCAATGATTAGACCCCATGTAGACTTAGTTATCCTGAACATAGCCAGCCTGGTGCCAGTTGTATTTCGGGCATCCTTTTGGAAAGGGGTCCTGAAACAAGCATTATGCCCCCTATTTGCATTTGCAAAGGGCCTAATGCCCATTTTAGGCAAAGGTCCTAAACATCTATACTTTAACATTTACCAGTGTGGCAGACAGTGCAATTCTTGCTTGGAATGTGCATAAGCTGAGAAATGTTTCCGACTGGCTGCTTAGTCAGAAAATTAGCTTCCAAATTCTGTAAGGGCATAGCAATAATTTAAAGGCACAAATGTGCAATTTCCGTCAGTGTGCTACCAATTGTCTGCCGTACCTTCAGTCAGAAATTGGCAGGAACCCTGTGGCTTTTCCACTATTTCGGCAAGATTTCCGCCGATCATTTGACAGAGTTATGGGCAGGAGAACACTCGTGAAAATTCTACACCACGTTACAGGGTAAGGGAAACTTCATGGAGAAAATGCCCTTTGTTTCAAATCTAATTTGAGAACAGATTATTCCTCAGTCAAGTATTTTTTTGTGAGCATATCCTTGCTGGGGAAGGGAAACAGTTTTCCAGTTTTATCACTCAGTGTCGTTTATGCTATTTCTCCAGAGGGTCTGTCAATTTCCCATTTAAGTTATGGCAGGAGATTGAGAGAGACCCCCAGTAATTCAGGACCAGTGAGTTTATACCAAAGTATTTCTTAACCCCAATCTCAAAAGATGCACTCACACTCCATATTTAGCATGAATTTTTCACTTCACAAACCACCATCTACATGATGTTTTTGAGGCTATACATTTGGAAACGTGACCTTTATGCACTAAGCTCTCAGCAGCTCATGCTGCTGTTTGTTTCCAGTCAAACAGTGGGCTGAAGGCTAGATGAAGAAACATTGGCTCTGAAATTTGGCAGGGGTTCCACCGGTCACTCACCATAACTGTGAAAGGGAACTAACGGAAATTCCATAGAAACGGCGTAGAGGTCTGAAAAGGGCTGTTTGCACTTTTTCTAATTGAGTTAAACCAATATTCCTGTGCAGCTACCAAGAGAACATTTAGAGAATTTTAGAGGTCTGTGTTTCAATAATCCAGATTTAAAAATACCACCAGCGTGGCAACTGTGATCAGGAGGCGATCCACCATTCAAAATATGTACTTTTTTTTGCTTACAAATCAATGTTTTAAATAGCAAGAGTGTTTCTCTTATGTCTACCTCAGGGCAAAGTCTGGAGTATTACATTGTTAAATAAAATGCTGGGTGTAGGAGTGGTATATTAGAAACTTAACTAAAAAGCCGTTATGATTTTCTTGTCTCTGCTGTAGGAAGAGCTTATTCAAAGACCCTGCAGCAAGCCGCCATCCCGTTACTTCGGAAAAGGCGTTGTGAGGAGCGCTACAAGCAGAGATTCACAGGGAGGATGCTCTGTGCAGGAAACTTACTGGACCACAAACGGGTAGACAGCTGTCAAGGAGATAGTGGTGGACCACTGATGTGTGAAAGAGCAGGAGGACGCTGGGTTGTATTTGGTGTGACCTCCTGGGGATACGGCTGTGGTGTAAAGAATACCCCAGGTGTCTACACAAGAGTCTCTGCCTTTGTGCCTTGGATTAAACGTTTAACTAAACTGTAAGCTGCTGGGATCAGAGGACATGCCAGGAGATAGGTGCTGGCTGCTGACTGAGCACAATTCACTCTCCCTTCTTTCCCCATAATGGAGTCATCCAAATTCACTCCGCAACTACTTTATTGCAATGACAAGAGCACTTCCAGAATTCAAGGATAAATGCAAAAAAGAGCAGTTCCGATATGGTGCTACTATAACTATAGATTACAGCAACAAAAGAAAGTCATTGAAAGGGCTGGCAAACGTATTGAGGGGAACTGTGCACAATCAGCTTTTATTTTGTTTCAAATATAGTGTACAATATAAATGTAAAGAAATCATTGGATTTCTTCCTGACCCAGTGGTCCGTATTTTCCTGAACTGGGAATGCATTGTCAAAAATAATGGTATTTATTTATACTTTTTTGTATTCTTTGCCATGCAATAGTGCCCCACTGTGGAGAAAAACTGGATAGCTGCATACCATCCATGGGACTTCATGCTGTGCTCTGTGTAATGTTTGCCCAGGTTAGCTCAAAAAATATATCAGGGCTACTGTATTCTGTGCAATAAAGAGAAAACCGCCTTGTCTCCGATCAACATTGCACTACAAGGAGCAGGATATTTAATAAACATGGGACCTTTGACTTCTTAGAAAGGCCCATTCTTTCAGGTTGCAAGTTGATAAATGATATGGTGAAGTTTACAACATTGTCATTACTCCATAACCAGTTAATGCTGACAGTATTTATATCTGAATTAACTGAGAACATTGCACTAACTTGTAATATGGGATTTTACTTTTTCCAGTTTAACAAAGAGCACAAGTCTCAGGAAGGACAAATAGCTGGGAACCAGCATGAACCAGAATGTTCAGTCAAGTACTTGCCTGCCGTGAGATTTTGTTGATGACTTGAAAAGTTGTATAAACTTGTTTCTGAAGTGCTTGGCATGAAAAATAAGATTTTGCTCAATGATCATATACAAGCTATAAATAAAGATGTTTTGTCCAACTTTAATTGTCTAACTGTGCCGTGAATTGGATAAAGAAAGAAGATGCCTACAGATGTCAGACACAAATGTTTATTGGGTTAATCCCAGTTTGCATTGCCAAACCACTAAAAGGATTTAAGAATGGACAGTCAGCAAGTTCTGCATGGAGCTAATGAGTCTGTATAAACTGGGTAAGGCAGAGTAATGATTATGGTTCTGGCTTCATAATGCAGCCATTACAAGTTCATATCACACCAAGGCTGGCGTGAAAATTAATTTACTGAATTTGTGGGCTCGTGTTGGAAAAATGACAATGATAACTGCTGGCAACGTGGGGATCTCGATGTTGCTTTTTCTGGATGTCGAGACCCCAGTCACCAGCATAGAATCCTGGCCAAAGTATTTGCAGCACAGAAACAGGCTTCCTCTGAGCCTCCTCTCACTCTTCATGTAAACCAATATCATGAACTACTATTCCTCTCTCCCTCATATGCTTATCAAACTTCCCTTAAGTGCATTTATACTGTTCACCTCAGCAACTCCTTTGTTGAAATAAAACTTGCCTTTTGATGGGGGCCACTGAGTAGGCCAGAGTTACAATCGAAGAATCTTGAAAAGCTGACCTGGAGCATGGTCCTCTACTCATTAGGATCCAATTTTATGATTGGTCCCTCATATACATAGGTATGGAAACACATTCAGGATTCGTTGACGACGATAATTGAGTTATAGAAAGGCAAGCAGATACTGCTGAAGCTTTGCAATTCCACCTGGTGAGATCACAGACTGATAAGGCTTGATATGATCTGGAGGATGGATGCTATGCTCACTCATATTTTGTTCTGAGTTGTGCTGTGCACCATGCTACTCATGAGGAGCTGTAGTTATCTCACAACAATCTGGAGCTTACCCTCTTGTCAGGGGGAGGTAAGTAGGCTTTCATTAGGGTCAATATAGCTCCAAAACTGACATGCCTGGTGATGGAAGTTCAAAACCAAACCAACCCTCCGTGGCACACTGTGTCAGTCAGGCAGATCCACAGTACTCGAGGACACCATTGATGATTGACCAGCTAGACTGGCTCATGACCAAAACCTGGAGTAGCAGACTTCTTGCTGCGGTAAGCATTCTTCCCATTTAATGTCACATAACCTTGCAAGCCAATGCCGTCCTGCTTTACATATGAACATATGAGCGTACGAATTAGGAGTAGGCTACTCGGCCCCTCAAGCCTGCTCCGCCATTCAATAAGATCATGGCTGATCTGATTGTAACCTCAACTCTGCATTCCCGCCTACCCCCATTAACCTTTTACCCCCTTGCTTATCAAGAATCTATATACCTCTGCCTTAAAAATATTCAAAGACTTTGCTTCCACTGCCTTTTGAGGAAGAGCGTTCCAAAGACTCACGACCCTCTGAGAGAAAAAAAATCTCATCTCTGTCTTAAATGGGCGACCCCTTATTTTTAAGTAGTGATCCCTAGTTCTAGATTCTCCCACAAGGGGAAAAATCCTTTCCACATCCACCCTGTCAAGACCCCTCAGGATCTTATATGATTCAATAAAGTCGCTTCTTATTCTTCTAAGCTCCAGCAGATACAACTCTAGCCTGTCCAACTTTTCCTCATAAGACAACCCACCCATTCCAGGTATTAGTCTAGTCAACCTTCTCTGAACTGCTTCCAAAGTATTTACATCCTTGCTTAAATAAGGAGACCAATACTGTACACACAAGTACTTCAGATGTAGTCTCACCAGTGCCCTGTATTGCTGAAGCATAACCTCCCTACTTTTGTATTCAATTCCCCTCGCAATAAACGATAACATTCTATTTGTTTTCCTAATTATTTGCTGTATCTGCATACTAACCTTTTGTGATTCATGCTCTAGGATACCCAGATCCCTCTGCATCTCACCAATCTCACACTATTTAGATAATATACTTCTTTATTATTCTTCCTGCCAAAGTGTACAATTTCACATTTTCCACATTATACTCCATTTGCCAGATCTTTGCCCACTCACTTTATCTATATCCCTTTGTAGCCTCCTTATGTCCTCTTCACAACTTACTTTCCTACCTATCTTTGTGTCATCAGCAAATTTAGCAACCATACCTTTGGTTCATTCATCCAATTCATTTATATAAATTGTAAAAAGTTGAGGCCCCCGCACTGATCCCTGCGGCACACCACTCATTACATATTGCCAACCAGAAAATTACCCATTTATGCCTACTCTCTGTTTCCTGTTAGCTAGCCAATCTTCTATCCATGACAATATGTTACCTCCTACACCATGAACTTTTATTTTCTGCGATAACCTTTGATGTGGCACCTTATCAAATGCCTTCTGGAAATCTAAGTACAGTACATCCACCAGTTCCCCTTTATCCACAGCACATGTTACTTCTTCAAAGAACTCCAGTAAATTGGTGAAACATGATTTCCCTTTCACAAAACCATGTTGACTCTGCCTGATTACCTTGAATTTTCTGAAGTGCCCTGCTATAAAATCTTTCTTAATAGCTTCTAACATTTTCCCTAAGACAGATTTTAAGCTAACTGGCCTGTAGTTTCCTGCCTTCTGTCTCCCTTTTTGAATGAAGGAGTTACATTGGCTATTTTCCAACCTAATGGAACCTTCCCAGAATCTAGGGAATTTTGCAAAATTAAAACCAATGCATCAACTATCTCACTAGTCACTTCTTTTAAGATCCTAGAATGAAGTCCGTCAGGACCTGGGGACTTGTCAGCCCACAGCTGACAATTTGCTCAGTACCACTTCCCCAGTGATTTTAATTTTCTTGAGTTCCTCCTTCCCTTCCATTTCCTGATTTAGAGCCATTTCTGAGTAAGGTGGTCCTGGGTGGGAAAGCAGTAGGAAGTTGACTAGTGCTCTGTGGAGTAAGTTGCCTGGTTTTAGCTGACTAAACTGTAATAGAACAGCTGTGTATATTTGGAGGTCCCTTAGCCTTGGCTCTATTACTAAGCACCTTTGCTCTCTGCATTTAGAGAGGTAAAGTGTGACCTTACAAGAGAGAGTGTCCACATTACAGTCGACAAACCAAGACTACCTGAATGGATTTTTGAGCAGGTTGGTTTGGAGACTCTTAAACACGGTGGGGGAGAATTTCCACTAGATTCGCCCGATTTCCCTCTTTAACTTCAGCAGAAGATAAGCGGAACCACCACAGAAATGGCGTAAGCAACCATTTTTACCCAGTTACTCAGGGGTTCTGTTGACACTTGGCCAAAGTTATGGCAAAAGATTGGGGCAGCTTCCATGGAAATTCTAGGCAGATGATTCCCTCATTCCCTTTGCTGCACTATACCAGCTGCCATATAAACCCGAACATATGAAATGAAAATGTGTTTGTATACTTGGTAAACCCACATGTCCTGCGGTAGCAAGTTCCACAATGTCCTGAACGTATTAGTTGTTCATTCTTTAATACCACCAACTATAATTTCTTGGCTCACTTCCCCATTTTTGTAAAATGAGGGTGAGGAGAGCATACTCTACATTGCCCAAATATTAAATGGATCTTCACTTTTGGAACTTGTAATTGTCTTACCTCAATGAATGAAAGGACTGTGAAGCTGGAAAATAAGGAGAGCAGCTTTGGAATTGTGTCCTTTTCCCTGAAGCATGGAACATTCAATTGATTTTTAGCACGGATTTTTGATGGTTCCACATTGGCACACCTCCAAAAGCCATGTGATGGTGTAATGTTCCAGGGTCAGCACTCTCTCAGTTAGTTTGTTCATGCCAAGCTCCACCCCACTGCCCTCAACCCCACCTCCAGTGATTCAAAACTTATCCCTTGTTTAATGGGTCACTTGTTGCCAACCTTTAGGGCCCACTTGCAACTAATCATAAATTAACAGGTGCTGGCATTCTTTTCATAACCACTTTCCCACAATGAAAGGGAGTGCACCAAGAGAGTGGGTGGTGTCCCGGATCTCACACTCCTGAACCCAGCAGAGGAGGAGCCTGTGCAGACTGCCAGAGAGGAGGAAGGAGGAGCCATTGCCAATAGCAAGGCTGGATTGTCAAGGCATAAGGATGAAGTATCAACCTTATTGTTGATGATACATGTGAACACAGAAGTATCATGTGAAAACGTGATGAGCTCATGCTGTGATGATGCTTAACGTGCTTCTGTTTGTTCACCACTGCATATTCCTGTGATTGTATGACAGGACACCAGCAGGATGATAACTGTGCCTCTGGGGAAGATAAAGCCAAAGTCCCAGAGGGTGCACAGTCACCTGCCTCTTCTGTAACCGCAGTTACATCCACATGGTCCACCAGGGGGTGGGGGGGGTGGTGTGGTTGCGCATAGAATCAGGGTCATGCTCAGTTGGGCACGACACAGACACGTTCTAACAGCTGAGTGAGCATGTTTTAGCCAGGTCCATTTGGAGGTCTGCTGGAGCCCAGGCTTCTGCTGAGCCCCACGCTGATGATAATCCTTTGGACGAGGCCACGAGAAGTCTGCTGGAAATGCAGCAAACGCATGGGGAAGATATGTCAGAGATGCCTGAGGTCATGCATGGATTTGCGCGTGCCATGGAGGAGATTATGGAAGCCATGATGCCAGCCATGTCCCAGGCATTTGAGCGTATGGCTTCATCCATGCAGAAGGTGGCAACCACCATGGAGAGCCAGGTTGAGCACTTGACCCATGTGCACGCTGACCTGCATTCCATCGCTATAGCAATGGGTTCTGTATAGCAGTGGCTAAGTGAGAGAGGGACGAGGCACCTGGACCTCTCTCTGGGTGCCCCTTGCCCTCAGGGAGACAGGCAGGTGCCATCATGCACCCAGATGGAGGAGGAGCATGTGCCAGCTGTCCAGGGCCTTCCTCTCAGGAGATTCCCAGGTTAAGCGGCATCTCCTCTTCCCTCCAGCATTGACCCCCTTACCTCCAGCAGATGAGCCTAAGGGGGATGCTCCTGCACCAGTGCTGGAGACCCCCAGTAGGATGGAGCCATCAAAGCCCCATTCCTTCAGAGGATGCCTGCCACATTCTTCCAGGGCAATGGGGCAGCACAATGAGCAGACTGCCTCCACCTCTGCTGCTAATGTCAGGATTACAGCAAGATGTAGTGGCAGAAAATGTGAAATTAAGGAATTTTGAGCACAAAGATGGCACGGGTGGTTGAATTGAATTTGTTGCACATGTGAATAGTTACCAATACATTTATTTGCTGTAATCTTTGATACATTTTTGTTTATCATTTAAACTTGCCCGAGGTGAAAAGACTAATATGTAGGCATACTTCATGGCTGGCATGCTTTAATGCTTCAAAAGAATGGTAGACATGGCCATTCTGGTGTAAACTTTGATGTTTCAGCCTTCAGTCTTCACTGCCTGCTAGTTGAAGCTTGCAGTTTTGCAATAGTTTTCCGTAGTGACATGCCTTCATATGTAGGCTCAGTAGGCCCTCCCTTCTAGGGTTCCATCACAACCAGGATCCGTTAGAAGGGGCAGGTATATTCAAAGTGATGTTATGGTGTAGCTGCTTCTGATTGAGGGGTTATGGCTGGATGCTGGACATTTGTTCAAGTTTGCCACAGGTTTTTCCAAATTCAGTATTCAACAGCCAGTGAAGCAAAGCTCCACTCCATGTGCAATTGCAGATGGCAGAGGACGTCTGCTTTTAACTTGGACCACTGGTTAGGCTGACAGGGGGAGGTGAACATCCCAGGAAGGTAAAGTAGTTGTTGCTTTGGAGCTGTAATTAAGTAGGTGCCCTCACACTTGGCTGAAACGCTCAAATATAAGGTTTTCCCAGATGTCCCGTGCAAGTCTCTCCAGGGCCCTGGCATCCATTAAAGGCTCATTCACATTAATGGCCTCCTCCGCAGGTGCATCAAATTCATCCTCATCTGAGGAGGAGTGGTGCTCCTCCTGTTCCTCCTCCTGCAAAATATGTCATCATTGCATTGCCAGGTTGTGTAGTGCACGGCAGACTGCGACTATTCGTGAGACTCTCTGTGGTGCGTACTGCAGAGCACCTCCTGACCGTTCAAGGCAGCAGAAGCACATTTTCAGCAAGCCAGTGGTGTGTTCACTCTGGTGGAGGCATGAACTGCATTATATGGCTCTTCAGGTGCATCTTGGGGATACCTCATTGGTGTCATTAATCATGTTCAAAGTGGGTAATCGTTGTCAACCAAGATCCAGCCATCAACTTGGGCTAGTACCTCAAAAATTCAAGCTAGTTGTGAGTTTTGCAAAATGTATGTGCCATGACAGCTCCCTGGGAAATGAGCCCAGACCTGCCTGTGGTCACAAACCAGTTGAATGTTCAAAGAGTGAAAACCTTTGCAATTCACAAATGCAGTGAGCTGGTTCCAGGGAGCTCTAATGGCCACATGAGTGCAGTCGATCACCCCTTGCACTCTAGGGAAAAAAGTGATGGCGCCGAAGACTGCTGACCTTGCTACCTGGTTGTCCTTGTCTACTGGGAAATAGATGAAATCATTGGCATGTCGAAATAGGGCATTGGTCACCTCATTAATGTACTTGTGAGTGGCAGCCTGTGAGGTGCCACATATGTTGCCTGTTGAGCCCTGGAAAGCACCACTAATGAAAAAATTGAGTGTTGCAATCACCTTGACGGCAACAGGTATGGGGCTCCTACTAAAACCACGTGATTTCAGGCGCCTCTGAATGATCCCACAGATTTCAGTGACCTTTTCACATGACATCCTCCGACTTCTCTGGCATTTCCTCTCCAACATCGGAAGGTAGTTTGTGTAGTGTAAGGTTCTGAACGGGTTAACAGTTGAGACAGTGAGGGTAATCCCTCCCACTGTTGTGATGATGTGGTAATAGTCACATGGACAGTAGGCTTGGAAGGAGTGAGAAAAACCATGCGAAGGGCTAGTTAGAGATCCTCATTGTGAGTGTAAATAGAATGTAAATGTAAATAAAAAGTTGATGTTTCGGCAGACAGAGACTCCGAGACCTTTGTGAAGAACCCAAGAAATACTGTTACAACCAAGTGAGAAGGGGGCTAGGGGTTCCCTCTCAGTCTTTGCCTGGTTTAACCATAACAGGGTTTAATTTTAGAAACACGGTGTTTTTAGCTCCCCCTTCAGTGAATCCTTATTCACTGCTCCAATTGTAAGGCAAAGAAATCAGACAGGTTTCCTTAGATTTAAACAAGGAAGGTAGAAGTTTATTAATCTTAAACTCTAATCCGGTTAACGACTATGAATATGCAATGCGACTACGCTAGCATGCATACATGATAAACACACACGCAGATAGAGACAGAAAAAGTAGAAAGAATAAAGGAGAAAAGTTTGAGGCAATATCTGCTAGTTATTTACTGTCTTTTGGGATCAATGAAGAGTCTTTGGTTGACTGTGAGTCCTGCTATTTGCTGGGGCCCAGTTCACACTTCAACTTGTTTCGATGTCGGAGTCTTTTCTCTCTTGAGGTGTATGTGTCTTCCGTGGGTTCGGTGGCTTGGGTGAAGGCAAGAGAGAGGCAGCCAGGAGAGAGGCTTGCTTGCTTCAGCTTCAATTGCAAAACTGCCTTCTGTATGCTTTTCTGTGTGGCACAAAAAGAAACCAAGTTGGCCAGCAGGTCAGTCATGTGACTAACTGGCTTAACCACCTCTATGTTTGTGGATTGTATTATCTTAACAGGCACTGGAATGCATTTCCTTACACCTTCAATGTCTGGCGATCAAAATCCATTTGGGTTAATTGGATCAGGGAATAGTCTTTTGTCTCCACAAGCAGCATCTCTTAGTATGCAAATGTCCTTCCAGCCCAAATGTCTGGTGATCTCTTTAACAAGTCATTTCTTCACTCTGGCAACAGTTTAAAATTGATGTTCATATGCTGAAATTAATATACCTCATTCTTGGCAGGTGAGGGTCTGCATGCCACGTCCACACCCAGCAGAATGAAATGTGATTTTTAAAAAGAGCATTTCATTAAAAGGGACTAGAGAGAAGATAAGGACAGGAAAACACACATGCATCTCTCTCATTCAGAACCCTAACGATTGTTACAGCCTGTCTTTTCTTGGTAGCAGTGCTGCTTTAAACGGCCCTTTTTGCCATCCCAATAAACATGTGATTTTTGGGAAAGTTTTTCCAGTTTGCACATTTCCATGACTGCTTAAGGTGTCTTTGTTCTTGTTGAAGTCTGCAGGGTGAGGGTTAGGTTTAATTAGCCCTAGGTTGGAGTTCTGCTCGGGGGCAGTGGCAGTGGGCGGTTCTACTCTGAGCTCTTTTTCAGTGCATTGATGAGTCATGCAAGGGTTTTTCACCTCAGGGGGTGGGCTGGTTCCCTTTTGTCCTGACTGTGGGGGAGAATTCTTTGCTAATTTCCCCTTTGTCCTCTGGGACACTCCTGCTTGCAGGTATTTGTCCAGATTCTGCTGCACGCTCCTGCGGCACTTCAACTAGGTGAGGCGTCACCTTCACAGTTTTTCTGCCCTCTTGAGGACTTTCGTTGTCTCTGCAGGTTCCTGTAAATGCTGTTAGCAACTCTGGTGGGGTGCTTCTACTGTCTGCATTTACATAGGAGGATGTGGACTATAATCTTTCACATTTTTCGGGGTTGGCTGAACAGACAGTAGGGGTTTCCATTTGGGATTTCTCCCATACTTCCTTTAACCACAGTTTCTCTGTCCTCTTGGTCCCTTTTTCCCCATTCCTTTCTAACCTCTTGCCAGCCTCGGGCCTACTTGTCCCCTTTTCTTCTCGGCAGGAGTCCCTTACAGTTCATCAGCCCTCTGCTGGAGGCTCCTCCAAACACCAATACAGGATTTAGGGGTGCATATTTCACTGTACATTGGGGTTTCCCCTCAACCTGGCACATGTGGCAACTCCTGCAGTACTCCACCACATCTTTGTGGAGTTTTGGCCAGTCAAACTGCTGTCTTATGGGGGCTTTGGTTTTTCGTATACCGGCATGTACAGCCACTGTGATGTCATGGACCATTCTTAATATTTCTCTCTGGTACCTCTGCGGTACCACTAACTGGTGAATCATTGTCCACTCCTTGCTCTCAGGTCTGTGAGGAGAACTCTATTTCCTCATCAGTACCTCATTCTTTAAACAGTAGCAATCAGGGACTCCCTCTGCTTCAATTTCAGACTGGGCAGCCTGTGCTATCTCTTTCAATACTGGGACAGCTCTCTGGGCCTCAGCCAGGGAAAATTAATTTAATTCATTCCTTGGGTCTTCTAACTTTCCAAAGAAAGTCTCGGATGGGCAGACCTCATGGTCATCTGCCTGCAGTGCCAATTCAGTCTCCTCTGGGGGAGCTGGTGTGATCATGGCCTGATTCATTACACATTCAGGGGAACTGCAGGGGACTGTCTCCTGCCACTGCCCTGTTTCTCTGTTCACCTGCGTTCTCTCTTCCACTACTGGGGGGGCTACCCACCTTCCTCCTCACCAGATCATTATCTAGGAACAGGTCAACCCCTCCACTGACAAACTAGAGACAATCCCTACAGTCACCGTCCCGAAACTAGGTCGCACTCCAAATGCACTTGGTGTACAGGTACAGGCATACACTGCCCTACAATATCATTTACCACCATTCTGGTGTTTACTGCACTCTCTGGGGGAAAGGTCACGCCTTTTCCCAGTAAAAGGGATCTAGTGGCCCCTGTGTCCCTAAGAATTATGATGGGCTTGCTTGCCCCATTCGAGGGGTATGGGGTTACTCTCTCTTCAGACACAAAACTCTGATAACTTTTAGAAATCCTATTTAATTTTCCTGCACTTGCAGCCATAAGCTTCCTGGGTCTCACTCTTACTGCAGTTAAAGCCACAGCTTGTTCTGCTGTGCTTTCTAACATGGTCTCTCCTTCACTGAGTGGATGTGGCCTGATTAACCCTATAGGTTTTCCTTTTAGTTTCCAGCAGTCAGGTCTTAGATGCCCTGCTTTATTACAATGGAAGCAGACAGGTCTCTGGGTCTCACTCCTGCTTACAGCACTATCCTATTTGGCTGGAGGACGGCCCCTGGTGTCTCCACTTTTATTTCTCTCCCAGGACTGCTTGGACTTCTAGCACCTTCCCACCCTTTGTCCTTTTTGGATTTGTGGGGGTGACTAGGAAAGGTTTTCCCCTGGGGAACCAACTTATAGATGAGAGCAAACTTATCAGCCAGAACTGTGGCTTGCTGGGCTCTCTGAACATTTTGTTTCTCTACATGGGTCTTCATGGACAGTGGGAGAGTGTTTTTAAATTCTCTAACAGAATTACCTCTCTGAGATTCTCATAGTTGGGCTGCACTTTAAGAGCCCTCAGCCACTGGTCAAAAGACAGCTGCTTACTTTTCTCAAACTCCAAGTAAGTTTGATCAGCTTGCTTCTTGAGGGTTCTAAACTTTGGCGATAGGCTTCTGGTACTAGCTCATATGCCCCAAGGATAGCATTTTTTGCCTGTTCATAATCTGATGAACTTTCATCTGGCAACATGGAATAAACCTCATGGGCTTTTGCTACTAATTTGCTCTGTAACAATAGAGTCCAAGCCTCAGCGGGCCACTTTAACTGCCTTGCCAGTTTTTTAAAAGACACAAAAACACTTCCATGGCTCCCTGATTAAATTTTGGTATCAGTTGGGAAAGTTTTAACAATTCTGTACCCAGCCATGAATTACGCTCTTCCATATTGGCTGTGCGTTCACTGGGGTTACTCTGTCGCCCCCTAGTTATTTCAACCCACCTTAGCTCTCTCTCTTCGCATTCCTTCTGGCAGGTTCTTTCTCTTTCTTCCTCCTCCCTCTCTTTGTCTTCACATTCCTTCTGGAAGGCTCTTTCTTTTTCTCTCTCCTGTCTCTTTCTCTTTCTCTTGTCTCTCTCTTTCTTTTTCTCTTTCCTCAAATTCAAGTTTCCTCCATTCCAATTGTAGCTTTGCTAGCAATACCCTGTCAGAGTCTATCTCTAACCCTGTTTCTGCTTCTTCAGATTCAAGGGAAAAATGGTTGGCCACTAGCCTTAGGAGTTCAGACTTCCTAGCCTCGCCGCGTACAGTGAACCCACACTGATCGGCCATTTTCCTCAACTCCTCCATAGACAGTGCTTTTAACTTATCCCAAGTTACTTCAATAATAAAAACAAAAAAATGCTGGAAATACTCAGCAGGTCTGGCAGCATCTCTGGAGAGAGAAGCAGAGTTAACGTTTCAGGTCAGTGACCTTTCATTAGAACTGATCAGTTCCCTATCAGCCTTTGCCTGGTTTAACCGTAATAGGGTTTAATTTTAGAAATACCATGTTTTTAGGTCCCCCTTCAGTGAATCCTTATTCACTGTTCCAATTGTAAGGCAAAGAAATCAGACAGGTTTCCTCAGATTTAAACAAGAATGGTGGAGGTTTAATCTTAAACTCTATTCTGTTAACAACTACAAATATGCAATGCGACCATGCTAGCATGCATATGCAATAAACACACACACAGATAGAGATAGAAAAAGTAGAAAGAATAAAGGGGAAAATTTTGAGGCAACATCTGTTAGTTATTTCCTGTCCTTTGAGTGCAATGAAGAGTCTTTGGTTGACGGTGAGTCCTGCTATGCGTTGGGGCCCAGTTCACACTTCAACTTGTTTCGTTGTTGGAGTCTTTTCTGTCTTGAGGTGTATGTGTCTTCTGTGGGTCCGGTGGCTTGGGTGAAGGCAAGAGAAAGACAGCCAGGAGAGAGGCTTTCTTATTCTAGCTTCAATTGCAAAACTGCCTTCTGTATGATTTTCTGTGTGGCATTAATAAAAAAGTTGGCCAGCAGGTCAGTCATGTGATGAACTAGCTTAACCACTTCTGTGTTTGTGCATTGTATTATTTTAGCAGGCACTGGAATGCGCTTCCTTACACCTTCAATGTCTGGTGATCAATATCCATTTGGGTTAATTGGATCAGGGAATAATCCTTTGTCTCCACAAGCAGCGTATCTTAGTATGCAAATGTCCTTCCAACCCAAATGTCTGGTGATCTCTTTAACAAGTCATTTTTTCACTCCAGTAACAGCTTAAAATTGTTGTTCATATGACAAAATTAATATGCCTCATTCACGGCAGGTGGGGCTCTGCATGACAATAAGGTACCAACAACATGCAACATCGTGACAGTGATATACAATATGGTGATCAGTGGCAGGTGCTGTACAAAGTGGTAAAAAGAGGATTGGAGAAACCTAACCCTGGTAAGAGAAGTGCCAAAACACTGCAGATTTTGGGAGAGGCTGCAAAAAGCTCCAGAACTGCTTCGTAGATGATAAGAGGCATGGAAAGTTGGCAAGTGAGCCACACAGGCATTCAGGCTGCACCACAGAAGCGTGGTGGTCCGTGTGAACAAACCAGGTCCAGCGAATGGGCTGCGAGTCACAATACCGAGTGGCAGTTGGGAAACGGGGAGAAACCTTGTAAAAAGGTACGTTATTAAAAACGGCACATTGGGCAGGCAAGAAGGGAAGATGTGGAAAACAAAAAACAGTCGATCCCTGGTGAGGGCGAGTCCAGAGTCGGTGGCCATAATTCGAGTGCCCCGAGGAGGGAAAGCGTGGGAGAAACACGAGAAGAGCGGGAAACCTCAGAAAGTGCAGGAACACCTGGAAAAGAGTGGCAACGCCTCTATTAAGGAAAAGAAAATTTAAAATAAGAAGGGAATACCCAAAAGAGTTTTGCACAGAATGGATTCAAAATATAAAATTCCAGAATGCTTCCAAAATTCAGAAGAGTCCATTCAGATTCAAAACTCGACAATCTAGAGAAAAATATTTTTAAGGTTCAGAACAGCTTCAACAGATACATATTAAATCTGAAACAGAGCAAGTAAATATTGTACTCCCTCGGTGAAATAGCTGATGATATGATCGTGAGGCAAGGCATCAATGAAGCTTCGGATAAATTTGAGGATGCGCTGCAAGCTTTTGATAATTATTTTCAGCTAAGAAGCAATAAGATCTTAGAAAGGGCAAACTTCAATAAAAGGATTCAGAAGCTAGGCGAATCAGTGGATGCTTTCATAAATGATTTGTATAGATTGGCTGAAGGCTGTCAGTACATAGCACTAAAGTCCCCATTGATTAGAGACCGTATAGTTGTTGGAATAAGCTGATGAGTCTTTATCAGATCTTTTACAGTCAAAAGAGGACATCACTCTGGAGAAAGCGATTCAGATTGTGCGATAGGCAGACGTCAGAAGACAAGATATAGCGGGCTGAAGAAAGCCTTGGATCAGAAGGAATCCGACGACGGTACAGTTCCTGAAGCCCAAGAGGGTAAAAAACACTGTAGAGAAGAAGGTACACACAGGTAAAAGGGTGCATGACACTGGGAAACCCTGTCAGCACCGTGGAGCCAAAATGACCCCAGACGTGATCAGTGTCCTGCTAATAAAGCAGAATGCTTTAAGTGCACGAAGTCAGACCATATGGGAAAATGTGCCAAAGTAAGACCTCTTCTCATGAAAATGCTAAACACAGAGGGGTGGATTTTACCAAGCCCTCAACGTTGGGCACCATGGTGGGGGTAGGGGGCTGGAAAATGTGGCCGGCAGCAGTCCACCACAGAGCCTGACATCGAGAGGGCCCAGCCCGATCCTCCCGGCGGCATACAGGCTCAATGGCAGCGCCCCCGCCGCTGTGCAATGGGACCTGGATTTCAATATTTAACTTAATTACATGCACAAATTTAAATGGACTTATCTGTAATCTTGCGGGTCCGCGTGATCTTCGGCGTGACGGCCGGCACTTCCATGCCTTAAATTCCCTGTCCAGGAAAAGGCGGCGTGACACTGGTGGGGAGAGTGTAGGAAGTCAGATTTCCAGTACAGTGGGGGGGCGGCGGGGGTGGGGACAGGGTCAAATAAACGTTAAGAGTGTAGGGGATGGTGAGAAGGGGTGAACGTCAATCTTTGTGCAGTCTGAGGAGGGGGCGGAAGGTCAGATTTGAAGGTTAAGTGTTTTGTGGGGTGTAGAAGAGCAAATAGTTAATGTCATTGATATTGTGGGGAAGGAAAGGGGCATTAGAAATTTATTTAATAAATTTTGTGGGGATATTTCTTCGGTTAAAAGTTTAAATCAGCCAGCAGGGCTGGCTGCCCTTTAAAAATGGCACCAGCGCCTGCGCACAGGTAGCTGGCACCATTGTTGGGGCCAACAGCCCGCCTCTCCACGCGATTGAGGGTGGCGTGGGGGGATGCGGGGGTGCGGGCCGCCCTGGCTGTTTAAATGAGCCTCTACGCGGGAGATCACAGCGGCTCTTTACCACACGACCCCCACGATCAGGCCGCCATTTTTTGAGCTCGCTGCCAATCAGGCATTCTGGACAGCAGACATCTGTGTCAATGGACATATTACTAATTTTAAATTGGACACAGGGGCAAGTGTCACAGTCTGTCAGACCAAGAGACATGGTTGACAAGACATTCCTTATAACCAGCAGATACTCAGTTACAAGGTCCTGGAGGGATACAACTGAAGGTCAAAGGAAAGCTGCAAGTCACACTCCAATATAAAGGAAGGCAGATTAAGGAAACCCTGAAATAAAAGCAAAATACTGCGGATGCTGGAAATCTGAAACAAAAACAAGAAATGCTGGATTCACTCAGCAGGTCTGGCAGCATCTGTGGAACGAGAAGCAGAGTTAACGTTTCGGGTCAGTTCCGAAGAAGGGTCACTGACCCGAAACGTTAACTCTGCTTCTCGTTCCACAGATGCTGCCAGACCTGCTGAGTGAATCCAGCATTTCTTGTTTTTGTTAAGGAAACCCTGTATGTTTTGAAAAATCAAGAATTTTCATTGTTAAGCAGAAGAGCATGCTTATACCTACCCTTCCCTTTAGGCCCATCATGAACTTCACATACATTATCTGCTCCATCCCCAACACCCCCTCCAAAAGGAACAACAGCAGCACTTAGTCCACACCCTAAGAACTACACTCTTCCCTTCCCCACACCTCCATGCATCCAAGACCCTACCCTCTCCAACCCTGCTCCTTCGCCAAAAGAATTGTCCTTGTTGGTCCCGAGCCTCGCACCAAACATCCATTCCAATGTTGCCCTTCCTTGTGCCAAAAAGTTCAAAAAGGAATGCCACTGACCTCGGACACAACTGCACAAAGCCGACTGGTGCACGCCACCTTGAAAAAACTGTGAACCGGGTGCCATAAGATTCCTGTGTGCTGCTGATTTAATCTGGCAGGTAGGACTTAATTTCAAACAATCATAAGGTAATGAGCATTTATGGTATACAAATGTATGAAAAGTTGGAACACGCCAACTGACAGCTTGAGGCCAGACCCACCATAAACACGCTGCTGACTATCTCTAAAATTTAACCCACCGCCAGAATGCGAAATATCACCTCCCGCCTAATTAAGTGACCCCGCCTGCCACGGAAGCCATTCTTACAGGTCCCATAAAATTCCCCCCTCTGTCATTAAAACAAGGGATTTGACAGTTCGACTTCAATGGAAATGAAACTTGGGAGAGTTGTAAAGTGGGTGGCCGGCTCACTGTCACACTTTTTGTACTATCGGCCAAGGTCAAAATCTACCTCACTATGTATGTTTCTTTGTACTCTGATCTCCATCTTGAGTAAAGATCATCCCTTAACACGACTGCTTTTATTTTAAATGATAAAGGAAAAAACAGAAAGGGGCTTTATTTTAGCACCTTTCAGGACCTCAGAACACCCCAAAGAGCTTTAGAGACCATGAAGTACTTTTGAAATGTAGTCACTGTTGTAATGTAGGAAATGTGGCAACCAATTTGCACACAGAAAGGTCCTAGCAATGTGATGATGACCACATAATCTGTTAATCACATCTGCTCTTTGAAGATAAATATTGGACAGGACACCGGGACAAACTCTGGGGAAGACAGGGCAATTTATCCAAGCAAATCTTCTCACAAACTTATTGGGGAGGGTGAACGGTAATGTGGTGACAAGAATGAGCACAGAGTGATTGGACTAGAGGAATAACAAACAAATAAAGCTGAGTGTTTCTTAACAAGTAGACTTCATTTGTCAGCCAGTACCTATAAAAAGAATGCACTTTAATTCTGAAAAATTATCATAAACAAAATTGTAAATAAACCAGAAACATGCAACATATCAAAACTTTTCCAGAAGATGTAAAAATGATTTTTTTCGAGCAATCTGCTCTTTTTGAATGCCTTACCAACAGGGCTGTTAGTTTGTCCTCAAATACTTCCCGATTTCCAAATGATGT
Source organism: Heterodontus francisci (assembly GCF_036365525.1). Lineage (NCBI taxonomy): Eukaryota > Metazoa > Chordata > Chondrichthyes > Heterodontiformes > Heterodontidae > Heterodontus > Heterodontus francisci. The sequence continues at coordinate 184,788,677 of NC_090371.1, forward strand.
TTGTATTCCATCACCACTATTGCTGCTGGTCTGAAAATGTACCCTTACTTTTTCCTTCTTTGACAATGTGGGCATATTGTTTTGGTAGGTGGATAGAAGGCAGGGAAATGAATAATTCTAAGATGGCAATGAGGTCTCCCTGAGTTTGTTTTTCATTTTCTGTTTACTTATTAATTAGCTTCTCACCTAAAGACATTGCATTGTATGCTTTGGTTCGACAGGTGTTGGACAACCTCCGATGCCTCATCTCAGTGGCCAGTTTTTGTGCATGAGCCTGGACAGGAAAGGACTATTGCTATGAATTCAAACTGCTGGGGCTGAGTTTTCACTTTGGAGGCAGGAAACAGGAGCTGGTAATGGGTGAGGGTGAGGGGTGGGGGGGGGGGGGGGTGGGTGGGAGGTGGGTGGGGTGGTGATGGGGGTGGTGAGGCACACAGGGGTTACAAAACAGTCACTTTTTGGGATTTTGACTGGGATGCCTCCTTAATTGGCATGGAGACAGGTTTCCTGTCCAATTAAAGGCAGCAGATGGGCTCTCAAGGCTGGAGAGTCAATCAGAGGCCTGGCCACTTGAAGGGAACAGCCAGCTACAATGAATGGTAGGGGGCGCTTCAACATGAAAGCGCTTTCTCACCAACATTAAAAAAATCAATTGAAAACAGGGAAAGCTACAAGGTGGGGATTCCCACTACTGGGTGGCCTTTGGCTGCACACACAGCCAGAGAGGCAGGTGTTATTTTTATGCCTTGTTGCAGGATATATTATGTATATCTGATTTATCTAAGAGCAATGGAGATATCACACTTGTATTAAATCACCAACTGGTTTATTTATAGCACTTTAAAATATATCAGTTCTTACAAGATCTCAGTACAATGACTTCTCAGAGCAGCCAGTGTGTTTTCTGCTGAAGGTTTTCTGTGTTTTAGTTTCAGCTGTAACTCTTAAGCTCCACCCATGGGCTTAAGCAATCAAATAGAGTGAACACAGATCAGTGGACAGAATAATACAATCAAGCCCAGATCAAACAAACACTACATTTTCACCTCTTTTGACTAAAGACATTATTTTTGAATTAAAGTATTCTGAACAACAAACATATACATCAAGTTATTTCTTAGTGTTCAACTTATCTGTTTACTCTAAGCATTGAAATAGTCTTTGAGATAGGAAGGTCTCTTAGGTCTTTGATTAGATTTATGAATTTGAGGTTGTGGATCTGTTTGATCAGCTTGATGAGGCGGATGATCAATATCACTCCTAGGAAAAGGAAATGTATCTTCATAACCACTATCCTCAAAATATCCTGGTCTGCTCCCTATCAAATGTCTCACATTCCACTGGTGGCTATCATCCAACAGATAAGCATTGGTACTGAGCAAACATTTAATCTGCTTTGGACCTGATACTGATGAAGCAAGTTTGTGGTCGCGATTTGGCCATTTGATTCGAATCCAATCTCGAACTTTAAATTGTGGTTCCCTTGCACCTGTATGTTGGTCAAAGTATGCTTTGCTTTACCTTATCACTTTGTAATTTCATCTGCTTTCGCTCTGTCATCGTCACTAACTGGTAGTGATGGCTTAAAAATTTTCAGTGGCATGCGAAAGTTATGACCTAAGTTCGGCTGGTGTCTTTCCAGTCAGAGAGTGTGGGGTGGATCGATACATGTGGAGTAGGATGTGAATGGATTGTTCGAATGTTTTCCCCTCCGACATACTAGCTTTCAGACTTTCCTTTATCACCCTGTTGAATTGTTCAACACCACCATTCAACTGCACGTTGTAGCGTGATGTCAGATGGTGATGAATTCCATAACTTGCTAGGAACTCAGTGAACTGACTTGAAACAAAACTGCAGTTTATTGTCTGTAGTGATAGTCTCCGGAAAACCCCATTTTATAAATAACTTGTCCATATGGCATTCTGCGGTACTGAAACACACCTTCATGGATAACAAACAAAGTGATTCCTGACAACGCTGGCCCCCACTGACGTCATCAGGCTGCGCCGCGGTGCGCACATGCGCAGACGGTATCCTGCTCTCTGCGCTGCGTTCCGGCTTGCCAGGACTGGTTGGTGCATGCGCCGATGACGATATTGCGTGACATATGCATCTTCGGGCAACGCGCCTGGTCGGGCTCTGTGCATGCGCTTTATGCAACGCCAATGGGTGTTCACGCATGCGTCAACTTTCGGGTATTCACGTATGCGTCAAGCTTCGGCGCGAGTTTTTGAAAGTGGAAGGAGGAGAGGTTTCGTCGGGCATTTTCTCACAATTATTTAGTCATTTTGAAGATTTCAGTCTGCTTCATTTTTATCAGAAAGAGGAGATTGCTCCAAAGTAAGTTGCTCTGAAAACACTTCCATTGTCTGGGGCACTGCATGTGCTCCAGTCTCTGTTGTAAGTTGCTCTGAAAACATTTCCATTGTCTGGGCCACTGCATGTGCTCCAGTCCATTGCACTGCACTAAAATCCTTTCCATTGTCTGGGGCTGTGTGCAGGCAGGACATGTGCTCCAGTCCCTGTTGTAAGTTGCTCTGTTCCTGCACCCATTAGAGCCGTGCACATGGACACACAGCCACATGTTTTCCCATCCGCCCTTGAAACAACCATGCAGAGCCTTGTGAGACTCCGCAATTGCCAGCTGCTGCCTGTCAAGCAGAGAGGGCATCCCCCCTCCCCCCTCCCCAGCCCACTCCCTCCCCGACCCCGGCTCGCTCCCCGACCCCGGTTCGCTCCCCGGCCCCGGCTCGCTCCCCAGCCCGCGCCCCAGCCAGCTCGTTCGCTCTCTCACTCCGCCATTTTGTGCTGACATGTGTTTGTTAGGTTGCCTCCGTGTGATTATTTGACCAGCGCCGTCTTTAGTCCTGGCAGCTGCCTAAAGTCGCAGTCTGTGTCGTTTTAGTGGCACATGCTGCATTTGCGCATGTGCCACAACAGTGCCCCCTAGCGGTAGAATTGTCAGCAAATGCAGCCGAAAACAAAAGCTGTAAGATATCGGCTTTGTTCTGCTAGAGGTATCTGAAGATAACTCTGTCGCATATCAAGCTTTGTGAAGACTGTGGAGTCATGAAATGATGCTGACAATTTTTGAATTTTAGGAAGTGTATACTTGTCTGGTATGATAGCTTTGTTGATTGCCTTTAGGTCAATGCATAGCCTAAGTTCATCAGTTTTTTGTCATGCAATGACTAGATTTGATATCCACGGTGATGAGTCGCTTCATTCAATGATACCATCTGACTCTAGTCACTTCAGCTCTTGTTACACTTCAGCACGGATTGCAAATGGCAACCATCGCAAATTTTGTGGAACTGGTTGAATTGATGTGTCAACACGAGGAGCATGACATTACCCTTTGTCATAGAGTCATAGAGTCATACAACGTAGAAACTGGCCCTTCGGCCCACCGCGTCCATGCCGACCATAATGCCTATCAATAATAATCCCATCTGCCTGCATTAATTCTATATCCCTCTATGCCTTGCTCATTCAAGAACCTGTCCAGATGCCTCTTAAATGTCACTACTGTTCCTGCCTCCACCACCTCTTCTGGCAGCTCATTCCAGATACCCACTATTCTTTGTGCGAAAAATTTATCCTTTGATTCCCTTTAAATCTCCTCCCTCTCACCTTAAATCTATGCCCTCTAGTTTTAGTCACCCCTACCATGGGAAATAGACTCTGGCTATCTACCCTATCTATGCCTCTCATAATTTTATATACCTCTATCATGTCCCCTCTCAGCCTCCTTCGCTCCGGGGAAAACAGACCCAGCCTATCCAATCTCTCTTTCTAACTCAAGCCCTCCAAACCAGGCAACATCCTTTTCTGCATCCTCTCTAGCTTAATCATACCTTTCTTGTAGTGCGGTGACCAGAACTGCACACACTACTCCAACTGCGGCCTAACCAATGTTATGTACAACTGTAACATGACGTCCCAACTCTTGTACTCAATGCCACGGCCGATGAAGGCAAGCATGCCATACGCCTTCTTCACCACCCTGTCTACCTGTGTTGCCACTTTCAGGGAACTATGTACTTGCACCCCAAGGTCTCTCTGCTCAACAACACTCCCCAGGGCCCTGCCATTCACTGTATATGTCCTGCCCTGGTATAACTTCCCAAAATGCATCACTTCACACTTGTCTGCGATAAATTCCATTTGCCAATCCCTTGCCCACTTTCCCAGTTGATCTATATCCTGTTGTAACCTTAGACAACCTTCTTCACTGTCCACTATACCACCAATTTTGGTGTCATCTGCAAACTTACGAATCACGCCCCCTACATTCACATGTAAGTCATTAATATATATGACAAACAACAGAGGGCCCAGCACCGATCCCTGCGGCACACCAATGGTCACCGGCCTCCAATCTGAAAAACAACCCTCCACTACCACCCTCTGCCTCCTGTCACCAAGCCAATTTTGTATCCAGTTGGCTAGCTCATCTTGGCTCCCATGTGTTCAAACCTTCTGGACCAGCCTACCATATGGGACCTTGTCAAAGGCCTTGCTAAAGTCCATGTAGACAACGTCCATCGCCCCGCCCTCGTCAATCCTCTTGGTCACCTCCTCAAAAAACTCAATCAAATTCGTGAGACATGATTTCCCACGCACAAAGCCATGCTGACTATCCCTAATCAGACCTTGCCTTTCCAAATGCTATAAATCCTATCTCTCAGAAGCCCTTCCAATAACTTTCCCACCACTGATGTAAGGCTCACTGGCCTGTAGTTTCCTGGCTTATCCCTGCTGCCCTTCTTAAATAAAGGCACAATATTAGCTATCCTCCAGTCTTCCAGTACCTCACCCGTGGCTAATGATGATACAAAAATCTCTGCCAGGGCCCCAGCAATCTCCTCCCTTGCTTCCCATAGCATCCTAGGATACACCTGGTCAGGCCTGGGGGATTTATCCACCTGAAAGCGTTTCAAAACCTCCAGATCCTCTTCCTTTGTAATGTTGATATGCTCCAGGATACCGCTGTTCCCTCCCTTGAACTCACTCGCTTCCATGACCTTCTCCACGGTAAATACAGATGAGAAATATTCATTTAAGACCTTGCCCATTTCCCGTGGCTCCACATATAGATTACCACACTAATCCTTAAGGGGACCTACTCTCTCCCTAACTACCCTTTTATTCTTAATATACTTGCAGAATCTTTTAGGATTCTCCTTTATCTTATCTGTCAGGGAAATCTCATGGCCCCTTTTCGCCTTCCTAATTTCCTTTTTAAGTGTACTCCTACATCCCCTATACTCCTCGAGGGACTCGCTTGATATGCCTTCTTCTTTGTCCTGACCAGACCTTCAATATCCCTCGTTAACCAATGTTCCCGAAATTTGCCAGCCTTGCCCTTCCATCTAACAGGAACCTGCCAGCCCTGAACTCTTCCTATCTCACTTTTAAAAGCCTCCCACTTGCCAGACGTCCCTTTACCTGTAAACAGCCTCTCCCATTCAACTTTTGAGAGTTCCTGTCTGATGCCATCGAAATTAGCCTTCCCCCAATTTAGGACTTCAACCTGAGGACCAGTCCTATCCTTTTCCATAACTATCTTGAAGCTAATAGAGTTATGGTTACTGGTCTCAAAGTGCTCCCCCACTGACACATCAACCACCTTCCTTAGAGGAGGTCGAGTGTAGCCCCTTCTCTAGTAGGGCCATCCACATACTGCTTCAGAAAACTATCCTGGACACACTTAACAAATTCTTCCCCATCTGATCCCTTAGCACTAAGGCAGTCCCAGTCAATATTAAGGAAGTTAAAATCACCTACTATTACAACCCTATAATTCCTACACCTATCTGTGATTTCCCTACATATATGCTCCTCCAATTCCGTCTGACTGTTGGGGACCTATAGTATAATCCCATCAAAGAGATCACCCCTTTCTTATTTCTAAGTTCTACCAATATGGCCTCGCTGGAAGTTCACCCCGGGATATCCTCTCTAAATACTGCTGTGATGTCCTCCCTAATCAATAGTGCAACTCCCCCTTCTCTCTTACCTCCACCTCTGTCACGCCAGAAGCATCGGTACCCCGGAACATTGAGCTGTCAGTACTGCCCATCCCTCATCCATGTTTCCGTAATAGCTATAATATCACAATCCCATGTAATGATCTATGCTCTGAGTTCATCTGCCTTACCTGTAAGGCTTCTTGCATTAAAGTAAATTCAGTTTAGCCTATCAGACCTTCCACGCTCCCTGTCCTGCCCCTGCCCGGCCTGCCTACTGGACTTGCTTGCTTTAACCTCTACATTTGCCTCAACTATCTCATCGGAGAGACTACTACTTTGGATCCCAACCCCCTGCCAGACTAGTTTAAACCCTCCCGAGTAGTATTAGCAAACCGCCCTGCAAGGATATTGGTCCCCTTCCAGTTCAGATGCAACCTGTCCCTCTTGTACAGGTTACCTCTGCACCAGAAGAGATCCCAATGATCCAAGTAGCTGAGCCCTCCTGCCTACACCAGCTCTTCAGCCACGCATTCATTTGCCTAATCCTCCTATTCCTACCCTCACTAGCATGTGGCACAGGGAGTAATCCTGAGATTACAACCCTTGAGGTCCTGCTTTTTAACCTTCTGCCTAACTCCCTATATTCACTTTGCAAGACCTCATCTCTCTTCCTGCCTATATCGTTAGTACCAATATGGACCACGACCTCTGGCTACTCAACCTCCCCTTTCAGAATGTCCTGCAGCCGCTCCAAGACATCCTTGACCCTAGCACCAGGGAGGCAACATACCATCCTGGAGTCTCGTTTGCGGCCACAGAAACGCCTATCTGCACCCCTTATGATAAAATCCCTTATCACTATAGCTCTTCCACCCCTTTTCCTCCCCTGCTGTGCAGCAGAGCCCTCCGTGGTGCCATGAACTTGGCTGTTGCTGCTTTCCCCTGGGAGGTCATCCCCCCCAACAGTATCCAAAGTGGTATATCTGTTTGAGAGGGGGATGGCCACAGGGGACTCCTGCACTACCTGCCTGCGCCTACTATTCCGTCTGGTGGTCACCAATCTCTTTTCTGCCTGTGCAGCCATTACCTGCGGTGTGACCACCTCACTAAACATGCTAACCACGACATCCTCAGCATCGTGGATACTCCACAGCGAATCCACCTGCAGCTTCAGCTCCGTAATGCAGGTAGCCAGTAGCTGCAGATGGATACACTTCCTGCACACATGGTCGTAAGGGACACTGCAAGCATCCCTAATTTCCCACATAGCGCAGGAGGAGCAGATCACGGGGCTGAGTTCTCCTGTCATAACTTATCCTTAGATTAATTAGTTAATCCCTTAATTAAAAAATACTAATTACACTAGGGGCCTTGTTCTACCCACTCCAATCTAAAGTCCTTAATAAGCTACATTGAATTAAAAAAAAACACTTTAGTAGTACTCACCTTATCACCAGAGGTTTGTATCAACAAAGAAAAACTTTCCCCTTTGTTTTCAGATATTTAAATGCACTTACCTCCATTTATTCTTCGGCCTTTAGCTATATAGGGTGAAATTTTTGTAGCATACTGGAATTGTGATCGTCCCCGAAACTGGAATGATAGTGTTGTCATAAGCTTGAAGAGTGTCTGTTGCAGGAGTGAGAGAGAATTGTGAAAAATAGAGTTTCTCACTCAAAATAGATACTTTCACGCCAACATCCATAAGAAGTGACACTGAGATGCCTGTGAACTCAACTGAGCACTCCTTAAAGTGACCTGGTGCTTTACTTTTTGTGGTGGTGAATACTTGTTGTACCTCACTCTCAGGAAGAGACTCCGCCACATGTTGAACCAATGAAGTCTTTTTCTTCGACGAACTGCACATCTTAGAAAAATAGGTCCACTTTATACTTTTGTGTTACACTTTCAGTGTAGATGAGCATTTCCACAATCTGGGCGCAGCTTTGAAGGTAACTGACGATGATGGGGCACATTTTGATGAGGTTGCTGAGATCTTCTTGTCCTTAACCCTTGCACTGACGTTGATTGGGCAAGCTGCGTCTGCAACCCTGAGGCTAAAGGTGCATGTGTGTTTAATCTCTGTGAATCTAACATGGGAGATTCGATCTGGACTGCCAAGGTTATGGCTTTTTCCAAATTTAATTATCATCTTCCATGAGGAGATGTTCCCTAATTCGTGGAGTTGAAGTCTTTTCAATTAATTGGTCACCAATTAGTTCATTGGTTAGTGTACCAAATTTACATGTAGATGCCAATTGCTGCAATGCTGTCATGTATTGTTTCATGGGCTCACCATGTCCCTGGGATCTCTGATGGAATGTGTATCGCTCTATCACCACACTTTTCTTTGGTCCAAAGTATTTTTCGAGAGCATTTACCACCGTATCAAATGTAGATGTATCTTCTGTGAGCTGCTTGAATATATGCTGGCCTTTTGTTTCGAGACACTGTATTAGTATCACTTTCTTACGGTTCGTTGCTATATCTGGGCTGCCCATCCCTGTAATGAGCAAGTAGGTCTTGAACCCTGAAATCCATTGCTCCCAGCACAAGGGAGAATTTCCCGGTGATGGAAAAAAAGGTTCTGGAGCTGGTAACATACAATTTTGTTGAATCATCTTAGTCACCATGTTTTTGTTATGTTTACACTGGGTTGCTAGATATATTATGTATATCTGATTTATCTAAGAGCAATGCAGATATCACACTTGTATTAAATCATTGTATTATTTATTTACAGCACTTTAAAATATATTAGTTCTTACAAGAGCTAAGTACAATGTCTTCTCAGAGCAGTCAGTGTGTTTTCTGAAGAAGGTTCTCGTTCTGTCTTTTACTTTCAGTTTTCACTCTGAAGCTCCAAACACAAGCAATCAAACACAGTGAACACAAATCAATGGACAGACTAATACAATCAAACCCAGATCAATCAAACACTACAGCAGGCAGGCAGGCAGGGCCTGTAGGCCTGCCTGCCACACTGGTCCCCAGCCTGTCACTGTTTGCCCATCTCCAGGCTGTTGAACTGCCTGCCATCACACCAGGAAACCGGAGGCAGACTGGAAAATCCCAGTCGACCTCGCTTAACAGCCCTTAACAAGGCTCTTAACAAGCCAATTGGCTGCCCGCCTCACGGGGGCAGACAGCCCTGCCAGGTCCCAAACCCACCTCAGCCAAAATGACCAATGCCAGGAACAGGGTCAGGCCCTGTCCACCTCTATTCATGCCCTCAGCAGGAACCGAGAATCCTACTGACGCCCTATGTTATTTTGACAATTTCCAGTTTCCTGACCCTAACCACCTCCTGTTCACTATGGACATCCAATCTCTCTACACCTCCATCCCCCACCAGGATGGTTTGTGGGCTCTCCACTTCTTCTTTGAACAGAGGCCCAACCAGTCCCCATCCACCACTACCCTCCTCCGCCTGGCTGAACTTGTTCTCACATTGAACAACTTCTCCTTCAACTCCACTCACTTCCTTCAAGTAAAAGGTGTTGCTATCAGTACCCGCATGGGCCCTAGTTATGCCTGTCTTTTTGTGGGATATGTCGAACATTCCTTGTTCCAGTCCTACTGAGGCCTTGTCCCCCAACTCTTTTTCCAGTACATTGATGACTGTATTGGTGCTGTTTACTGCTCCCGCTCAGAACTAGAAAACTTTATCAACTTTGTTTCTAATTTCCACCCTTCTCTCATCTTCACATGGTCCATCTCTGACACTTCCCTTACCTTCCTCGACTTCTCTGTCTCCATCTCTGGGGATATGCTGTCTACTAATATTCATTATAAGCCCACCGACTCCCACAGCTACCTTGACTAAACTTCTTCACACCTTGCCTCCTGAAAGGACTCCATTCCATTCTCCCAGTTTCTCTGTCTTCGACGTATCTGCTCTGATGATGCTACCTTCCATGACAGCGCTTCTGATATGTCTTCCTTTTTCCTCAACTGAGGATTCCCCCCATTGTGGTTGACAGGGATCTCAACCGTGTCCGGCCCATTTCCTGCCCCTTCCTCTCCCTCCCAGAACCGCAACAGGGTTCCCCTTGTCATTACTTTCCACCCCACCAGCCTCCAGGTCCAAAGGTTCATCCTCCACCACTTCCACCACATCCAGTGTGATGCCACTACCAAATGCATCTTCCCCTCCCTTCCCCTGTCAGCATTCCAAAGGGATTGTTCCCTCCGCGGCACCCTTGTCCACTCCTCCATTACCTCCACCACCTTGTCCCCTTCCCAAGGCACCTTCCCCTGCAATCGCAGGAGGTGTAATACCTGCCCATTTACCTCCTCTCTTCTCACTATCCAACTATCCCAGGCCCCAAACACTCCTTTCAGGTGAAGCAGCTATTTACTTGTACTTCTTTCAATTTAGTATACTGTATTCGCTGCTCACAATGTGGTCTCCTCTGCATTGGGGAGACCAAACGCAAATTAGGTGACCGCTTCGCGGAACAGCTCCGCTCAGTCCGTATGCACGACTCCGAGCTTCTAGTTGCTTGCCATTTCAACACCACCCCCACCCCCCCCCCCCCCCCCCACCGCTCTGCTCTCATGCTCACATCTCTGTCCTGGGATTGCTGCAGTGTTCCAGTGAACGCTAACGCAAGCTCGAGGAACAGCATCTCATTTACCGATTGGGCACACTATAGCCTGCCGGACTGAACACTGAGTTCAATAATTTCAGGACATGATGGGCCCCCTTTTTATTTTTAGTTATTTTTTCTTTTTTTCTTTTTCATTTGTTTATTTTATTTTAGTTTGTTTAGTTTGTATCTTCTGTGCCTACCCACTGTTTTTGTTCATTTTAAATGTTTGTGCTTGTAGCCAGGGCTGTTCATTTTACAGTCTATTCACACGCTCTCTGTACTAATGCTTGTTTTTCAACAAACCATTAACATACTGTTTGCCTTTGCTCCATGACCTTCTGGTCAGTTATTCCCTGTGACCTTGTCCTATCAACACCTTCTCTTTTGTTATCTCTTGCCCTACCCCTGCTTTACTTGCTTAAAACCTTTTACATTTCTAATATTTGTCAGTTCTGATGAAGGGTCACTGACCTGGAATGTTAACTCTGCTTCTCTCTCCATGGATGCTGCCAGAGCTGCTGAGTATTTCCAGCATTTCTTGTTTTTATTACCGAGAATCCTACCCCTGGTGTGGAGCTTTATCCATTGGGGATCACAAATCAAAAATTTGTGTTGGGAGGCCATTCACTTCAATGGAAGAAAAATGCCACGGGGCCTGCTCAACCTGATGCTGAATAATACTTGGTTTCAAAAGGCGACGCTCAGGGTTGAAAGAGCGTATTTGGAAAATAGATACTAAAGCATCAGCATGACATTCAAACACTGGGTGAGAACAGCTGTAATGTTTATGTGTTCTTCCAACAGGGATTGCTGAGCAAGCATCAGGAGTTGGAAAACCATTCAATTTCCATCTCTCTAATCCATGACCGTTTTGTTTCCTGCGATCAGCTTTCAAACAAACTGAGGGGTGGGCTTGGATTATTCCTGGGGTCTCCATGGCTCAGCTACTTTATAAACATAATCAGCCATGGCGGGGGTGGGGTGGGGGGAGCTCCTCATGACTTTCGGAATATTGTGAATGCTGTGGAAATTTTGCTTTTAAGGTTACCTATTTATAAAGTTAACCATTCTGGAAAAATCCTTCTTCATTGCTTTACAAAAACATGATACAGTAACATAAATGTCCCCCAAAATACATCACTGTATCATCTTCATGTGTTTCACCTTGATGAAATATGACCAATACACATCATTGCTCTTTTGTCTTCAAACTAAAAAAGAACACCTTTCACAACCTCAGGATGTCCCAAGGTGCTTTTGAGCCAATGAAATACTTTTATAGTTTAGTCATTGCTGTAATATGGAGACATTGAAGCCACTTTGTGCACAGCAAGGTCCCACAAACAGCAGTGAGATAATGGCTAGATAATCTACTAAGTAATGTTGATAGAGGGATACTTTTTGGTCGGAGCATCAGGAAAACTCCCCTGCTCTTCTGCGAGTAGTGTCATGGCATATTTTACATTTACTGAGAGAGCAGACGGGGCTTTGGTTTAACATCTCATTTGAAAGACTGAACCTCCACCAATGCAGCACTCCCTCAGGCACTGAGTGTCAGCCGAGACTGTCTGCTCGGGTGTCTGGAGTGGCACTTGAACCCATGACATTTGAACTCAGAGATGAGAGTGCAGGATGAGGGCGTTGTCTGGAAGAGTGTGGGGAACCAGATGTCAGAGCTCTCTTGCACGCTGTAGAGTTTTAATTCCACAGCATGCATGTGATGTCACTGACAGGTTCCCCACCCACAAACTAAACCTGATTGACAGCCTTGGCTTGCAGTCAGTCCAGGAGCAGTCCAGAGGAGGCCACAGTACCAGGTAGGCCTGCGCCCTGAGCAGGGTGGGGATAGATCCCATCTAATTTGGGATGGGAGAGAAAAAAGAAGGTTTAGTGGTCAGAGGCCTCAGGGAAAGATTGAACACCTGCGTTGGTGGGGGGGTTGGGGTGAGATGTGTGTGGGGATGCAGGAGGCCGCAGGGGGAGGGTGGGCGGAGACCTTGGAGTGCGGGGAATCCTGGAAGGGGGTAATCAAAAGTCTTGAGGAAAGATTGGAGACTAGAAGCAGGTGGTCAGATAGACTTGGTGGGGGAGATTAGAAGGGTGAGGTGTGGAGTGTCTGATTTGGCCAGGAAGGCACACTGGATCCAGCAGGTGGGTGGAAAGGCACTTACCTCCTGATACAGAAGTCCCTCAACTCTGTTTATCTGGCAGGTTTCTCAACATTTGGGAAACCCAGCCAGCCAGAGTTAAATTTTGCATCATGATGTGATGAAAACCCCACATGCCAAATGGAAATATTAATTTCATCGTGTGCAACTTTGCCTGAGACGTCTACTGGACATTGTTACAAATAACATTTAAAACAGAACAGCTAGCACCAAGATGGCCACACACAATTTGCATATGAAAACCCAGAGGATTAAGCTGGAGACAGATGAGATTACTCAGCCTAGCTCTCTGATTCACTCATCCGAGATAGCCTTGTCAATGTTGATCGTCAAAAGTCATCGGCACCCATTGAAAGAGCCAAACCCCCCACCAAGTATGTCTGAACAGCTTGAGGGGACATCCTTTGTATTTCAGAGACCATTCCGGAAGATTCTGATTAAAACACAAAGGGGAGGTCATGTCATGTGACCGCTTGTGCAAATCTGGGAGTTTGTGAATTGTGACTCAGAAGACAGACAATAACTGAGATCCAGCAAGGGAACATCTCTCTTGCCTCTCTCCCTCTCTCTCCAGTAGAGATCCTGAGAAGCCTCAAACTGCAGCTGGTGGTAGATAAGTCGACGGATCCTTACAGTCAGCAATGAGGGGACAAGGATAAAGCCCCTCTTCTGGCTTTCAGAACCTGAGAAGAAAGCCCGAACTGTGTGTGGCCCTGCGAGGACTTCAGGACTACAATGTCAACTAAAGACTCTGGGACTGAGATTCTGTATTTAAATTCCATTTATTAAGGACTCTACTCCAGCCTCCCAACTCTGTTTTTTTCTCTGTAATCTATTTGTGTGTTTGTGTGGCTTTTGTATTTTAGTAATTTTAACTGGTTTAGAGTGATAAGATTAATAACTTACATGCGGGCTTGTTGGGGGGGTGGGGGGAAACTGTGGCCCACGGACGGTGCCCACAATTCACTTAAAGCCATTCCCCCGCCTTCTCCCCATAACCCTGCAAATCTTTCCTTTTCAGTTAACTATCTAATTCCCTTTTGAATGCCTCAAATGGACCTACCTCCACCACAGTCTCTGGCAGTGAATTTCAGATCCTAATCACTCACTACATGAAAAAGTTTTTCTTCATGTGGTCATTTCTTCTTTTGCTAATTATCTTAAACCTGTGCTCTCTCATTCTTGATCCTTTCACAATTGGGAACAGTTTCTCCCTATTTCTCTGTCCAGACCCCTCATGATTTGAATACCTCTATCAAAGCTCCTCTCAGCCTTCTCTTCTCCAAGGAAAACAGTCCCAACTTCTTCAATCTATCTTCATAAATATAGTTCCTCTTTTCTGCACTCTCCCCACTGCCTTCACATCTTTCCTTAATTGTGGTCCCCAGGACTGGATGCAATACTCCAGCTGAGGCTGAACTGCTGTCTTATACAAATGCAACATAACCTCCTTGCTCTTGTACTCTATGCCCCTATTAATAAAGCCCAGGATTCTGTATGCTTTATTAACCACTCTCTCAAAATGTTCTGTCACCTTCAGTGACTTGTGCACATATACACCCAGGTCTCTCTTTTCCTCCACCCCCTTTAGAATTGTGCCCTTTATTTTATATTGTCTCTCCACGTTCTTCCTACCAAAATGAATCACTTCACATTTCTCTGCATTGAACTTCATCTGCCACTTGTCTGCCCATTCCACCAGCTTGTCTATGTCCTTTTGAATTTCTACATTATCCTCCTCACAGTTCACAATGCTTCCAAGTTTTGTATCTTCTGCAAATTTTGAAATTGTGCCCTGTACACCAAGGTCTATGTCATTAATATATATTAGGAAGAGCAAGGGTCCCAACACAGATCCCTGGGGAACTCCACTACAAACCTTTCTCCAGCCCGAAAAACATCCATTAACCACAACCCTCTGTTTCCTGTCACTCGGCCAATTTCATATCCATGTTGCTACCATCCCTTTTATTCCATGAGCTATAACTTTGCTCAGAAGTCTGTAGATTGGCCGGCAACTCTTGGAGGCAGGATCCCCATCTTTAAAGGGATGGGGTGGTGATGGGGGTGGTGAGGCACACAGGGGTTACAAAACAGTCACTTTTTGGGATTTTGACTGGGATGCCTCCTTAATTGGCATGGAGACAGGTTTCCTGTCCAATTAAAGGCAGCAGATGGGCTCTCAAGGCTGGAGAGTCAATCAGAGGCCTGGCCACTTGAAGGGAACAGCCAGCTACAATGAATGGTAGGGGGCGCTTCAACATGAAAGCGCTTTCTCACCAACATTAAAAAAATCAATTGAAAACAGGGAAAGCTACAAGGTGGGGATTCCCACTACTGGGTGGCCTTTGGCTGCACACACAGCCAGAGAGGCAGGTGTTATTTTTATGCCTTGTTGCAGGATATATTATGTATATCTGATTTATCTAAGAGCAATGGAGATATCACACTTGTATTAAATCACCAACTGGTTTATTTATAGCACTTTAAAATATATCAGTTCTTACAAGATCTCAGTACAATGACTTCTCAGAGCAGCCAGTGTGTTTTCTGCTGAAGGTTTTCTGTGTTTTAGTTTCAGCTGTAACTCTTAAGCTCCACCCATGGGCTTAAGCAATCAAATAGAGTGAACACAGATCAGTGGACAGAATAATACAATCAAGCCCAGATCAAACAAACACTACATTTTCACCTCTTTTGACTAAAGACATTATTTTTGAATTAAAGTATTCTGAACAACAAACATATACATCAAGTTATTTCTTAGTGTTCAACTTATCTGTTTACTCTAAGCATTGAAATAGTCTTTGAGATAGGAAGGTCTCTTAGGTCTTTGATTAGATTTATGAATTTGAGGTTGTGGATCTGTTTGATCAGCTTGATGAGGCGGATGATCAATATCACTCCTAGGAAAAGGAAATGTATCTTCATAACCACTATCCTCAAAATATCCTGGTCTGCTCCCTATCAAATGTCTCACATTCCACTGGTGGCTATCATCCAACAGATAAGCATTGGTACTGAGCAAACATTTAATCTGCTTTGGACCTGATACTGATGAAGCAAGTTTGTGGTCGCGATTTGGCCATTTGATTCGAATCCAATCTCGAACTTTAAATTGTGGTTCCCTTGCACCTGTATGTTGGTCAAAGTATGCTTTGCTTTACCTTATCACTTTGTAATTTCATCTGCTTTCGCTCTGTCATCGTCACTAACTGGTAGTGATGGCTTAAAAATTTTCAGTGGCATGCGAAAGTTATGACCTAAGTTCGGCTGGTGTCTTTCCAGTCAGAGAGTGTGGGGTGGATCGATACATGTGGAGTAGGATGTGAATGGATTGTTCGAATGTTTTCCCCTCCGACATACTAGCTTTCAGACTTTCCTTTATCACCCTGTTGAATTGTTCAACACCACCATTCAACTGCACGTTGTAGCGTGATGTCAGATGGTGATGAATTCCATAACTTGCTAGGAACTCAGTGAACTGACTTGAAACAAAACTGCAGTTTATTGTCTGTAGTGATAGTCTCCGGAAAACCCCATTTTATAAATAACTTGTCCATATGGCATTCTGCGGTACTGAAACACACCTTCATGGATAAGAAACAAAGTGATTCCTGACAACGCTGGCCCCCACTGACGTCATCAGGCTGCGCCGCGGTGCGCACATGCGCAGACGGTATCCTGCTCTCTGCGCTGCGTTCCGGCTTGCCAGGACTGGTTGGTGCATGCGCCGATGACGATATTGCGTGACATATGCATCTTCGGGCAACGCGCCTGGTCGGGCTCTGCGCATGCGCTTTATGCAACGCCAATGGGTGTTCACGCATGCGTCAACTTTCGGGTATTCACGTATGCGTCAAGCTTCGGCGCGAGTTTTTGAAAGTGGAAGGAGGAGAGGTTTCGTCGGGCATTTTCTCACAATTATTTAGTCATTTTGAAGATTTCAGTCTGCTTCATTTTTATCAGAAAGAGGAGATTGCTCCAAAGTAAGTTGCTCTGAAAACATTTCCATTGTCTGGGGCACTGCATGTGCTCCAGTCTCTGTTGTAAGTTGCTCTGAAAACATTTCCATTGTCTGGGCCACTGCATGTGCTCCAGTCCATTGCACTGCACTAAAATCCTTTCCATTGTCTGGGGCTGTGTGCAGGCAGGACATGTGCTCCAGTCCCTGTTGTAAGTTGCTCTGTTCCTGCACCCATTAGAGCCGTGCACATGGACACACAGCCACATGTTTTCCCATCCGCCCTTGAAACAACCATGCAGAGCCTTGTGAGACTCCGCAATTGCCAGCTGCTGCCTGTCAAGCAGAGAGGGCATCCCCCCTCCCCCCTCCCCAGCCCACTCCCTCCCCGACCCCGGCTCGCTCCCCGACCCCGGTTCGCTCCCCGGCCCCGGCTCGCTCCCCAGCCCGCGCCCCAGCCAGCTCGTTCGCTCTCTCACGCCGCCATTTTGTGCTGACGTGTTTGTTAGGTTGCCTCCGTGTGATTATTTGACCAGCGCCATCTTTAGTCCTGGCAGCTGCCTAAAGTCACAGTCTGTGTCGTTTTAGTGGCACATGCTGCATTTGCGCATGTGCCACAACAGTGCCCCCTAGCGGTAGAATTGTCAGCAAATGCAGCCGAAAACAAAAGCTGTAAGATATCGGCTTTGTTCTGCTAGAGGTATCTGAAGATAACTCTGTCGCATATCAAGCTTTGTGAAGACTGTGGAGTCATGAAATGATGCTGACAATTTTTGAATTTTAGGAAGTGTATACTTGTCTGGTATGATAGCTTTGTTGATTGCCTTTAGGTCAATGCATAGCCTAAGTTCATCAGTCTTTTGTCATGCAATGACTAGATTTGATATCCACGGTGATGAGTCGCTTCATTCAATGATACCATCTGACTCTAGTCACTTCAGCTCTTGTTACACTTCAGCACGGATTGCAAATGACAACCATCGCAAATTTTGTGGAACTGGTTGAATTGATGTGTCAACACGAGGAGCATGACATTACCCTTTGTCATAGAGTCATAGAGTCATACAACGTAGAAACTGGCCCTTCGGCCCACCGCGTCCATGCCGACCATAATGCCTATCAATAATAATCCCATCTGCCTGCATTAATTCTATATCCCTCTATGCCTTGCTCATTCAAGAACCTGTCCAGATGCCTCTTAAATGTCACTACTGTTCCTGCCTCCACCACCTCTTCTGGCAGCTCATTCCAGATCACTATTCTTTGTGCGAAAAATTTATCCTTTGATTCCCTTTAAACCTCCTCCCTCTCACCTTAAATCTATGCCCTCTAGTTTTAGTCACCCCTACCATGGGAAACAGACTCTGGCTATCTACCCTATCTATGCCTCTCATAATTTTATATACCTCTATCATGTCCCCTCTCAGCCTCCTTCGCTCCGGGGAAAACAGACCCAGCCTATCCAATCTCTCTTTCTAACTCAAGCCCTCCAAACCAGGCAACATCCTTTTCTGCATCCTCTCTAGCTTAATCACACCTTTCTTGTAGTGCGGTGACCAGAACTGCACACAGTATTCCAAATGCGGCCTAACCAATGTTATGTACAACTGTAACATGACGTCCCAACTCTTGTACTCAATGCCTCGGCCGATGAAGGCAAGCATGCCATACGCCTTCTTCACCACCCTGTCTACCTGTGTTGCCACTTTCAGGGAACTATGTACTTGCACCCCAAGGTCTCTCTGCTCAACAACACTCCCCAGGGCCCTGCCATTCACTGTATATGTCCTGCCCTGGTATAACTTCCCAAAATGCATCACTTCACACTTGTCTGCGATAAATTCCATTTGCCAATCCCTTGCCCACTTTCCCAGTTGATCTATATCCTGTTGTAACCTTAGACAACCTTCTTCACTGTCCACTATACCACCAATTTTGGTGTCATCTGCAAACTTACGAATCACGCCCCCTACATTCACATGCAAGTCATTAATATATATGACAAACAACAGAGGGCCCAGCACCGATCCCTGCGGCACACCAATGGTCACCGGCCTCCAATCTGAAAAACAACCCTCCACTACCACCCTCTGCCTCCTGTCACCAAGCCAATTTTGTATCCAGTTGGCTAGCTCATCTTGGCTCCCATGTGTTCAAACCTTCTGGACCAGCCTACCATATGGGACCTTGTCAAAGGCCTTGCTAAAGTCCATGTAGACAACGTCCATCGCCCCGCCCTCGTCAATCCTCTTGGTCACCTCCTCAAAAAACTCAATCAAATTCGTGAGACATGATTTCCCACGCACAAAGCCATGCTGACTATCCCTAATCAGACCTTGCCTTTCCAAATGCTATAAATCCTATCTCTCAGAAGCCCTTCCAATAACTTTCCCACCACTGATGTAAGGCTCACTGGCCTGTAGTTTCCTGGCTTATCCCTGCTGCCCTTCTTAAATAAAGGCACAACATTAGCTATCCTCCAGTCTTCCAGTACCTCACCCATGGCTAATGATGATACATAAATCTCTGCCAGGGCCCCAGCAATCTCCTCCCTTGCTTCCCATAGCATCCTAGGATACACCTGGTCAGGCCTGGGGGATTTATCCACCTGAAAGTGTTTCAAAACCTCCAGATCCTCCTCCTTTGTAATGTTGATATGCTCCAGGATACCGCTGTTCCCTCCCTTGAACTCACTCGCTTCCATGACCTTCTCCACGGTAAATACAGATGAGAAATATTCATTTAAGACCTTGCCCATTTCCCGTGGCTCCACATATAGATTACCACACTAATCCTTAAGAGGACCTACTCTCTCCCTAACTACCCTTTTATTCTTAATATACTTGCAGAATCTTTTAGGATTCTCCTTTATCTTATCTGTCAGGGAAATCTCATGGCCCCTTTTCGCCTTCCTAATTTCCTTTTTAAGTGTACTCCTACATCCCCTATACTCCTCGAGGGACTCGCTTGATATGCCTTCTTCTTTGTCCTGACCAGACCTTCAATATCCCTCGTTAACCAATGTTCCCGAAATTTGCCAGCCTTGCCCTTCCATCTAACAGGAACCTGCCAGCCCTGAACTCTTCCTATCTCACTTTTAAAAGCCTCCCACTTGCCAGACGTCCCTTTGCCTGTAAACAGCCTCTCCCATTCAACTTTTGAGAGTTCCTGTCTGATGCCATCGAAATTAGCCTTCCCCCAATTTAGGACTTCAACCTGAGGACCAGCCCTATCCTTTTCCATAACTATCTTGAAGCTAATAGAGTTATGGTTACTGGTCTCAAAGTGCTCCCCCACTGACACATCAACCACCTTCCTTAGAGGAGGTCGAGTGTAGCCCCTTCTCTAGTAGGGCCATCTACATACTGCTTCAGAAAACTATCCTGGACACACTTAACAAATTCTTCCCCATCTGATCCCTTAGCACTAAGGCAGTCCCAGTCAATATTAAGGAAGTTAAAATCACCTACTATTACAACCCTATAATTCCTACACCTATCTGTGATTTCCCTACATATATGCTCCTCCAATTCCCTCTGACTGTTGGGGACCTATAGTATAATCCCATCAAAGAGATCACCCCTTTCTTATTTCTAAGTTCTACCAATATGGCCTCGCTGGAAGTTCACCCCGGGATATCCTCTCTAAATACTGCTGTGATGTCCTCCCTAATCAATAGTGCAACTCCCCCTTCTCTCTTACCTCCACCTCTGTCACGCCAGAAGCATCGGTACCCCGGAACATTGAGCTGTCAGTACTGCCCATCCCTCATCCATGTTTCCGTAATAGCTATAATATCACAATCCCATGTAATGATCTATGCTCTGAGTTCATCTGCCTTACCTGTAAGGCTTCTTGCATTAAAGTAAATTCAGTTTAGCCTATCAGACCTTCCATGCTCCCTGTCCTGCCCCTGCCCGGCCTGCCTACTGGACTTGCTTGCTTTAACCTCTACATTTGCCTCAACTATCTCATCGGAGAGACTACTACTTTGGATCCCAACCCCCTGCCAGACTAGTTTAAACCCTCCCGAGTAGTATTAGCAAACCGCCCTGCAAGGATATTGGTCCCCTTCCAGTTCAGATGCAACCCGTCCCTCTTGTACAGGTTACCTCTGCACCAGAAGAGATCCCAATGATCCAAGTAGCTGAGCCCTCCTGCCTACACCAGCTCTTCAGCCACGCATTCATTTGCCTAATCCTCCTATTCCTACCCTCACTAGCATGTGGCACAGGGAGTAATCCTGAGATTACAACCCTTGAGGTCCTGCTTTTTAACCTTCTGCCTAACTCCCTATATTCACTTTGCAAGACCTCATCTCTCTTCCTGCCTATATCGTTAGTACCAATATGGACCACGACCTCTGGCTACTCAACCTCCCCTTTCAGAATGTCCTGCAGCCGCTCCAAGACATCCTTGACCCTAGCACCAGGGAGGCAACATACCATCCTGGAACAAAAACAAGAAATGCTGGATTCACTCAGCAGGTCTGGCAGCATCTGTAGAAAGAGAAGCAGAGTTAACGTTTCGGGTCAGTGACCCTTCTTCGGAACTGACAAATATTAGAAAAGTCACAGATTATAAACAAGTGAGGTGGGGGTTGGGCAAGAGATAACAAAGGAGAAGGTGCAGATTGGACCAGGCCACATAGCTGACCAAAAGGGCACGGAGCAAAGGCAAACAATATGTTAATGGTGTGTTGAAAGACAAAGCATTAGTACAGAATAGGTGTGAATAGACTGAATATTGAACATCAGCAAGTGCAAACCTGAAGAAAAACAACCTGAAAAAAACAGTGGGTAAGCAAACTGAACAAACTAAGATGAAATGAAATAAATGCAAAAAAAGATTGTAAAAAATGTAAAAAGGAATGCAAAAAAAAGGGAAGAAAAAATAACTAAAAATGACTAAAAATGAAAGTAAAGTGGGGGGCTGTCATGCTCTGAAATTATTGAACTCAATGTTCAGTCCGGCAGGCTGTAGTGTGCCTAATCGGTAGATGAGATGCTGTTCCTCGAGCTTGCGTTGATGTTCACTGGAACACTGCAGCAATCCCAGGACAGAGATGTGAGCATGAGAGCAGGGGGGAGTGTTGAAATGGCAAGCAACTGGAAGCTCAGGGTCCTGCTTGCGGACTGAGCGGAGATGTTCCGCAAAGCGGTCACCCAGTCTGCGCTTGGTCTCCCCAATGTAGAGGAGACCACACTGTGAGCAGCGAATACAGTATACTACATTGAAAGAAGTACAAGTAAATCGCTGCTTCACCTGAAAGGAGTGTTTGGGGCCTGGGATAGTGAGGAGAGAGGAGGTAAATGGGCAGGTATTACACCTCCTGCGATTGCAAGGGAAGGTGCCCTGGGACGGGGACGAGGTGGTGGGGGTAATGGAGGAGTGGACCAGGGTGTCGCGGAGGGAACGATCCCTTCGGAATGCTGACAGGGGAAGGGAGGGGAAGATGCGACTGGTAGTGGCATCACGCTGGAGGTGGCGAAAATGGCGGAGGATGATCCTTTGGATATGGAGGCTGGTGGGATGAAAAGTGAGGACAAGGGGAACCCTGTCACGGTTCTGGGAGGGAGGGGAAGGGGTGAGGGTAGAGGTGCGGAGAATGGGTCGGACACGGTTGAGGGCCCTGTCAACCACAGTGGGGGGAAATCCTCGGTTGAGGAAAAAGGAGGTCATATCAGAAGCACCGTCATGGAAGGTAGCATCATCAGAGCAGATGCGTCGGAGACGGAGAAACTGGGAGAATGGAATGGAGTCCTTACAGGAGGTAGGGTGTGAAGAAGTGTAGTCGAGGTAGCTGTGGGAGTCAGTGGGCTTATAATGGATATTGGTAGACAACCTATCCCCAGAGATGGAGACAGAGAAGTCGAGGAAGGGAAGGGAAGTGTCAGAGATGGACCATGTAAAGGTGAGAGAAGGGTGGAAATTGGAAGCAAAGTTGATGAAGTTTTCTAGTTCGGGGCGGGAGCAGGAAACGGCACCGATACAGTCATCAATGTACCGGAAAAAGAGTTGGGGGAGGGGGCCTGAGTAGGACTGGAACAAAGAATGCTCGACATATCCCACAAAAAGACAGGCATAACTAGGACCCATGCAGGTACCCATAGCGACACCTTTTACTTGAAGGAAATGCATGGAGTTGAAGGAGAAGTTGTTCAATGTGAGAACAAGTTCAGCCAGGTGGAGGAGGGTGTTGGTGGATGGGGACTGGTTGGGCCTCTGTTCCAGGAAGAAGCGGAGAGCCCTCAAACCATCCTGGTGGGGGATGGAGGTGTAGAGCGATTGGACGTCCATAGTGAAGAGGAGGCGGTTGGGACCAGGAAACTGGAAATTGTCAAAATGACGTAGGGCGTCAGAAGAGTCACGGATGTAGCTGGGAATACCATCCTGGAGTCTCGTTTGCGGCCACAGAAACGCCTATCTGCACCCCTTATGATAAAATCCCTTATCACTATAGCTCTTCCACCCCTTTTCCTCCCCTGCTGTGCAGCAGAGCTCTCCGTGGTGCCATGAACTTGGCTGTTGCTGCTTTCCCCTGGGAGGTCATCCCCCCCAACAGTATCCAAAGTGGTATATCTGTTTGAGAGGGGGATGGCCACAGGGGACTCCTGCACTACCTGCCTGCGCCTACTATTCCGTCTGGTGGTCACCAATCTCTTTTCTGCCTGTGCAGCCATTACCTGCGGTGTGACCACCTCACTAAACATGCTAACCACGACATCCTCAGCATCGTGGATACTCCACAGCGAATCCACCTGCAGCTTCAGCTCCGTAATGCAGGTAGCCAGTAGCTGCAGATGGATACACTTCCTGCACACATGGTCGTAAGGGACACTGCAAGCATCCCTAATTTCCCACATAGCGCAGGAGGAGCAGATCACGGGGCTGAGTTCTCCTGTCATAACTTATCCTTAGATTAATTAGTTAATCCCTTAATTAAAAAATACTAATTACACTAGGGGCCTTGTTCTACCCACTCCAATCTAAAGTCCTTAATAAGCTACATTGAATTAAAAAAAAACACTTTAGTAGTACTCACCTTATCACCAGAGGTTTGTATCAACAAAGAAAAACTTTCCCCTTTGTTTTCAGATATTTAAATGCACTTACCTCCATTTATTCTTCGGCCTTTAGCTATATAGGGTGAAATTTTTGTAGCATACTGGAATTGTGATCGTCCCCGAAACTGGAATGATAGTGTTGTCATAAGCTTGAAGAGTGTCTGTTGCAGGAGTGAGAGAGAATTGTGAAAAATAGAGTTTCTCACTCAAAATAGATACTTTCACGCCAACATCCATAAGAAGTGACACTGAGATGCCTGTGAACTCAACTGAGCACTCCTTAAAGTGACCTGGTGCTTTACTTTTTGTGGTGGTGAATACTTGTTGTACCTCACTCTCAGGAAGAGACTCCGCCACATGTTGAACCAATGAAGTCTTTTTCTTCGACGAACTGCACATCTTAGAAAAATAGGTCCACTTTATACTTTTGTGTTACACTTTCAGTGTAGATGAGCATTTCCACAATCTGGGCGCAGCTTTGAAGGTAACTGACGATGATGGGGCACATTTTGATGAGGTTGCTGAGATCTTCTTGTCCTTAACCCTTGCACTGACGTTGATTGGGCAAGCTGCGTCTGCAACCCTGAGGCTAAAGGTGCATGTGTGTTTAATCTCTGTGAATCTAACATGGGAGATTCGATCTGGACTGCCAAGGTTATGGCTTTTTCCAAATTTAATTATCATCTTCCATGAGGAGATGTTCCCTAATTCGTGGAGTTGAAGTCTTTTCAATTAATTGGTCACCAATTAGTTCATTGGTTAGTGTACCAAATTTACATGTAGATGCCAATTGCTGCAATGCTGTCATGTATTGTTTCATGGGCTCACCATGTCCCTGGGATCTCTGATGGAATGTGTATCGCTCTATCACCACACTTTTCTTTGGTCCAAAGTATTTTTCGAGAGCATTTACCACCGTATCAAATGTAGATGTATCTTCTGTGAGCTGCTTGAATATATGCTGGCCTTTTGTTTCGAGACACTGTATTAGTATCACTTTCTTACGGTTCGTTGCTATATCTGGGCTGCCCATCCCTGCAATGAGCAAGTAGGTCTTGAACCCTGAAATCCATTGCTCCCAGCACAAGGGAGAATTTCCCGGTGATGGAAGAAAAGGTTCTGGAGCTGGTAACATACAATTTTGTTGAATCATCTTCGTCACCATGTTTTTGTTATGTTTACACTGGGTTGCTAGATATATTATGTATATCTGATTTATCTAAGAGCAATGCAGATATCACACTTGTATTAAATCATTGTATTATTTATTTACAGCACTTTAAAATATATTAGTTCTTACAAGAGCTAAGTACAATGTCTTCTCAGAGCAGTCAGTGTGTTTTCTGAAGAAGGTTCTCGTCTGTCTTTTACTTTCAGTTTTCACTCTGAAGCTCCACCCATAGGCTTAAGCAATCAAACACAGTGAACACAAATCAATGGACAGACTAATACAATCAAACCCAGATCAATCAAACACTACAGCAGGCAGGCAGGCAGGGCCTGTAGGCCTGCCTGCCACACTGGTCCCCAGCCTGTCACTGTTTGCCCATCTCCAGGCTGTTGAACTGCCTGCCATCACACCAGGAAACCGGAGGCAGACTGGAAAATCCCAGTCGACCTCGCTTAACAGCCCTTAACAAGGCTCTTAGCAAGCCAATTGGCTGCCCGCCTCACGGGGGCAGACAGCCCTGCCAGGTCCCAAACCCACCTCAGCCAAAATGACCAATGCCAGGAACAGGGTCAGGCCCTGTCCACCTCTATTCATGCCCTCAGCAGGAACCGAGAATCCTACTGACGCCCTATGTTATTTTGACAATTTCCAGTTTCCTGACCCTAACCACCTCCTGTTCACTATGGACATCCAATCTCTCTACACCTCCATCCCCCACCAGGATGGTTTGTGGGCTCTCCACTTCTTCTTTGAACAGAGGCCCAACCAGTCCCCATCCACCACTACCCTCCTCCGCCTGGCTGAACTTGTTCTCACATTGAACAACTTCTCCTTCAACTCCACTCACTTCCTTCAAGTAAAAGGTGTTGCTATCAGTACCCGCATGGGCCCTAGTTATGCCTGTCTTTTTGTGGGATATGTCGAACATTCCTTGTTCCAGTCCTACTGAGGCCTTGTCCCCCAACTCTTTTTCCAGTACATTGATGACTGTATTGGTGCTGTTTACTGCTCCCGCTCAGAACTAGAAAACTTTATCAACTTTGTTTCTAATTTCCACCCTTCTCTCATCTTCACATGGTCCATCTCTGACACTTCCCTTACCTTCCTCGACTTCTCTGTCTCCATCTCTGGGGATATGCTGTCTACTAATATTCATTATAAGCCCACCGACTCCCACAGCTACCTTGACTAAACTTCTTCACACCTTGCCTCCTGAAAGGACTCCATTCCATTCTCCCAGTTTCTCTGTCTTCGACGTATCTGCTCTGATGATGCTACCTTCCATGACAGCACTTCTGATATGTCTTCCTTTTTCCTCAACTGAGGATTCCCCCCACTGTGGTTGACAGGGATCTCAACCGTGTCCGGCCCATTTCCTGCCCCTTCCTCTCCCTCCCAGAACCGCAACAGGGTTCCCCTTGTCATTACTTTCCACCCCACCAGCCTCCAGGTCCAAAGGTTCATCCTCCACCACTTCCACCACATCCAGTGTGATGCCACTACCAAATGCATCTTCCCCTCCCTTCCCCTGTCAGCATTCCAAAGGGATTGTTCCCTCCGCGGCACCCTTGTCCACTCCTCCATTACCTCCACCACCTTGTCCCCTTCCCAAGGCACCTTCCCCTGCAATCGCAGGAGGTGTAATACCTGCCCATTTACCTCCTCTCTCCTCACTATCCAACTATCCCAGGCCCCAAACACTCCTTTCAGGTGAAGCAGCTATTTACTTGTACTTCTTTCAATTTAGTATACTGTATTCGCTGCTCACAATGTGGTCTCCTCTGCATTGGGGAGACCAAACGCAGATTAGGTGACCGCTTTGCGGAACAGCTCCGCTCAGTCCGTATGCACGACTCCGAGCTTCTAGTTGCTTGCCATTTCAACACCACCGCTCCCCCGCCACCCCCGCCCCCCCGCTCTGCTCTCATGCTCACATCTCTGTCCTGGGATTGCTGCAGTGTTCCAGTGAACGCTAACGCAAGCTCGAGGAACAGCATCTCATTTACCGATTGGGCACACTATAGCCTGCCGGACTGAACACTGAGTTCAATAATTTCAGGACATGATGGGCCCCCCTTTTTATTTTTAGTTATTTTTTCTTTTTTTCTTTTTCATTTGTTTATTTTAGTTTGTTTAGTTTGTATCTTCTGTGCCTACCCACTGTTTTTGTTCATTTTAAATGTTTGTGCTTGTAGCCAGGGCTGTTCATTTTACAGTCTATTCACACGCTCTCTGTACTAATGCTTGTTTTTCAACAAACCATTAACATACTGTTTGCCTTTGCTCCATGACCTTCTGGTCAGTTATTCCCTGTGACCTTGTCCTATCAACACCTTCTCTTTTGTTATCTCTTGCCCTACCCCTGCTTTACTTGCTTAAAACCTTTTACATTTCTAATATTTGTCAGTTCTGATGAAGGGTCACTGACCTGGAATGTCAACTCTGCTTCTCTCTCCATGGATGCTGCCAGAGCTGCTGAGTATTTCCAGCATTTCTTGTTTTTATTACCGAGAATCCTACCCCTGGTGTGGAGCTTTATCCATTGGGGATCACAAATCAAAAATTTGTGTTGGGAGGCCATTCACTTCAATGGAAGAAAAATGCCACGGGGCCTGCTCAACCTGATGCTGAATAATACTTGGTTTCAAAAGGCGACGCTCAGGGTTGAAAGAGCGTATTTGGAAAATAGATACTAAAGCATCAGCATGACATTCAAACACTGGGTGAGAACAGCTGTAATGTTTATGTGTTCTTCCAACAGGGATTGCTGAGCAAGCATCAGGAGTTGGAAAACCATTCAATTTCCATCTCTCTAATCCATGACCGTTTTGTTTCCTGCGATCAGCTTTCAAACAAACTGAGGGGTGGGCTTGGATTATTCCTGGGGTCTCCATGGCTCAGCTACTTTATAAACATAATCAGCCATGGCGGGGGTGGGGTGGGGGGAGCTCCTCATGACTTTCGGAATATTGTGAATGCTGTGGAAATTTTGCTTTTAAGGTTACCTATTTATAAAGTTAACCATTCTGGAAAAATCCTTCTTCATTGCTTTACAAAAACATGATACAGTAACATAAATGTCCCCCAAAATACATCACTGTATCATCTTCATGTGTTTCACCTTGATGAAATATGACCAATACACATCATTGCTCTTTTGTCTTCAAACTAAAAAAGAACACCTTTCACAACCTCAGGATGTCCCAAGGTGCTTTTGAGCCAATGAAATACTTTTATAGTTTAGTCATTGCTGTAATATGGAGACATTGAAGCCACTTTGTGCACAGCAAGGTCCCACAAACAGCAGTGAGATAATGGCTAGATAATCTACTAAGTAATGTTGATAGAGGGATACTTTTTGGTCGGAGCATCAGGAAAACTCCCCTGCTCTTCTGCGAGTAGTGTCATGGCATATTTTACATTTACTGAGAGAGCAGACGGGGCTTTGGTTTAACATCTCATTTGAAAGACTGAACCTCCACCAATGCAGCACTCCCTCAGGCACTGAGTGTCAGCCGAGACTGTCTGCTCAGGTGTCTGGAGTGGCACTTGAACCCATGACATTTAAACTCAGAGATGAGAGTGCAGGATGAGGGCGTTGTCTGGAAGAGTGTGGGGAACCAGATGTCAGAGCTCTCTTGCACGCTGTAGAGTTTTAATTCCACAGCATGCATGTGATGTCACTGACAGGTTCCCCACCCACAAACTAAACCTGATTGACAGCCTTGGCTTGCAGTCAGTCCAGGAGCAGTCCAGAGGAGGCCACAGTACCAGGTCGGCCTGCGCCCTGAGCAGGGTGGGGATAGATCCCATCTAATTTGGGATGGGAGAGAAAAAAGAAGGTTTAGTGGTCAGAGGCCTCAGGGAAAGATTGAACACCTGCGTTGGTGGGGGGGTTGGGGTGAGATGTGTGTGGGGATGCAGGAGGCCGCAGGGGGAGGGTGGGCGGAGACCTTGGGGTGGGGGGAATCCTGGAAGGGGGTAATCAAAAGTCTTGAGGAAAGATTGGAGACTAGAAGCAGGTGGTCAGATAGACTTGGTGGGGGAGATTAGAAGGGTGAGGTGTGGAGTGTCTGATTTGGCCAGGAAGGCACACTGGATCCAGCAGGTGGGTGGAAAGGCACTTACCTCCTGATACAGAAGTCCCTCAACTCTGTTTATCTGGCAGGTTTCTCAACATTTGGGAAACCCAGCCAGCCAGAGTTAAATTTTGCATCATGATGTGATGAAAACCCCACATGCCAAATGGAAATATTAATTTCATCGTGTGCAACTTTGCCTGAGACGTCTACTGGACATTGTTACAAATAACATTTAAAACAGAACAGCTAGCACCAAGATGGCCACACACAATTTGCATATGAAAACCCAGAGGATTAAGCTGGAGACAGATGAGATTACTCAGCCTAGCTCTCTGATTCACTCATCCGAGATAGCCTTGTCAATGTTGATCGTCAAAAGTCATCGGCACCCATTGAAAGAGCCAAACCCCCCACCAAGTATGTCTGAACAGCTTGAGGGGACATCCTTTGTATTTCAGAGACCATTCCGGAAGATTCTGATTAAAACACAAAGGGGAGGTCATGTCATGTGACCGCTTGTGCAAATCTGGGAGTTTGTGAATTGTGACTCAGAAGACAGACAATAACTGAGATCCAGCAAGGGAACATCTCTCTTGCCTCTCTCCCTCTCTCTCCAGTAGAGATCCTGAGAAGCCTCAAACTGCAGCTGGTGGTAGATAAGTCGACGGATCCTTACAGTCAGCAATCAGGGGACAAGGATAAAGACCCTCTTCTGGCTTTCAGAACCTGAGAAGAAAGCCCGAACTGTGTGTGGCCCTGCGAGGACTTCAGGACTACAATGTCAACTAAAGACTCTGGGACTGAGATTCTGTATTTAAATTCCATTTATTAAGGACTCTACTCCAGCCTCCCAACTCTGTTTTTTTCTCTGTAATCTATTTGTGTGTGTGTGTGTGGCTTTTGTATTTTAGTAATTTTAACTGGTTTAGAGTGATAAGATTAATAACTTACATGCGGGCTTGTTGGGGGGGGAGGGGAAACTGTGGCCCACGGACGGTGCCCACAATTCACTTAAAGCCATTCCCCCGCCTTCTCCCCATAACCCTGCAAATCTTTCCTTTTCAGTTAACTATCTAATTCCCTTTTGAATGCCTCAAATGGACCTACCTCCACCACAGTCTCTGGCAGTGAATTTCAGATCCTAATCACTCACTACATGAAAAAGTTTTTCTTCATGTGGTCATTTCTTCTTTTGCTAATTACCTTAAACCTGTGCTCACTCATTCTTGATCCTTTCACAATTGGGAACAGTTTCTCCCTATTTCTCTGTCCAGACCCCTCATGATTTGAATACCTCTATCAAAGCTCCTCTCAGCCTTCTCTTCTCCAAGGAAAACAGTCCCAACTTCTTCAATCTATCTTCATAAATGTAGTTCCTCTTTTCTGCACTCTCCCCACTGCCTTCACATCTTTCCTTAATTGTGGTGCCCAGGACTGGATGCAATACTCCAGCTGAGGCTGAACTGCTGTCTTATACAAATGCAACATAACCTCCTTGCTCTTGTACTCTATGCCCCTATTAATAAAGCCCAGGATTCTGTATGCTTTATTAACCACTCTCTCAAAATGTTCTGTCACCTTCAGTGACTTGTGCACATATACACCCAGGTCTCTCTTTTCCTCCACCCCCTTTAGAATTGTGCCCTTTATTTTATATTGTCTCTCCACGTTCTTCCTACCAAAATGAATCACTTCACATTTCTCTGCATTGAACTTCATCTGCCACTTGTCTGCCCATTCCACCAGCTTGTCTATGTCCTTTTGAATTTCTACATTATCCTCCTCACAGTTCACAATGCTTCCAAGTTTTGTATCTTCTGCAAATTTTGAAATTGTGCCCTGTACACCAAGGTCTATGTCATTAATATATATTAGGAAGAGCAAGGGTCCCAACACAGATCCCTGGGGAACTCCACTACAAACCTTTCTCCAGCCCGAAAAACATCCATTAACCACAACCCTCTGTTTCCTGTCACTCGGCCAATTTCATATCCATGTTGCTACCATCCCTTTTATTCCATGAGCTATAACTTTGCTCAGAAGTCTGTAGATTGGCCGGCAACTCTTGGAGGCAGGATCCCCATCTTTAAAGGGATGGGGATCCCGATGCTGGCCACTTAAGTGCCGGAGCAACACAAGATCACGCTGGGGGCTCGAAAAGGCCGAGGCGGGGATCCCCCACCTTTTCAGCACGGTGCCGGGAGCCTGCTGGTGCCACAAAATCCAGCCGTTAAAGTTCCAACTCACATCCTTGGATCAGGTTGGTCACCCGCCCCCTGTCCCGCCTCTAATAAAAACAAAAGTCGGAGGCCTGGGTGCTGGTTGGGCTCAGGATTCAGACTTCTGACACGTTAGCTCCCACACGACCCAAACCCACCCTTTCTGAGGGTTAAAGACCCCCACAGCTCTGTATTCCAGTCAAATAAACCAGACATATTACATTCAGTTCAATAGTCTTGCTTGACTGTCACTAACTTGAGCACTATTTATAATGCAAGACCAGAAATCACTTAAGGTTAGAATAGAAATTTATCTTTTAAATTTAGGAATGGAGACAGTTCGGAGGGATTAAACACAGCGATTTATATTCTGAGGACAAGGCTGTTCAGTGCACCAGTTAACCATTTAAGACTGATATACTTAATCTTTCTGGCACTGTGTTGTCAAAATGTTGGATAGTTACAGCAAATCAATGTTGTTCCATACACACACACTGACTTTCACATTCACAGACTAATATATATCCTTTGAATATTTTCAATAGTTATTAATCAACTGCCCTTGTGTATCCCATATAATTAATGGATGGCTATTATGCAAATTAGAAATAGGAGAAGCGGAAGCATCTTAAATAAATTCTTAGGATTAATATGAAAATAAAGCACAAACAAAAGTCAGGCATATTTATAGAACTAAAAGGATCTTACATTTTGATCATCCATCAGCAAATAATATGTCTTTTAAATTGAAGCTGACATATTTTGACGCTGTGTTCAATAAAAATTTTATTAAAGAAGGAAGAATGTGATTTGTTCCCAACTCCAACTGCAAAACAATAAAAGACAATAATTGCTATTCACCTCACCATAGTGTTGCAGGGGTGTGGGGAGTACAGGCAAGGTACAATTTACATGCCATTGGGCTGCTATCTTGTAGAGCAGCCGTGTTGGACATCTGGAAGAAATTCATCCATCTGTAGGCTGCAGGCAAACCATAGCCCAGGGGGACAGGTGGACAAACTAGGCAGGTAGTAAAAGTGAAAGGGTTATTCTTTTGTTGCCGTAAAATAAAGGAACAACAGCACTAAGTATGAAGCACTGTAATATCAAAACTACGTCAACTTGCATTTATATAGTGTTTTATTTATATAGGGATTTTCAACAAAATTATAACCACAAAACCTTCACTGATAAGCGATTTATTTTTGAATTAGATGTAATTCCAAATGATGCTTGATACAAAAAGGCCTTGCACTGTTCATTTCATTTATATTTCATCATCGATAATATATGTTTAAAATGGAATTTGTCATTTAACCTTTGAGCTGGGTCCTAGCATAACATAACATTGATATGACTCATGAGCCCTGACATTAATGGGAAGGCAGGGATGGGGTGGTGTGGTGAAGCACTGTGCACAGTTTTATGGTTGGGAAACCTGGTAGAACAATTTTCCCTCAGGTCCTGTTGAGTTTAACGTCAGGACCTGATTGCCAATTTTGGAATCTGTTTCCTGACTGCACCATTGGTATCTTCAGCTGCCAAG
The DNA here is from genome assembly GCF_036365525.1 of Heterodontus francisci. NCBI lineage: Eukaryota > Metazoa > Chordata > Chondrichthyes > Heterodontiformes > Heterodontidae > Heterodontus > Heterodontus francisci. Next base: position 184,821,467 of record NC_090371.1, read on the forward strand.
ACCCTAAACTCTGGAATTCCTTCCCTAAACCTCTCTGCCTCGTTATTTCTCTTTCCTCTTTTAAGACTCATCTCAAAACCAACAGTTTTCACTGAACATTTGGTCACCTGCCCTAATATCTCCTTATGTGGCTCGGTGTCAATCTTTGTTTGATAACATTCCAATGAAGCGTCATGGCATGTTTTACGACATTAAGGACACTATATAAATGCAAGTTGACGTAGTTTTGATATTACAGTGTCTCATGCTTAGTACTGTTGTTCCTTTATTTTACAGCAACAAAAGAATCACCTTTTCACTTTTACCAATGTTGCCCTTCTTCCTGCAAAGTTTCATTAGACTAATAATTAGTAAGAGTCCACAATTCACAAGTACGCCTTAGCATTGCAGCACTGATAAATACAGTTCGCTCACAGACGTCATGTGCTGCCCTCGGGCTAGATCATATTATTCGGTGTAATTGCCTGGCTATTTCATTTAAGTCCTTGTCACTTTTAAATTGTTTCACAGATGAAATAAATCTGCAATCAATCCAGGTATTGCCCTCAGACAGATGCTGCTCCTAAAGTTTCTACTTGATGAGACAGTGCTAAAATGCTCCAATATGTTAACCGTTCACAGGCTGGTTCTCAAACCATTGTTAGAGGAACAGTAGCAAAGTGATAATAAAAACAAGAAATGCTGGAACCACTCAGCAGGTCTGGCAGCATCTGTGGAAAGAGAAGCAGAGTTAACGTTTCGGGTCAGTGACCCTTCATCGGAAGTAGCAAAGTGATTATGTTACTGGACTAATAATCCAGAGGCCTGAACTAATGCTCCGGAGACATGAGTTCAAATCCCATGATAGCAGTTGGGGAATTTAAAATCAATTAAATAAATCTGGAATAAAAATCTAGTCTCAGTAAAAAGGACCATGAAACTACTGGATTGCCCTAAAATCACACCTGGTTCACTAATGTTATTTAGGGAAGGAAATCTGCTGTCCTTACGTGCTCTGGCCTACATCTGACTCCAGACTGACAGCAATGTGGTAGACTCTTAACTGCTCTCTGAAATGGCCAAGAAAGCATCTCAGTTGCACGAAAACTGCCATGACAAAGTATAATAAGAATAAATCTGGGTGGACCACCTAGCATTGATCTAGGCATCGGATTCAGACATGACACAGGCACATCCATGCCAATTGACAATGAATCGTCATTAACATCTGGGGACTTGTGTCAAAGTTGGGAGAGCTGTCCCACAGACTAGTCAAACAACAGCTTGACATAGTCGTACTCACGGAAACATACCTTACAGCCAATGTCCCAGACTCCTCCATCACTATCCCTGGGTATGTTCTGTCCCACCGGCAGGACAGACCCACTGGAGGTGGCAGCACAGTGGTATACAGTTAGGGGAGAGTGACCCTGGAAGTGCTCAACTTTGACTCCAGACCCCATTAAGTTTCATGGCATCAGATCAAACAAGGGCAAGGAAACCTCATGCTGATTGACACCTACCGCCCTCCCTCTGCTGATGAATCAGTGCTCCTCCACATTGAATGCCAATTAGAAGAAGTACTGAGGGTAGCAAAGGCATAGAACGTACTCTGGGTGGGGGACTTCAATGTCCATTGCCAAGAGTGATCAGTAGCACCTCTACAGACTGAGCCCTGAAAGACATTGCTGCCAGACAGGAGCTGTAGTAGGTGGTGAGAGAACCAACATGAGGGAAAAACCTGCTTGACCTTGCCTCAATAATTTACCTGTCGCAATTGCAGCTATGCATGACAGTATTAGTGGAAGTGACTAATGCAGAGTCTTGTGGACACCAAGTCCCGTCTTCATACTGTTCACACTCCATCGTGTGTGTGGCCACTGTGCTAAATAGGATAGAACAGATCTAGTAGCTCAAAACTGGGAATCCATGAGGTGCTGTGGGCCATCAGCAACACCAGAATTGTATTCCACCACAATCTGTAACCTCATGGCCTGACATATCCCTCATACTTCCATTACCATCAAGCCAGGAGACCAACACTGGTTTAATGATGAGTGCAAGAGAGCATGTCAGGAGCAGCACCAGGCATACCTAAATGAGGTATCAACCTGATGAAGCAACAACACAGGACTATATGCATGCTAAGCAACAGAAGCAGCATTCTGCAGACAAAGCTAATGATCAACCAGTGGATCAGATCAAAGCTCTGCAGTCCTGCCACATCCAATCATGCAGTGGCAGAAAATTCAGCAATTAACCAGAGGAGTAGGCTCCATAAACATCCCCATCCTCAACAATAGTGGAGGCTAGCATGTCAGTGCAAAAGACAAGGCTGGAGCATTTGAAATTATTTTCAGCCAGAAGAACTGAGTGGATGATCCATTTCGGCCTATTCCTGAAGTCCTTACCATCACAGATACCAGTCTTCGGCCAATTTGATTCTCTCCACATGGTACCAAGAAACAGCTGAGCACACTGCATACAGTAAAGGCTATGGACCCTGGCAACATCCCGGCTGTAGTGCTGATGACTTGTGCTGCAGAACTAGCCACACCTCTAGCCAAGCTGTTCCAGTACAGCTACAACGTTGGCATCTACCCGACAATATGGAAAATTGCTCAGGTATGCCCTGACTACAAAAAGAAGGACAAATCCAGTCTAGCCAATTACTGACCCATCAGCCTACTCTCAATCTAAAGCAAAATGATGGGAGGTGTCATTGACAATGCTATCAAGTGGCACTGAATTACCAATAAGCTGCTCACCAATGCTCAGTTTGGGTTCCACCAGGGGCACTGATACGAACATATTAAATAGGAGCTGGAGTAGGCCAGTTGGCTCTTGGAGCCTGCTCTGCTGTTCAACAGATCATGGCTGATCTTCTACCACAACTCCACCTTTCCGCACTATCCCTATATTCCTTAATTCCCTTAGTGTCCATAGATCTATTGATCTTGGTCTTGAATATATTCAGCGACTGAGCATCCACAGCTCTCCAGGGTAGAGAATTCCAAAGAGTCACAATCTTTTAAATGGCCAACCCCTTCTTCTGAGACTGTGACCCTGTGTTCTAGATTCTCCAGCCAGGGGAAACATTTCTCAGCATTGATCTTGTCAAGCCCCTTAAGAATTTTATGAGGGGTATTTTCCCGGAGAGCTGATGGGCCACCAAAATTGTGCCAGAGTATATTGTGCTGGTTGTCCGACATGTTGCCGCCTCCTTACTTTTTCTGGAGGTGGATTCATAGAGATGATGGTTTCCTGCCCGGCAGTGGTGGGAATGCAATAAACCCAATTAAGGAGCTAATTGATGCTGCCATTTGAAGTGGAGCAGCAATTTTGCAGGCATCGCGACTGCCCGCCACTGTGTCCTCAGCCCAGCAAGTAAAAGAAGGTGGATGCACTGTTGGAGATGGAGGCTGCATTACAGATGAAGGATATTTAAATGCTTCCAGCAGAAAATAGCAAGGCTGCTGTCTTTCCTTCTCACAGACTTCCCACTGAGTGTGGAATTTCTGGAGATGGTTGTCTCCAATTGGCTTAATGAGGTCTCAATTTCTCCTCTGATGCTGATGGCAGCTCCAGTTCTTCCTTTCTGCTTCTGTTGCTTAGGCCTCAGCAGCAGTCCCATTGGTCACACAGTGAAGGCTGCTGGCCTCCCTTGCAGTGGGCCACACTGTCCTGAGCTCCCGCCTCCAGAACCCACCCGCTACCTCCAATAGGACGGCGAATGTGGAGACAGCCTGTTAATTGGCCGTCTCCCATAAGATTGCATTCATGGGCACACATCATCCTGACTTGGACTTATATCACAATTCCCTCACTATCGCAGGGTCAAAAACCTGGAACTCCCTTCCAAACAGCTCTTTGGGTGTACCAACACCAAATGGACTGCAGTAGTTCAAGAAAGCAGCTCACTACCACCATCTCAAGGGCAATTGGAGATTGGCAACAAATACTGGCCTTGTCAGCGATGCTCACATCCCATGAAAGAATTAAAAAAAACACTGCTGACATGCACAGGGTTTGGACTTTGAAATGGTTCTGCGCCCAAGAATAAGTCCAGAAGATTCCAGTCTACAAGTGTCAATTAGATCATCTCTCATTCTTCTAAACTCCAGGGAATATTGGGGAGATGGTGGTGTAATGTAAATGTCACTGAACTAGTAATCCAGAGGCCCAGACCAATGCCCCGGGGACACAGGTTCAAATCCTACCATGGCAGCTGGTGGAATTTAAATTCAATTAATTAATAAATTAAATTAGTTAATATAAAAAATTCTGGAATTGAAAGCTAGTCTCAGTAATAGTGCCATGAAACTATCATCGATTGTCATAAAAACCCATCTGGTTCACTAATGTCCTTTAGGGAAGGAAATCTGCTGTCCTTACCTGGTCTGGCCTACATGTGACTCCACAGGACGCTTAAAAAATGGACTGGACAAATTTAGCAGCGGTCCGCCCGAATACATGCACAGTTTGGTATAGGCTGTTCCACTGTCAAATTTGTCAAAACTGTGTCTATTTCATGCTCATAAAGCAGGCACAGTACAGACCAATTTTTACCCCAAGTGTATATTTTAATCAAGATTAAATACACAAACATATGAAATGAAGGATAGGAAAAGAACAGTTGGTCCTTTTGACATGTGACTCCAGACCCACAGCAATGTGGTTGAGTCTTAACTGCCCTCTGATGCTCTAGCAAGCCATTTAGTGTCAAGGGTAATTAGAGATGGGCGACAAATGTTGGCCTTGCTAGTGCCGCCCACATCCCATGAAAGAATAACAAAAAAGGACTAGTCTACTCAATCTGTCCTTATAGGATAATCCCCTCATTTCAGGAACCAAACTAGTGAACCTTCATTGCACGCTCTCTAGGGTGTATATCCTTCATTAGGTAAGAAGACCAAAACTGCACTCAGTACTCCAGGTTTGGCCTCATCAATGCCCTGTATAATTGTAGTAAGGCTTCTTTACTCTTATATTTCAACCCCTTTGTTACAAAAGTGAACATACCATTTGTCTTCCTAATTGCTTGCTCTACCTGCATGTTAACTTTGTGATTCATGTGCAAGGATGCCTAGGTCCCTCTGAATGCAAAGATTTACCAGTCTCTCACCATTCAAAAAGTATTCTGCTTTTTTATTTTTCCTACTCAAGTAGATAACTTCACACTTCACCATAGTGTATTCCATCTGCCATATTCTTGCCCACTCACCCAACCTGTCTATATCCTTCTCAGTAACTTTGCGTCCACCTCACCGCTTACTTTCCAATCTAACTTTATATCGTCAGAAAACTTGGATAAATTACGATCAGTCTCCTCATCTAAGTCATTAATATAGATTGTAAATAACTGAGGCCCAAGTACTGATCCTTGCGGTACCCCGCTAGTTACTGCCCATCAACCCAAAAATGTCCTGTTTATTCCTACTCCCTGTTTTCTGTCTGTCAACCAATCCTCAAACTATGCTAATATTTTACCCCCATCCTATGAATCCTAATTTTGTGTAATAACCTCTTGTGTGGCAACTTATTGAATGCCTTTTGAAAATTCAAGTACACTACATCCATTGGTTCCGCCTTATCCATCTTACTAGATACATTCTCAAAAAAGTCTTCAGATTTGTTAAACATGATTTTTCTTTCATAAGTCCATGATGACTCTGCTTAATCATATTATGATTTTCTAAGTACCTTATTTCCATGTCCCTAATAACAGATTCTGGCATTTTACCTACTACTGATCTTTGGCTAATTGGCCAAAACCCTCGCAGGACGCCTAAAAAATGGACCTGACAAATTTAGCAGCGACCCACCCGAACACACGCACAGTTTGGTATAGGCTGTTCCACTGCCAAATTTGTCAAAGCTGTGCCTATTTCATGCCCATAAAACAGGTACAATACACAGTAATCTTTACCCCAAGTGTATATTTTAATCAAGATTAAATACGCAAACATATCAAATGAAGGATAGGGAAAGAACAGTTGGTCCTTCAAGCTGTTCTATACTAGCATGGTGTCACATATGTACAAAGCCTCCATCCCCATGCTCCCTTACCCCCACCAACCTGTCAGGTGTGCAATCTTCTGGGAAAGGCAGAAAATAAACATTAGCAACTGTGGGCCAATTTAGGAAAGAAACTCTGGGAAACCACTGACACCCAAAAGCAATCTTACAAGGAGAACACATAGCCCACAGCCCATCAATCTTCTATATCAGTGTTGTCCAACCTTTTCACGTGGGGCGCTGAATTACAATATCTATCTTACACGGAGGGCTGGTAAGACAATTTTGGAATGATAAAGGCATGAAAAATTTATCTTACTATTCATCAAATCAACCACAAATGCCCATTTTTGTGAAGAAGCTTTAAGTGAAAAGATTAATTTATTGACTTGCTTTCCCATCACTAGGTTGGACACTGATTTAATGAGCTACCTGGCATTTTTTGCTTGCATAAGTAGACAATGTTTACTTGCATATTTCTTGTAGCAATGTGGAGTATTCCGGAATGCTGTCCATCTGTCAGGAGTGATCTTGATCACTCTCTCTTCCTCTCTCTCCCTGTGTTCCCTCTCTCTTTGTCTCCTTCTCTCTCTCCCCCTCTCTCTCTCTCCTCTTTCTCTGTTCCCCCCTCTCTCTCTCCCCCTCTCTCTCTGCCCCTCTCTCGCTCCATTCTCCCCCCCCTCTCTGTCCCCCCTCTCTCAGTTTCTCTCTCCCCCACTCTCTCTCTGTTCCCTCTGTACTCTCTGTACAGGGGCGGGAGTGCTCAGCACAGCAGCTTTGTGGTTGGTCAGTTTTTTTCACAACAATTCACACTGAGTTTCACAGCTGAGGTGCTGGGAGGGGGAACAGCAGTTTCTGAACTTTGGACAGATTCGGCGTTTTCCAGTGGCCCTTTAAAAAGAGTCAGAATCCACTGGAAAACCCCGAATCTGTCCAAAGTTTGGAGACAGTTGTTCTTGATGTCAGCAGCTGGCAGCTATGAACCTGACTTGTGATTTTTTAAAAAGCTGAAAGATGAAGACCATGGAAAATTTCATCTCTGAATACATCTGAGGGCTGGATGGAAACCTTTGGCCGGCTGGATCCTAGCCCATGGGTCGTATGTTGGACAACTTTGCTCTATATGGAATTATGTTGGCCATACTCAGGATTTCATCCAGCTCCCCCTTTGAATTTGGGGCTATTCCTCACTCATTGTACATCCCAGTAACTTGCTCCAGTTGTTGACAACTCTCTAATGCACAAGGTGCATTCTGGGTCACAATGTGCTGCTGGGAGGATTTTGAAGTGACTCCTGACAATGCAGCAGCCTGCCGACATCATCAGAGTGCTCCAAGCTGCGCACATGTGAAATTTTCTCCTGCTCTCAGTGAGATGCTGCCCATGTGCAGCCTACGTCTTGCCAGGACTAATTGGTGCATGCATAGGAAAACATCATCAGCTACTCACTCCCTTGCCCACTTCCCCCCACTGAGCTACTCTCTCCCGCTCCACTGGCTGCTCTCTCCCCCTGCCACTTGCTCCAGGCCTCGACACTTTTTCCACCCCCCCTCCTCCCAGCTGGCTGCTTCCCCCTCTCAGCCGCTCACTCCAGACCTTGCCACTGCTCCCCCCACTCTTCTCGGCCGATCGTTCCCTGCTTCTTGCTTCCCACCCACCCCCCCCCCCACCATCCCGCTCTCCAGCCGCTTGCTCTCCACTTCCCCCAACCCTCCAGACACTAGCTCTAGGTCATGCCACTTCCCTCCTCTCGGCCACTCGCTCCTACGTCGCTCTGTCACCACTCGCGGCCTGCCTTGCTTCTTTGGGCGGCACGTGGAGAACGATCGAACGTGGGAGCGAGTGGCCGAGAGGACGGAAGTGGCATGGCCTCGAGCTAGCGTCTGGACAGGGGTGGGGGGGAGGAAGTGGGGAGCGAGCGGCCGGAGAAGAGGATGGTGGGGGGTGGGGGCGGGAAGTGAGGATCGGGGAACAATCGGATGAGGGGAGGGGAAAGGGGTGAGCAGTGATGAGGTCTGGAGCGAGTGGCTGAGGAAAGGGAGGAAACGGCAAGGCTGTAGCAAATGTGAATATGTGGATTGGGAGAATGGGAGATTGAGAAATGGAGGCAGAGGTGGGTGGGGAGGTGGGGCAGAAATTCAGAGTTATTTCCTCCATAAACATCACAGTGTAAATGTTGACTTGACCATCCCATAGAAAGTTGCTTTATATTCCAAATTTCAATGGCGGTATCATACCAGAGATCTTCTGTCTTTGTCAAAAAAATCAAAACAGTTGATCAGGAGACATCCAAGAAATGATACAAATGAAGCAATGGCAGGAGAAAGCGGGGAACTGTTGGGGGTGGGATGGAGACAGCGATAGCAACCTTTGAGGGAATTTCAGGTTGAAATTGTTTTTCTGTGATAAATTGAGCAGCGCCATTAATCCTGACAGCTGCCTGAATGTTGCAGACATTGACGTTTCAGTGGAAGAGGCTGCATTTGTGCATGTGCAAGTACTGCGCCACCTAGTGTTTGCATTGTCAGCAAATGCATCCTTTTTTAAAAGTGCAGCGTAAACTGGATTTGCAGTGGCCGGGTAGTGAGGGTTTACCACTGGTAATAAACATGTATCACTGCAACCATCAACTGCTGACACTGAACCTGTGTTTTAGATATTTTTGGATGTCAGACAAAAAAAGGAAGTTCCACTGATAGAAAGGGGGAAGTGCAGAATCTTTTTAACCAAAATTTGAATACCCATTTCTGGATTTTTGACCTCGAGTGGTCCCAGCTCTCATATTGCGCACCAGGAAAGGGACAGCTTCTATAACCCCGACCCACGTTCTGATTAACAACAGATAGAAAAGCAGATACAGTGACAATTTTACATCTCCTCTCAATGGACAATAACTCACTGCAGTGTCTGTGGTCATCAGCAACTAATGATTTTACTTGGCAATCATTTTGCCACCAGGTAAAACCCACCAGAAACTAAAACAATAATGTTACCGTCTCCCTGGAAATTCGCCCCAAGCTTCCTGTATTTCCAGTTTTTCTAATTAAGAAACCACTAGACAGCTGCAATGTATTTTTGAGTGATCAGATGCGTTTCATGTGCCCTAGAAATGTATACAAATCACGTGTCGAGAATAGAAATGTCTGATTCTTTTTGATTCAGGGAAAATCAGATAATTTCTGGAACAAATCCAATGCCTGGTAGTGTAGTGAGCTTGCAGAGCTTCCTTTCATCTCTGGAGCCAAGGGTCACCTGATTAAATGAAGGTCTCCTTTCCCTGCTGTATGTAAGAGCCTTACATGAATAGACTTCTAACAGTTTCAAACCAGTTCGGAACAGTAGGACGGCAACATAAAGCTGCCCATAACCTGGTATGAAATGGCAAATTGGGTTGAGGCCAAAAGGGCAGCTGTATAACAGAAATGAAGCTTTTTTGCCTGTGATGTTTTTGGCTTCTTTCGTTTTGCTACTGTACATGTGATGTTAAAGGCAAGGTTCATTCACAGAAAATGGCCCTGCTTGTTTTGATACAGAATAAGCCCAGAACATGATGTCGAGCTGGATTTCCTGTTCTCTCCCACCCCAAATCATACTGGATAGCAGCAGAAAAGGGGAAAAATCAAATGGTAAGGGCTACCATTGTATTCCTTTCCAGAGGTAGATGCACCCACACCCTGGCTGCTGGCTGCCCCTCCACTGTTTGGCACATGCAAATTCTGGTGTTGGGAATGGGGCCTGGGTTCCTAGTGTGGAACCTGAGGTGAGCCATCCTTGGACTAGGGGTGTGAGTTTGCTTGGTCAGTATGTTTCTCACGCAAACTGCTCCTTAGGAATGTGCCATGTCTGGCTGATGAGATAAGAAGAGTGTTGTTGAAGCTTGATGTCTCTTTCTGTTGTTGCGCTGTACCAGCTGCAAGGCCAATGGTGAGATAGATATGTAAACGAAGGATTGAAAATTACTGTATCTTATTCGTTTAGAGCAAGAATTAAATTGTAATATTATTGGTGCTTTAGAATGCAAATTAAGGATTGAAATATTGTTGTAAGATTTCTTTCTTTTGGGCCTCCTTATCTCGAGAGACAATGGATACGCGCCTGGAGGTGGTCAGTGGTTTGTGAAGCAGCGCCTGGAGTGGCTATAAAGGCCAATTCTGGAGTGACAGGCTCTTCCACAGGTGCTGCAGAGAAATTTGTTTGTCGGGGCTGTTGCACAGTTGGCTCGTTGCAGAATAGTATAATTGCCACTGTTTGACTGTAATTCTTTAGAACATCGCACTGAGTCTCAATGTGAGCTCTACTGTGTTTGTTCTCCTTGTGCACACGTTAATAAAGTAGTTTGCGAGTACTCATCCGAGGAAGTTTGATTTAATTTGCTCTAGTTTCTTCCACACTGGCGGATTATCTTGCTGATGATCCTTCACACCACTGCACCCATGACCACTGAGAGAAATATGGCAGTAGATTTGGGAGGTGAGGGCAAGACCTCTGTGATTCTTTTAATGGGGGGAGAGGCCCTAGTATTAAGCCTAATTCACTCACTCTTTCAGGACTTTGTCTCAGCTGAGGTCCAAAAATAAACCCTGCATTTTCTCTGTGGCTCCTACACCCTTCTTCCTGCTGCCTCTTCTGGTGTTGTAGTGGCAGGCCTGCTCCAGGTTTTGATCCCTCAGAGCTGCAGTCTCCCACGTGTTGGCGGTGGTGATGGAGATCCCACTGGAGGCCACCCTGCATAGCAAATGACCCTGAAGCCAAGAAAAAGGATCAGGATTACAGCAATGTCAGGGCAACGGGTACAAGTCCTGCCCCACCACAATACTACTGCGAAGAGGAGTCTGCAGCCTGCTCTGTTTGTGGCATGCATTCAAGGGAAGAACCATGCCATTTAATTCAAATACAAGCAGGTCCTGTGGGTTAATAGTGAAAGAGTTTTTCCATTGGTCAACAAATGGGGAACAAATGATGGAGACCAAGGATTTTGTGCGGGAATAATCAAGGTGCAAGGAAGAAGCGTGTTTATTGAACTCAGAGATATTAGCATCAAGGGTTGTTTCACCACTATTGAGGCAGAGCCTTGAAACCAGTTATAAAGGAATGGGGTAAGTACTTGAAAAGGAAGAATATAAAAAGACCTGATCTGAATGGGGTTTCAGAAGAGACCAATGGCACAGACCTTGGAGGCCCAACGGCCTCCTCCTGTGCTGCAATTTTTATAATTCTATGAGAACTCCTTTATTAAGACTGAGCCCAGGGAGTGTTTGAAATGCTGAACTCTGCAATTAAGTTGATGTGCCCTCTAAGAAGTGTCCCAAACACTGAACTCAGTGTACTTTGTGCAATCTTTTGGTTTGATTCAGGTCAGTTCTGTGCCACCCACTTTTGACGTGTAAAGCCAAAGTACGGATCAGCTCTAACTCAAGCTCCCAGTTCAGAATTGCCTTCTTCACACAGAACCTGAGTCTAAGGAGAAAAGAGAGAGAAGAGGACTGTTAAAAGTGGCGTTGATTGGTCAGCATTGACTGGGGAGCTTGACTATAGTTTGTGCGGGGCAGGGCGATACTAGCTGTGGTTACAGGGTGAATATGAGCAGGGTATACGATTGCTATTACTTACAGGTGGAATATCTGGGCATTACACCTATTACTATCAGTTACATATCGACTGTCAGTGAGTTATTGTGCTACTGTTCGTTTTGAAGGGAAGCAGAACGTTAATAGCATTACACCTAGTATTGGTGCAATTTCAGTGAGTTATTGTCATTTAAAGGTGGAATCAAAATTTCTTCCATCTCTGGCTATCATCATGTGAATCCCAGCCCTACCTTCAGTTCCCCTCTTGCCTGCTCTCGGTTTCCTCTCTTTACCTGCTCGCAAGTGACCTCCCGGTCCTTGGAATGTTTTGCACCCCATTTGCTGGCTCAAAACCACGAACCAAGATACTCAATTCTAGGCAACCTGGTCTTTATAAGGTAAATGCAATAATAGTTTTAGACATCACATTATCAAATGTCATGTGTTCAGCGGTCACGTGGTCAGATGTCACAGTGGCGCAGTGGTTAGCACCGCAGCCTCACTGCTCCAGCGACCCCGTTCAATTCTGGGTACTGCCTGTGCGGAGTTTGCAAGTTCTCCCTGTGACCCCGTGGGTTTTTGCCGGGTGCTCCAGTTTCCTCCCACAGCCAAAGACTTGCAGGTTGATCAGTAAGTTGGCCATTGTAAATTGCCCCTAGTATAGGTAGGTGGTAGGGGAATTGTGGGGATGTGGTAGGAATATGGGATTAATGTAGGATTAGTATAAAAGGGTGGTTGATGGTCAGCACAGACTTGGTGGGCCGAAGGGCCTGTTTCAGTGCTGTATCTCTAAATAAAATAAAATATCGTGATCAATTCTGCAGGAATGCCTTCAACCAGACTTGGCAACACTGCTTTAGATTACCATCTAGAAGAAGTAACAAGATTACAGAAGAGTGGGTGTTGCAAAAGATAGCATTCAAAAGTCTGCAGCCTGTACACTTAGCTCAGAATTGTAATGGGTTTGAAAATTCAGAAGAGATTAGGGTAAAATGTGTAAAACATGATCCCAACCCGCTGCCTTTTTATAGCGGCAGGTTTCATGTCATCTGATTGTCCTGCCTCTCACTTCATTAACATATTCAAATTGGGCTTCCACAGTGCAATTGCTGCTGCACAGGTTTCTCAGAAGTCAGGAAACCCAACAGTGAAAGGGAGGTGGGAGCTGCCAGCTCTACAAGCTAAGGGCCTTTTCCAGCACTTCAGTGGGCCAGGAGGAACAGGAATGTTGCCCTGGCCCCTCAAGGAAGACGTCGGCCTCCCGTCAGTCTCTCTCTCCCCCTCCCGATTTTCAGCCTCTCTTCTCTCCCAACTGCCACAATGTCCTTATTCCACCCCCTCCAAGCCACTCTCAGTGACCTTACCCCCTCCTTAGCCTGATTGCCAGCCAAAGGTCTCCATCTCTGGCCTCCTGTTGCTGGTTGTTCCTTCCAACTACTGGCCAGGCTGTCAAATTGACCAGCTTCTGGGCAGGAAACAGATCTGAAAAACGTTAATGAGGTTTTGCCATTAAGTTTGGTTCTAAGAAGAATAAGCTGTTTTTCTTTCAAACAAACTTTCTACCAGTAGCACTGTACCGCACCAGTGATACGTGGTGGCTGTTGACAATTTTCTGCTTCTTATTAATCCATAAGCATATTTCTTGAAAAAGGCCTGTAAATATGTTAATGGCCTTTTTGTAAAATGTGACAATTATGATGTACAACCTTACTTATATGAAATGGAAAAGATATGTAGCTATGTAGCTATGTACATAGTTATGTCTAAAATTTCCATAATAAAGTGTTGGTTAACCACTTTGTAAATGGTTTTAAGAATTTACTGCGGTTTTACAAATAAAAGAAAACAATAGCTCAATTTGGCTCCTTTGAACACAGCTTCCAATCAATTAGTAAGAGTGGGAGGAACCACAAAAGGTGATTTTTCTCTGTACAGCTTCATTGCTGCTCTTTCCTAAAATAGCTTTCATAAATTATACCACTTACTCAGTTCAATCACTGCGGAGAGTGTGATTCAACACAGAGAATTGGAATTCTGCACTCTTTGCACTTATGAGCCTCCTCCTCAGTTGACAACATATGACATTGTCAGCGTCTGTCAGCTGTCATCGTCTGTTAGCAGTCATCTCCGCATCACCAACGGCATGACAAATGATCCATCTGGCAATGGAGCATTGGCCCATAGCTGTCAAAAGGATGTGCATTTTTTTAAGATTACAGCACAACAAAAAATAAAAAAAAGTGTGCTTTGCAGGTTATTAACAGGCAGATACCACAGTATGTCGCTCTAGATCAACAGATATGAAAATCTTCACACTGTACATCTCCATTTATACCATTAGAAATGTTAATTCTGCTTTAATATGGCTCCTAACTTGCTGTCTATTAGTTAATGTGAAATGTATTTTTTTTTCAAAGAATTTGTAGTTATTGCCTGGCATTTTTCATTGTAGAATTGTAGTTTAGAGCAGGAAGACTGGCTCTGTGTGCTCGGTGTCTGTGATGTTGTTGCACATAGTACACAGAAGAAACATTTTTGGGCTTGTTTTCTGACTTATGAAACATAATTCTGACTTTAAGGAATGCATGCTGGTGCTGGACTGCTCTAAGTAGCCTTTGAAACAGTTTTACTGCATTCATGGGTGGTCTGGTAGGGCTGTCTTTCGGCTGGCAGATAAGTGGGTGCAGCCAAGAATATAGGAGAAAACAGGAGCAGAGAGGAGAAGAGGGAGAAGGAGAGCACTGTGCAGGAGGCCATACACATGGCAGGTCTTCAGGAATCCCATCTTTTACCTGACCTCCACTGAGCGCAATGTCTGAGGCACTTTCACTTCATAAAGGAGTCTGTCATTGCACTATTTCATCTCCTGCAGCCACAACTTGAGTCTCAAACCAGGGCATGAGCAGAACTGCTTATGGCTGTCAAAGTCATTGTGGTACATACATTTTACACAACAGGCTTCTTCCAGGCTTCAGCCGGTGACATCAACAACACCTCCTAGTTCGCAACCAAATGTTGTACCTCAGAGGTCACCTGGAACAGGATGATGATGAATTCAGAAGAGACAGGGGAAGGGAAGCTACAATAAAGATTGTAATCACAAAGGATGAGGATGAAGGGGCAGAGTGCAGAGACTGAAAGGGGAAAGGAGAGAGGCAGTTTGGGGAAAAACTAAGGGTGAGGCTGGAGTGGGCATTAGACAACAATGACAATGACATAAAAACAAGAAATGCTGGAATCACTCAGCAGGTCTGGCAGCATCTGTGGGAAGAGAAGCAGAGTTAACGTTTCGGGTCACTGACCCGAAACGTTAACTCTGCTTCTCTTCCCACAGATGCTGCCAGACCTGCTGAGTGATTCCAGCATTTCTTGTTTTTGTTTCAGATTTCCAGCATCCGCAGTATTTTGCTTTTATTTTAATGACAATGACATGTTGCATTCATAGAGTGCCTTTAATGTAGTAAAAATGCCCCAAAGTGCTTCATAGGAGCATTGTCAAACAAAATTTGACACCAAGCCACATAAAGAAGATATTATAGCAGATGACCAAAAGCTTGGTCAAACAGGTTTTAAGAAGTGTCTTAAAGAAGGAAAGCAAAGTAGACACAGAGAGGTTTAGGGAGGTCATTCCAGAGCTTAGGGCCTCGGCAGCTGAAGGCAAGGCCACCAATGGCAAAGCAATCAAAATCAGGGATGTGCAAGAGATGAAAATTGGAGGAGTGCAGTACCAGGGTCGATTACAGAGATAAGCAGGAACAAGGCTGTGGAGGGATTTGAAAACAAGGATGAGAATTTTAAAATCGAGGCATTGCTTGATTGGGAGCCAATGTCAGTCAGTGAGCACAGGGATGATGGGTAAAAAGGACTTGGTGCAAATTAGGACATGGGCCGGAGAGTTTGGATGAGCTTAAGATTACAGAGGGTGGAAGATGGGAGTTAAGCCAGAAGTGTGTGGGAATAGTCAAGTCTAGAGGTAACAAAGGCATGGATGAGGGTTTCAGCAGCAGATGAGCTGAGGCAAGAAAGGAATCAGTTGATGTTACGGAGGTGGAAAAAAGTGGTCTTAGTGATGAAGCAGATATGTAATTGGAAGCTCATCTCAGGGACAAATACAGCACCAAGGTTGTGAACAGTCTGGTTCAGCCCCAGACAGTTGCAAAGGCAGCCTTGGGCTTGTTCTGGGAGTTGTCAGTTGTCACTCCAAACGGCTTTGTTGAATGAATTTTTTTGAATTCACTGACTGGAGATCAGAATTTATATATTTTTTAAAAAGACAAAAAGAAGAGCTAAAAGGATGATTGTCTGTCAGCTTCGGATGGTCACCTAATTTGCAACACTGTATGCTACATTGCAAGGCTTGTGAGGAGGGAGACAAAGGGCTGAATGTTACGCCGCCCCAGCAGGTCTGATGGTGATGTGGGGGCTCCAGGAGGCCTACCCGCCCTGCTTCCATCCCCGGCCAAGTTTACAGCATCAGGTGGGGGTGGGAAACAGCCTGCCTGCCCGAGGCCAATCAAGGCCCTTAAGCGGCCACTTAACGACCACTTAAGGGCCCTTGCCTACCTCCATGGGTATTTTTCCCATGGCAAGCGGACATGCTGGGGACATGAAAGGCTGCCCCGGCCTTTCCACACCCCGGGGTGGGGTGGTGGTGGGCATGGCAGTCAGGCCGAGGCTGCCCGATTGAGGGCCAGCCCCATCTCCTATCCCACCCCCAGGACCCAAGACGCCCCCCTCCCCCCAAATGACCATTCCAGCCTCACCAAGGAAGGACCGATCCCCCTGGTGAGGCAACCCCAACTTATCTTCTCTCCTGGATCTATGGCGTTGGCTGGGCTGCAGTCCCTGCAGCAGCCACCGCTTTCGGTGGTACTGCTGGGACTACGATCTGCCGGCCCGCTGATGGGCTGGCAGCTCACTGAGGCGGGACCTCCTCCCTCAAGTGAGTGGAAGTCCTACCTCGGGACAATTAAAACCCAGAGTCCCGGAAAATGTGGGACGAACCCCCGGGCTAGGCGGAAGTGGGTTCGCCACCGATTTTTATGTTGGTGACGAATTCCCATCTGCCTAAGGTAAAATCCAGCGCAAAATGTCCACTCATATCCCAGCAAGAACCAAGATCCAGGAAGCTTAAGGGAACTGCTTGTTCTTTTTAGCAAGTGAGAAAACTGCTAACTGCTATGTTTGAATTACTGAGTGACTGTCATGTGACAAGACCCTCCCCATCTGTGGTTTTAAGTTGGTGTTTCCTCTGCAGCAAAGTCAACACAACTGGACTCTGGCACGTGCAGACTTAAGCAGGGAACCCTCTCTCTCTCTTTCCATTTCAGCTTGAAAGCTTTCAAATCCTGCCTGTTGACTGACCACCTTCCATACTCCGGCTCCAATCAGAAACCCAGTGGAAGAAATCATCTGCATTGCTGCCTCCAAGAGACTCATCAAACTAATCATCTACCTCTTCAAACTAAAAGCCTCAGGATCACCAAATTCAGCCAGAAGCCAGCTGAATCACCAAATGCCACAGACTGCATACCCCTTTTTTCTATAGACTGTAACTCAACCAATTGACCTTTCCCCACTCTGTAACCTATTAGGGTATGTGTAAACGTCTAGTGTGTGTGTGTGAGTGAAAGTTGGCGTGTGGTTTATTATTTTCATTAGTTCAGTTTAGGTACAATAAAGTTAACCTCTTTCTTTATTAAACTCAAG
This sequence comes from Heterodontus francisci, assembly GCF_036365525.1. Taxonomy (NCBI): domain Eukaryota; kingdom Metazoa; phylum Chordata; class Chondrichthyes; order Heterodontiformes; family Heterodontidae; genus Heterodontus; species Heterodontus francisci. The sequence goes on from NC_090371.1 coordinate 184,838,740, forward strand.
AAAACCTGTCTGACTGGTTCTTGTTATGATCATAGCAATAAGTAATCAAATAACTACTGAATGACCAGTACATCCACTTTAACAAAGAATTAAACCTGTGGTGATCAAACAAGGGGAGGGAAAAGAGAGAAGCCCTTCGGCCCCTCCTCACTTGACCATAACACACTGGAGCAAAAACGGGACAGGTTCTGCAATGGACAGGTGATCTGTTATGGCAGGTTACGGTCAGTCGGTGAAGTTGAAATTAATCTTTTAAGTTGTAAACTTGTTACAATTTAAAATTTGGTCCAGAAATGCTACTGTGATTTGCAAAGTTTAGAGTAATTCAGTCCTTTAATTATATGTAATGCACTGTCAAATCATTGATTAACGATTTTCTGGTACTAACACGTTCAAGAAAGATTGTTTTAATATGCAGCTGTGGGGCTCATTCATAGTTGCTTATCATTTCAATTTTCAGATAAATATATCATGGTTCAAAATGTAATAGCTGATGTCTCCAATAGAGCAGCAATATTTCTTTGGTTTCTAAAAAAATTTGAAAAATTACCAAGGAACTGGGTGATACAATGGGATGGCTTTAAATCCTCCAGGGTGGGAGGGCAGTAAAAATGGGGTGGGCTCTGTTCCAATTTCAAAATGTCTGATTTTTCATGGCTTCCAGTCATATGGAGGTCTCATATATTTATGCAAATTTATGTATGTATGCATACATTGATGTATGCATGTATATATTTATGTATGTCAAACCCAGAATAATTTTTTTATCAAAATGGCTGAAGGCTTTTTGGCTTATTCTTTGTCTCTCCTGGAACACTGCTTGTCTGCTTGAGGTGTGGGGATGGGGGAGGGGACATCAGGGGGGATGATGGCAGGGGTGAATTTTGGTGAGAGCTGGTGATAGTTCACACAAGAACACAAGAAATAGGGGCAGGAGTAGACCATATGACCCATTGAGCCTGCTCCGCCATTCAAAACAATCATGGCTGATCTTAGGATTGAACTCCACTTTCCTGCCCACTCACCATACCTCTTCATTCCCTGAGAGAAAAAAAGTTTGTCTATCCCTTCCTTAAATGTATTCAATGATGGAGCTAAGTTCCACAACCCTCTGGGGTAGAGAATTCCAAAGATTCACAACCCTTTGAGTGAAATAATTTCTCCTCTTCTCAGTCCTAAATGATCAGCCCCTTATCCTGAGACTGTGCCTCTGTGTTTTAGATTCCCCGACCAGTGGAAATAATCTCTCAGTGTCTACCCTATCCAGCCCCTTTACAATATTATATGTTTCAATGAGATCACCTCTCATTCTGCTAAACTCCATAGAATACAGGCCCAATTTACTTAGTCTCTCATCATAGGACAACCCCCTCATCCCAGGGACCAATCTAGCGAACCTTCGCTGTGCAACCTCCAATGCAAGTATATCCTTTCTTAAATGTGGAGACCAAAACTGCACACAGTACTAAAGATGTGGTCTCACCAAAACCCTGTACAATTGTAGAATGCTTCCTTATTCCTGCACACGAATCCCCTTACAATAAAGGTCAACATGCCATTTGCCTTCCCAGTTGCTTGTTGTTCCTGCATGTTAACTTTCTGCATTCCTTGTGCAAGTCCACCCAAGTTTCTTTGAACATCGACACTTACAAGTTGCACACCTTTTAAAAAATACTTTGCTTTTCTATTCTTACGACCAAAGTGCACAACTTCAGACTTCCCTACATTATACTCCACCTGCCATCTTGTTGCCCCCTCAGTTAACCTGTCTATATCTCTTTGCAGCCTCTGTGTCCTCCCCACAGATTACCTTTCCACCTACCTTTGTATCATTAGCAAACTTAGATACATTACTCTCTGTCTCTTCATCTAAATCATTAATATAGATTGTAAATAGCTGCGACACAAGCACTGATCACTAATCCTTGTGGCACTCCACTATTTACTGTCTGTCAACTTGAAAATGCCCTGTTTATGCCTAGTCGTTGCTTCCTGTCTGTTAACCAATTATCTTTCCATGCTAATATATTACCCCCAACTCCATGAGCCCTTATTTTGCCAATTAACCTTTTGTGTGGCAGCTTATTGAATGCTTTTTGGAAATCCAGATATACTACATCTACTGGTTCTCCTTTATGTACCCTACTAGTTACATCCTGAAAACACTCTAATAAATTTGTCAAACAGGATTTCCCTTCAGTAAAATCATGTTGACTTGTTCTAATCATACTGTCAATTTCTGGTATGGAACCTGTGTCTTCTACTGTGAAGACTGACATAAAATATTTGTTCAATTCCTTTGCCATTTCCTCAGTCCCCATGATAATTTCTCCTGTCTCTGCTTCCAAGGGATCAATGTTTACTTTAGCTACTCTCTTCCTTTTGATATACCTATAAAAGCTTTTATTACAATCTGTTTTTATGTTACTCGCTAGTTTACTCTCATACTCTATTTTCTCCTTTTTCATCAACTTTTTGGTGGCCCTCTGATGATTTCGAAAACACTCCCAATCCTCAGATTTGCTACTTTTTTCGCAACATTGTAAGCCTTTTCTTTTAATCTAATACTATCCTTAACTTCCTGAGTGAGCCACGGATGGGTCTTCCTGGCTGAGTTTTTATTTTTCAAAAGAGTGTATTTTTGTTGAACATTTTTAATTGTTTCTTTAAAGGTTTCCCACCGTTCTTTTACCACCAGACCTTTTAGTCTATTTATCCAATTTACCGTAGCCAGTTCTCCCCTTATGCCGAGGTAATTGGCTTTGTTGAAGTTGAAGATTCTTGTTTGTGATTGAAGCATGACACTTTCAAACTTGACATGGAATTTAATGGTATTATGATCATTGTTTCCAAGTGAATCTTTTACCAAGACATTGCTTATTAACCCTGCTTCATTACACAATACTAGATCTAAGATAGCTTTATCCCTAGTTGGCTCCACAACTATTGCTCTGAGATACTGTCCCAAAAACATTCTACAAACTCATCTTCTAGACTACTCCTGCCAATTTTATTGTCCCAGTCTATATGAAGATTAAATTCCCCCACAATTATTACATTGCCTTTGTCACAAGCTCCAATAATTTCTTGTTTAATGCACTCTCCAGTAGTATGACTACTGCTTGGGGGCCTATACACTACTCCCACCAGTGTTTTCTGATTCTTGCTATTCCTTATTTCCACTCATACTGATTCTACTTCATGATCTTCTGAGGCCAGATCTTTTCTCACTAATGCCCTATGTCATCTTTTACCATCAGTGCTACCCCTCCTCTTTTGCTATTCTGTCCATCTTTCCAAAATATTGTGTACCCTGGAATATTTATTTCCCAACCTTGATCACCATGTAACCATGTCTCTGTGAAGGTGATTACATCAAAATCATGAGCCTCTACTTGTGCCACTAGTTTATCCATCTTATTGCAGATGCTTCATGGATTCAGACACAAAACATTTAATTTCATTTTTTTGCTTCTATTCCCTTCAATGACCTTATTTGTTCAGGTACAATTTCTGTTAAACTCTCTGTCCCTTCCTGTCCCATTCTGCTTGTCTTTGCCTGCAACGCTATACTGTTCCAATGCCTTGGCCTCTCTCTTTGGATTTCTAAATCTTACCTCTCTTGAACCCTCCCTCTACTCTGTTAGTTCACAACCTCTAGTCTAATCTGCTGGCTCACTCTTGAGTTTGTACGTACTGTCTCTTCCTGTCACACCCTGATAATCATTATCCTTTTGCTATCTTTCTCTCTTGCCTTCTCCTCTCTCTTTAAACACATCTTCGCTCACTTGATCCCTCATCCCCATTGTTTAATTTAAAGCCCTCTCCCGGGAAGCAACCAAGACACTTACATATTTCAACAGTCCCAGGTGCCACAGTTTTTCAGGCCCTCGCTTGCCTTCAGGGATGGATTCTTGGGGACAAAGGCTACCATTGAAGACATGGCTACTGAGACCTGTAAAGGACCCTCGCACTGCAGCAGAGGAGAGGTACAACACTGACCACAACTCCACCTGAGCAACCATCGAGCAGGCCATTGGACTGCTGAAGATGAGATTCCGATGCCTTGATTGATTCGGTGGAACCGTGCAGTATGCTCCAGTGAGGGTCTCATGTATTGTGGTGGTCTGCTGTGCTCTGCACAATCTAACAAAGCAGAGGCCTTGCATATGTAATGAGTTCTTTAAATTGTCTGTGCAACATAAATGAGATGGATAAAAGCAAAATACTGCAGATGCTGGAAATCTGAAATAAAAACAAGTAATGCTGGAAATACTCAGCAGGTCTGCAGTATCTGTGGAGAGAGAAGTACAGTTAATGTTTCAGGTCAGTGACCCTTCTTCAGAACTCTGAAGAACTCTGAGTTCTGATGAAAGGTCACTGACCTGAAATGTTAACTCTGCTTCTCTCTGCAAGGATGCTGCCAGACCTGCTGAGTATTTCCAGCATTTCTTGTTTTTATTTTATGTTATAAATGAGATGGAGTCCAGTTGGTTGAAGATCTCTAACAGGTAAATTACAGCTAAACTATTAGATACAGTACAGAGCAAACTGTTTACAGAACCTTCACCTGGGTGTTACAGTTGCAGAGTGACTCTGGCTTGTAGTCACATGACTACATTCTGATACTTAGCTCATTAGCATACTAAGATCTTAAAGGGATAGCATTCTTAAAGGCAATCATACAACACCCCCTTTCTTTCCAAAGACGGGTCTTGTATGCTAAAAGTAAAAACATATAACATTGGATAACATCAAAATTAGTTATACGGGATATAGATTATAAAATTTACAAGTATAGAAGCTCAACAGTCCATATATCGTTTCTGTGGTGTATCAGAGAATTTGCGTTTCATCTGTTGTTGTTATTTCTGAAGGTTCTCCCTCTCTGCATTCAGTTTCTGTTGCTCTGCCTTCGGCCTGCTAAGATACTCTATTGCTTTTCTCAGAATGACCACTTTTGAGGCTTTGTCATTTTTGGAAAGTCAGGCACCTCATCTTGAAGAGCCAATAGACCATGTTTCAGTTCATTCCTCCTCTGCCTCTTCAGAACATTGTGTGTCCTTTGCCTCTCCTCATCCTTTGCATCTGAAGGCCTGGGACTCAAGGTCGAGGACTTGTTGGGGGAGGAGTACTTGGCCTCATGGCAGTACCTGTCTGTATTGACTCGTTGTGGTTCTGGCGGTTCCCTAGGAAGCAGAAGTGAAAGTGCGGTATAGTTGTGCCATTGCTGGATTTCCAGACTGCACCGTTTAATGCTGGCCAGAGTCTGCGAGCAGGTTCCAGTCCTTGGAGATTTCCCCTTGGCAATGTTCCCCACAGCCAGCCTTTGCTTCTCAGTAATGACAGCATCAATCTCTTCTTCTGAGTTGCTGGAGCCAGATTTCTTGCATCGGCGGGCCCAGTGTCCTTTAGTACTGCACTCCTTGCACAGGTCTTGAAATGCAGGACAGACCACACTTACCACACAGCTTGCTTGCTCCTTTTGACCTGGCTATGGTGCCAATACTTTTCTCTGCATCTAGTGCTTGCAGATGCTGTTAAAGAGCTACAATGGCTTTGTATTTCCTGCCATCTTCTAGCAGTGCATCAATGCTGTGACCTTTCTTTTTCCCCAAGAGGTCTTTCTGGAATGCTTCAATGGGTGTTGATACAATCACCAGCTCCATTAGTCGCTCTGATAGCTCAGCTTCTGAAAAATCACATTTGTTGCCCTTGCTATGGCATCTACTGACAAACTGGTCTATTGATTCCTGTGGCTGTTGCCTGTAGGATGTCAATCCTAGGCGGTGAATTCTAAAATTCGCTTTTAATCAGAGCTGATCTTCTAGCATTTTCCATATCTTTGTGGGATCTTTCTGGTCTCTTTAGATAAGCTAGAGGTATTGAATCTGTGCAATCCCTCATTTCCAACTGCTATTTGTATTTTCACAGCCTGTTTCTCTGGTTCGACAATCACTTAGATGGTGAAGCGTAACTGCATTCTCTGTTTGAAAAGTTTGAACTCAGATACGATATCAATGGCTTTCCAGTTTATGCTGGGAAATTTGGTAGCTATATTTCTGCTGTTCTTGTGCTTAAAACTTGCTTTAAGATTTGATGACTCTGAACTATTTCCCCTTTAAGAAACTCTGTTGTTTATACTAGTTGCTTGGATTGAGAGGAGCAGGTGTTTGGCAGTACTATGTATTTATCTTGCTTGTAGCACTTAAGCTTGTCTGTTTACACAGCTGTTCACTAGGCAGTTCAATGGCTTTGTTTAGAGCTTGTTTATGTTCTTCACGCTCCTGATTGATGAGTAGGGTGTGGAGGAGGCTACTGAGCAGGCACCCCTGGATATTGAAATCCTTGCACTGGAAGCCAGGGCCATTGAGAGAAGTGCAAGGGAGGTAATCTCATACATTGGTTGAGGAGCCATTGTCCCCACTTGGAGCACCCTGAGGGGAGTCCCCAGATTTGGAGGTCAGCCTCTTTCTTTCAAAGCTCACTTGGACCACTCTGCTCACCAGAGAAGGACGAGGACCTAGAGAAGACTCCAGGTGCCTCATCCTTCTCTTGCCTTGGCACTGCTGAGTTGAGCTCATGGCCAAGGTGATGGCGTGCAGATCTGCACGCATCTGTGGGATCTGGCTCTCCATGAGGGTCGCCAACCTCTCAATGGAGGAAGCCACGTACACACATGCTTGGGACATGGCAGCACCTGTTGCATGGATGGACTCCTCCATTGTCTGTTCATTGTCTCTGGCAGTTCCGTCAAATGTTGCCTTACGTCTCTCTGTATCTCCAGCATGTTCTGTGCTGCCGACACCAGAGGCTCGTCATCAGCCTGGGGTTCAACATGGGCCTGGCCACCCACAGTCCTCTAAATGTCAGTGGCCATCAGCTGCTTGGGTGCATGTGTGGTGCTCTCACCAGCTTGTGACACTGAATCTAATTCTGAGCCCATACCCACCAAGGTAAAAGTATCTGCACTGTTGGAAATGGTGGCCAACTCAATGAGAAAACATGTGGACCCAAACATGATGCAGCACCTGATGGCCAATGTCTCAGCTTCCATTGCAGCTCAAGCAGAAGCTACTCAACATCTGAGCGCTGCAGACTTTCGTACTGAAGTCATGCAAGCTCAGTCTGCTGCCCTCATAGCTGCGGATACCAGTGTTGAAAAGGGATTGAAAGGTCTCACAGTAGTCCAGAAATTTGTGCTCCAGTAGATTGCTAGAATTGCCTGAGGTGCCACCACAGGGGAGTGGCATTGGAACTGTTGAGCACAAACATGCTGTCCTCTCTCAGGGTGACAGCATTCATCCTCCCATTGCCACTTCAGCAGTGCCTTTGCTGTTGCCTATCAGCCAGCCAGCCAGCCCAGACTGCTGCTGCCCATGCCGAAGTGATGCAGTCCAATGCCAGGCCTTTTAGGGCCAGAGCTGCTCGAGGTTGTCCTGCAAGGTCATTTGCAGTTTTGCCCAGTGAAAGTCAGCAGCCTTCCACAAGTCATGATGCAGCCAGTGTGTCAGGGCACCAGGCCAGGCAAAGGCACACAAAAGATAGACACTAAGGGACTGGTTGGTTTTATGAAATATTGGATGATTTCGTTGATAAAGTTGTTTGGAATGTTTATTTTGTGGTGGCTTTTATTCATTGTGACCAAGAAGACGCTGTACTGGTCAGCAACAGAGGAAAGGTAAGGGACAGTTGGTGAATGGGAAATCAGGGTTGCTGGTACCACAGTCGGATGAACCAATTTAAAGACAGCCTGGTCAGAAAGGGGATGTGTTGATTGTCTCTTCCCTTCCTTCTCCTCCTCCTCCTGCTCCTCCTCAGCTGCTTGTCATATACCTGATGGCAAGGGCTGTGTCCTCACAATGGCGAGGTTGTGCAGGATGCAGCAGACCATGACAAATTGTAACATGCCCTCTGAAGAGTACTGCAGGGTTCCTCCAGAGAGATGCAGGCAGTGGAAGTGTTGCTTAGATACCCCAATGGTCTGCTCGATGACATTTTATGTGACAGCATGGCACTTGTTATACACATGCTGTTCACATGCACATGGGTTGTGCACCAAGGAGCCAGTGCATAGCCCTTGCCGTCAACACTCCACCTTCTGGTTTCTCATGTGCTTAAATGCTGACAGTACAGTGACCTAGTGCAGAGTAAAGGCATCATGATTGCTGCCATGTGGGCCTTGACCTGCATGATGTACTGGGTATGGTTGCACACCAACTGCAAATTGTAGGAATGCAACCCTTTGTGATTGCAGTACATCTCTGAATTTACATGCAGTGCCTGCAAAGCAACGTGTGCACAATCAATAGCACCTTGCACCATGGGAAAACCCATTAACCTGGCGAAGCCACGTGCACATTCTGCCTGCATCTCTCTGCAAAGACAGAAGGCAAAGTATTCCCCTATCTTTGCATATAGTGCATCAGTCATCTCCCTTAAACAACAGTGGATGGCGAACTGTGAAATGTTGGAGATCTTGCCTGCTCCAGCCTGGAAGGAACACGACGGTAAGAAATTCATGGCCACGGTCACCTTCACAGCCACCAGTACTGCTGTTCTAGTCCTGCTCTGAGGCTGCAGGTCAGCCTGCAACAGGTGGCAGGTTTTAGTAAGCACCTACTTAGTGAAACGGAGGTCTCTAATGCACTGTTCCTCGTTGAGATTAAGATAGGAGAATTGTTCCTTGCTGAGAGGCCTTCTCACCCTCCTCCTCCTCCTCCCTCTTCGACCAATTTGTCCTCCTCTGTGTCACCTCTGCTCATTCTCCTGTCATGCTACAGGGGAAGGGGGATAGAAACTACAGCGCCCATGACTGGGAGCAAGTGGTCAGAGTAGAACTCTTCACCCCGTGCCACACCAGTCCCTTTAGATTTCAGCCAATTTAATAGCAGTACAATCCACCAAACACTTCTACCAACTCAGCAGCAGCCAGTCAAAATCAATCAGCAATGAACCTGAAAGTAGTTGATGATCCCTTTAAATAGAGCTGGTGGGGGATCTTACCCACTGCTGAATGCATGTTTAGCTGTGCGATTTAAGAGAGGGCATTAGCTGGAGCCGACAGGTCAGCTATGGCACCACTGCAGTCAAATCAGTGTTACACACTGACTGACAGGATGTGACGATCTCTCTAAATTGCATACTTCTAGGGCACCCTATGAGTGCTGGCATAACCAAGCTACCCAAAAACCCAGAAGTGTGCATGGACAGCACAGATGCCATTTTAGATGCAAAACGGCACCTGCAGCACTAATCATGCAAGCGTTGTGCAGCCAAATTTGGTGGCCTCTCTCTCTCTGTCTACCAAAATTTTCATAATTTTAAAGACCTCTATTAGATCACCCCTCAGCATCCTTTCCTGTTAAATATAGCCTCACAATTTTGGTATCATCCTTGCACATCTTTTTGTACCTTCTCCAGTATATCCTTCTTTATAACATGGATACCAGAACTATACACAATTTGTTTTTTGTGACTGGAAAGTTGTTTTCAATGGGGTTCCACAGTGCTCAGCCTGAGGTCCATTGCTTTTCATGGTATATATCAATAATTTAGATTTAAATATAGGGGACATGATTAAGAAGTTTGCAGATGATACAAAAATGGCCGTGTTGTTGATAGTGAAGAAGAAAGCTGTAGACTGCAGCAAGGTATCAATGCATTGGTCAGTTGAGTAGAAAAGTAGCAAATGGAATTCAATCCAGAGAAGTGGGAAAGAATGCATTTGGAGAAGGTAAAATAGGCAATGGAGTATGCAATAAATGGTAGGATATTGACAAGCACAGAGGAAAAGAGGGACCTTGAAGTGTACATCCACAGATCTCTGAATGTAAGGTCAGGTAGATAAGGTAGTTAAGAAGGCATTTGGGTAAAGATTAGATAGGCTGGGGTTGTTTTCTTTGGAACAGAGCAGGCTGAGGGGAGATTTAATTGGGGTGTATCAAATTATGAGGGGCCTAGATCGATTGGATAGGAGAGACCTATTTCCTTTAACAGAGTTAACCAGGGGGCATAGATATAAAGTAATTGGTAGAAGGATTAGAGATGAGTTGAGGCAAAATTGTTTGATCCAGAGGGTGGTGGTGGTCTGAATCTCATTGCCTGAAAGGGTGGTGGATGCAAAAACACTCGTCACATATAAAAAAACTTGGATATGCATTTAAAGTACCATAACCTATAAGGCTACGGACCAGGAGCTGGAAAGTGAGATTAGACTAGATAACTCTTTCAGCTGGCACAGCCCCAATGTTTGAATGGCCTTCTTCTGTGCCATACGTTTTCTATGTTCCTGAGTGTGGTCATAGAATCATAGAAAGTTAGAATTATGGAACGTTTACGACACAGAAAGAGGCCACATGGCCCATCGTGTCTGCGCCAGTCTAACCAAGGCTTGATATGAGTTTAGCACAACTTCTCTACTTTCCAATTTTATTCCTCTAGAAATAAACTGTAGTGCTTGCTTTGCTTTTTTTAAGGCCTTATTAACCTGTGTCGTTACTTTTAGTTATTTATTTATTTTTGCTGTCAGGATCTTTTTGTTCCTCTACCCTATTGAGATTCTCAGTTTCCAAATAATATGTGAATTCCTTATTTTGCTTTCGAAAATGAAATACCTCACACTTGATTATGTTGAAATTCATTTTCCATTCCATGCCCATTCTTCAAGTCTATTAATGTCTTCTTATAATTTGTTGTAGCTCTCCTCAGTATTGACTATCCCTCACCACTAAATTTTGTGTCATCTGCAAATTAAAAATTGTGTTTTTGATTCCAAAGTCTAAATCATTAATATAAATTGTGAACGTTCTGCCACTTTGAATAGCTATCCTACTTGTCTCCTGACTTTACATGCTCTGACCTTATTCATTAGTCAATTATGTGGTACCTTATTGAAGGTCTTTTGGAAATCTAGTTATATTACACCCACTACATTACCCTTGTTTACTCTTTCTGTTACGTCTTCAAAGAATTAAATGAGGTTGGTCAAGCATACTTTCCCTTTTGAACTCCATGCCAACTATTCATTCTTTGGTTTCTAGATGTTTTCTATTTTCTGCTTTGGTAGGGACTCCATTATCTTTCCTACCCCCGATGTTCAGTTGGCTAGCCTATAGTTCTCTGGACCAGTTCCATCTTTTTTATTAAATATAATCATAAAGTTAGCTTTCCAGCTGTCATCTGGCATTACACTTTTTTCGAATGAATTGTTAAATATGTGTAACAGTATCTCTTCTAACCTTTCCCTAGATACTTTTAAAATGTTCAGATACAATCTGTCCAGATCAGGGGTTTTATCCTCTCTGAGCTTGATTAACTTATTCATTATTTCTCCTTTTTTATTTTAAATATGGTTATATTATTTCTAATCTTATCTTCCAATGTCATGATCTGTCTCCCTGGTAAATACTGAACCAAAGTAGTTCTTTAATATATCAGCCTTCTCCAGCATTGCTTTAATCAGTCCTATTCCCAATCTGATATTTTTTTATTTGTATTCCTGTGGAATATTTTAATGTTTTGTTTTATCGTCCTTGATAATTTAATTTCATTGTTCCTCTTTGCCTTCCTAATTTTTTTTGACTCCCCTCCTAAACTTTTTGCATTCTCCCTTGTCATGCTCTCCTCTGCTCTTTATGTGCTAATGTCAACCTTTTTCCTTACCCCCATTTTTTCCCTTATGTCCTTATTTATCCAAGGTGTCTCAGTAGTGTTTAGTTTGCACTTTTTTTTTTTAGCAGAATGTATTTTTCCTGGAGGCTGTTGAACCCCATTTTAAATGTTTTTCCTTATTTGCCAATATTGTTGTCCATTTTATTTTCTCAAGTTCTATTCTCCAACCATTAAGATCAGCTTTTTTCCCATCTATTACACTGCTGTTTGTCATATTATGTCCTTCTGAATTATAATCTTAAACCATATTATTGCTTAGATGTTCCCCTACATTTACTTCTCTCATTTGCTCTGGTTCATTCCCCCTTGCTAGATCCAGTAGCAAATCCTCCTTTGTTGGGCTTCTTACATTCTGGGTTAGAATGGAGTCCTATACACATTGTAGCAACTCCATTCCTCTATCTCCTATACCTACCTCTTCAGGTCAATTAATTTCACAGTAGTTGAAATCCCCCATGATTATTATTCTATGCTTTTACTTATTTCCCCAATTTGTCTGCATATTTCTTCCTTCACCTCCCTTGCACTATTAGGTGATCTCTAGACTACCCCTATTAGTGTGATTGATCCTTTATTATCTTTTATCTCTATCCACATGGATTCTATTTCTGTCTTACTGGTAGCTGCATAACTTTTTTTTCTACTGCCATTATGCTATTTGTAATAAGTATAGCTATTCCACCTCCTCTTTTTCCCCCTCTGTCTTTTCTAAGTATGTTAAATATCTTAATCCCTGATTTTTCTGTAGCTATATCTCAGTATTCCCTCCTATATTTGGTTCCTCACAAAGTAATATTGCCTCCAGTTTCCCTGCTTTATTGCCAAAACTGGGTTGAATTTAGGTCCCAGCATCAGACCCAGAAATGAGCACCATTCCCCCCAATCACATGGGCAACTGGCCCACTGTGATCACACAGGGACGGCCTCTTTACATAATGGCAGTGCGGGCCTGGCCAATCTGACAGCGGGGCAGGATGTGAGATATCAAATACGACAGTGGATGACTCCGATGTCACACTATATTTAAATCCCTGCCAATCCTGCTTGTATTGCTGCCTTGGACTGATTTGCTGCTTGCTGTTCACTAGTGAGACCGGTGTTGCAGTAACTCAGGACCCCCTCGGAGACAGACCCCACAGGATGGCAGAGGCAAGACACAGAGTAGCCTCACGGTTTAGCAATGCCTCCCTTGAGATTCTCCTCCAGGCTGCAAGGGAAAGGTGGGAGGTCCTCTTCCCCAGATTTGGCAAGAAGAGTTCCTCCCACCTGACCAAGCAAGCCCGGACAGAGATAGCTGAGGAGGTCAGCAGCTGTGGGGTCACCCCGCAGACACGGGTCCTGTTCCACAAGAGGATCAATGACCTCCTTTGTTCTACCAAAGTGACTTCTCCATGACTCTCTCCTTTTTAGTGATTGCAAGTGGCTATGCAGGAGGAAGTGGGACATGGGGAGGGAGGCACTACAGTTGCGCTGGCAGAGGGGGTTAGGTATCACCTCACCCTGACAGAAACATGGCTGCATCTCAGCCAGAGACCACCTTCTTTCACAGCTCACCCCCATTCACTCCCCTTAGTGTGAGCAGAGCATCAGTTATATGAGATACACCAGTAGAGGATGAGGGGCTACCACTAGCAGAACTATCACATTGATCTCCCTGCAAAGTATGACCTCGTTCCACTTGCAAGACAAGAGAGACAAGAGAGAGACAGCCTGGACTGGTGGAGACATCCCAGATCTGCGGCCTCTCTCCAAAGCAGAGGAGAAGGCACTAGAATTAGTGAGGACCCAGGGTGGCCATTCCATATCTGATGGAGAGACTGGAGTTTCCGTGCAAGAGGGTGATGACATACAGTTCACTTCTGGAGACCCACTTCACACATGGTTGTAATGACGATATCTGCACAGCCAAACCACACATGTTTGTGTTCTGTCATGCAGGTTGGTGTCCACAGGAAATTGCAGCAGAAGAGGGACAGCTGTCAACCTCTGAGGAGGATCAGTCAGAGGAAGCACTGTCCCATGACTCTCCTGCACCTTCCACCTTCGCAGATACTTTTACCTCAGTGAGTTTCCGCTTGGCTGTAGAATCAGGGTCACAAGCTGATGATAGCACCAGATACGCGCCCGAGTAGCTAGCTGAGGCTCAGACAGCCAAGGCCTCTGACAGTTGGAGGACTGTGGGTATCTAGGCCCATGACGAGCCTCTGGTGTTGACAGCACAGGGCATGCTGGAATTGCAGAGAGAGGTAAGGCAACATCTGGTGGAGATGCCAGACGCCATTGTTATGTTTAAGTGAGGAGGGGTCGAAGGGCTTCCCTCTTTTCCCTCTCCTTGTTTGACCATAACGGGTTTAATTTTTCCTTAAAGTGGATGTACTGACCAATTCAGTAGGTGTTTGATTAGTTACTTGGTCTGATCATAACAGGAACTAATTGGACAAGTTTTCTTCAGTTATCAAAGAAAGACGTTAACTTTATTGTACCTAAACCAAACTAATAAAATTAATAAACAACATGCCAACTTCCACTCTCACACACACACACACTAGAGGTTTACACACAAATAGGTTACAGAGTGGGGAAAGGTAGATTGGTTGAGATCGAGTCCATAAAACAAAAGATATACAGTCTGTGTTGCATTGGGGGTAGTACAGAGAAGGTTTGCTAGACTAATACCTGGAATGGACGGGCTGTCTTACGAGGAATGGTTGGACAGGCTAGGCTTGTATCCGCTGGAATTTGGAAGAGTAAGAGATGACTTGATTGAAACATATAAGATCCTGAGGAGTGTTGACAGGGCGGATGTAAAAAGGATATTTCCCCTTGTGGGACAATCCAGAACTAAGGGTCACTGTTTAAAAATAAGGGGTCGTCCATTTAAGACAGAGATGAGGCGGGTCATGAGTCTTTGGAATTCTCTTCCTCAAAAGACGGTGGAAACAGACTCTTTGAATATCTTTAAGGCCGAGGTAGATAGATTCTTGATAAGCATGGGGGTGGAAGGTTATTGGGGGTAGGTGAAAATGTGGAGTAATCAGTTCAGCCATGAACTTATTGAATGGTGAAGCAGGCTCGAAGGGCCGAGTGGCCTACTCCTGCTCCTATATCGTATGTTCATATGTCTGTGGAGATTGGTGATTCAGCTGGCTTCTAGCTGAATTCAGTGACCGTGAGGCTTTTAGTTTGAAGAGATAGATGACTGGTTCGGTGGATCTCAGAGACAGCAATGTGGATGATTTCCTCCAACGGTGTTTCTGATTGTAGCCACAGTATGCAAAGATTGTCAGTCAATAAGCAGGATTTGAAGGCTTTAAAGCTGAAATGGAGAGAAAGAGACAGAGAGGGACCCCCACTTAGGGTCTGCTCATGTCAGAGTCCAGTTGCTTCTCCTCTGCTGCAGAGAAAAACACCAGCTTAAAACCATTGATGGGGAGGGGCTTGCCACATGACAGTCACTCAGTTATTCAAAATAGTAGTTATAGGTATTTCTCTGCTTGCTGAGAGAACAAGTATTTCCTTTAAACTTCCTGGGTCTTGGTTCTTGCTGGGAGCTGAGCAGACATTTCATCTCTCTCCTCACAGTCCTTTGCAATGTACGATGCAGTGTAGCAAACTAGGTGATCATCTTAAGCTGACAGGATGACTTTGCTGGCAGCTTGTCTTTTTACAAATGTCTTAAAAAAATATAAATTCATATCTCCAGTCAGTGGACCAAAGAAAATTATCATTCAACAAAACACACTGGCGTAACATCATGCACAGCCATGAACAGAAGATGGAGGAGTCATGCATGACATGAGTGCTGCCATGCCTCAGGCCTATGAATGCATGGCTTCCTCGAGAGGATGGTGACTTCCCCCAGATCCCATCAATGCGCGCAGCCCTGCACACCATTGCTTTGGCCATGAACTTGACGCAGCAGTGGCAAGGCGAAAGAAGGACAAGCTGCCTGAAGTCTTCTCCAGCTTCCCATCCTTCTCTGGTGAACAGGAAGGCTCAAAAAAGCCTTGAAAGGGAGGAGAAGAGGCTGAACCCCACAGCTGGGGTCTCCTCTCAGGGCACTCTGAGTGTGGACTGCGGTTCCTCAGCCCCTCCGTCAGTGAGCCCAGCTCCATCAGCCATGATGCCTGAGGAAAGTCCTGCACCAGTCCAAGACACCCCCAGGCAGCCAGACCTTCCATGCCTCAGGCACCATGCCTGATCACCAGCCTGCCTCCAGCCCAGCTGCTAGCGACAGGTTCACACCTCCTAGAAGCACTCAGAGGCACTTGGGGGTTCACGGATGTTTGAAATTGACATCTGCTGCACCATATGAAGTTATTTTCTCTAAGAAATTAACCTTCATTGTGCATAAATGAATAATCTATCATGCATTAGTTGTGAGCTGTTGACATCACCCTTCCCCTGTAGTGGATGCCAATGTAGGCACAGCCCTCATTTGAATATGATTGCCCAAGGGCCATAGTGCATGGTTCAGCTGGATGCTCGGCATGGAACACAAATAGAAAAGAAGCAACAAACTGCATGCATTCAAGTGAGTCGTTATTGTTTTTATTGTGAGTGACATGGAATCAGGTAATTACAAGACTGTCTCTTGCCTCCTTGTCCCGTCATTCAATCTACCTGGCTTCAATATCCGGTGCTGCTTGCTTCTCTCCCTCCCCCGTGTCCTCCTCATTGGTGGAGGAATGCTGTTCGATCGTGTCCTCATCATGTAAGGTCTCTGCCCTCTGCAGTGCTAGATTATGCAGAGCACAGCAGACCACAACAAGATGCAAAACCTTACTGGGACATACTGCAGCGCTCCACCAGATCGATTGAGGCACCAGAATCACATCCTCAGCAGGCCAATGGCCTGCTTGATGGTCACTCAGGTGGAGCCATGGCAGGTGCTGTACCTCTCCTCCAGTGCATTGCGAGGGTTCCTCACAGGCGTCAGTAACAATGTCTTCAATGGGTAGCCCTTAAGCCTGAGAATCTATCCTTGAAGGCGAGCGGGGGGCCTGAAAAGCAGTAGCACCTGGGACTGTTGAAGTATATAGGCATTGTAGCTGGTTCCCGGGAAGCGACCACACACCTGCAGGAAAAGCTTTCGATGGTTGCAGACCCATTCAACGTTGACGGTATGAAAGGCCTTCCTGTTGATGAAGGCAGCTGGCTGGTCCGTTGGAATTTTGATGGCCGCATACATACAATCTATCACACCTTACACCCGGGGGAATCCAGCGATGGCCCCGAATCTGATGGTCCTCTCGGTCTGACTGTCAGGGTCAGTCCGGTAGTTCACATAGTCACTGACCCTCTTGAACGTGGAATTGGTCACCTCCTTGATGCAGCGGTCAACTGTTGCCTGAGAGACCCCACACGTCTCTGGTGAATCCTTGGAATGATCCAGACATGTAAAAATTCAGTGCAATGTGATCTTCAGGGCCACTGGCATAGGGTGACCCCAAATCCCATAGGTATCAACTCATCCTACAGCAGGGTGCATAAATTGGTGTTGGTCTCCCTGGAGAGCTGTAGTCTTTGCTGACAATGGCCCTCGGACATTTGGTGGTAGCTGATTTGAGTCTGGCACACTGTCTGGCACAGGTGGACCCTTCCCTTTGTGGCACGGCCAGCTGATGTTGCTCTTATCATGGAGCTTCATTGGCAGGCGTAGCTTCCTTCTGGCCCTCCCTCTGTCAGAGGTGCTGCATCATGCCACAGGAGTCCAAAAGGCAGGGTGTAAGAGAACCATGCCAGGTGACCAGTAGGCCTCCAGAGCGATATCGATGCAGAGATGACCCTGCCTTGGCAGCTGTGCCTTTGCAACTTCTCCTGGCAAACTCCCTGATGGCGCTCAGTGCCCACCCTTGCTGATAGCTGACCCTCTCATCCAGCAGTATGGGCACATAACCGTCTCACCCAATTGTTTGGACACCCAATACAGCCATCCAAACCCTAGCCCCTACCCCCCTTTGCAGACCACAACCACCCCCCGCTTCCCCGCCCTCCCCAGCAGACACACAGCACTGTAGGTCAACAGTGGCCTCCACTCGCCCCACTCTTCCCCTACCAGTGCTGGTCAAGGCTGCCTACCTGTTGCAGCACTGAGGCCTCACCTCGGTGCTGCCAGCTTTCAATGGCTGGGAATCTGAAGGCACGCAAGAGCTGCCTGTTGTCCACTTAATTCGAAACCCGCCCCATTAAATTGCGATGAATTAGATGCAAATGTACTAAAACTAAGTGTTCAGCAATTTAAATTGCATTCCTGTCGCGCCAAGGCCTTCTGTTGCTGACTAACTCTGGAACTGATGTCACAACGTCAGATTTCCGGGTGGATGCATCCGACATGATTCTCCGTGCCCCCACGCCACCATTCCCACTCCAAACAGCCGCACTAAATCCAACCCACTGTGTGCAATGCTATATAGCTTATCTAATTTTAATAGCAGTTACCCTCACTTTATTTTTAACCATAGAGTCATGGAGAGATACAGCACCAAAACAGGTCCTTCGGCCCACCGACTCTGTGCTGACCATCAACCACCCATTTATACTAATCCTACATTAATCCCATTTTTTCCCCTCTCTCATCCCCACCTTCCCTCAATTCTCCTACCACCTACATACACTCGGGGCAATTTTTTTTACAATGGTCAATTTACCTACCAACCCACAAGTCTTTGGCATGTGGGAGGAAACCAGAGCACCCAGAGGAAACCCACACGGTCACAGGGGGAACTTGCAAAGTCCACACAGGCAGTACCCAGAACCGAACCCGGGTCGCTGGAGCTGTGAGGCTGTGCAGCCAGCCATTGCGCTGCCATCTTTTTAGACTCCTGTTCTCTAACTCTATTTATGCCCTTAATTTAATCTGACCTATGCTCTCCTTTCCTCTTTTGTTTATATTTAGGCTTCTTTAATTTCTTGTAAATCCCTTTTCCCATCGTAATGGTTTAAAGCCTTTGCACGTCCCTATTTACCATTTTTGCCCAGTCATTGGTCCCATTCTGATTCAGATGTAGCCCATTCCATCAGTACAGCTCCTTCCTGTCCCTGTACTGGTGTCAGTGTCTATGAAAAGGAACCTCTCCTTCCCACACCAGCCATTGAGCCACATGTTAACTCTCCTGATCTGTCCGTCTATATGCCAATTTGCCTGTGGTTTGGGTAATAATCCAGATTTTTTGGGCTTCCAAGGTTGAGTGGCATTGCAGGAACACACATCTCATCATTAAAAGGGTTCTAATGTTGTTCAGTACCAGCCATAACTTTCTGCGGCTCATTTAATTTTTTTTAACAGCACAAATTCAGCAACTTAACACTAATAGGGAGATGGACAGCAAGAACACATTTTTGCTACTCACACCATTTCTCTTCCTCGCCACAAATTGC
The DNA here is from genome assembly GCF_036365525.1 of Heterodontus francisci. Classification (NCBI taxonomy): domain Eukaryota; kingdom Metazoa; phylum Chordata; class Chondrichthyes; order Heterodontiformes; family Heterodontidae; genus Heterodontus; species Heterodontus francisci. Next base: position 184,857,793 of record NC_090371.1, read on the forward strand.
TGGGTATGTTGCACACTAATAACTTTGTGCCCATTTAACACACCTTTATTTTCTAAACAAATTCTGGATCTGTATCTAATAAAAATTGATGATAATGGTTGATGCCCACATTTTCCTGAGATGTTCTCTCTGTGACCCCTACCCCCAAGCCTCCAACCCTCAGCAGTGCCAGATCATGGAATCTTTTTTGTTTTTCAACCTTCTTCTTCCCTTCCCCATCTTACCTAAAGGTACACATCCCTTGCTGGGGTATAGGCCCACCTATTGTCCTTCGGTACCTCACCCAAAAGTGGAAGCTGATACAGGGAATTTCAGAAGGCCATTCAACTGCACAGGGCCTCACAGATGAGCCTGATGTTGGTTTCACGCAATGACTACAAACATGGACGGTCATCCATGGGAGCCCCAACTGATTTTCATCTCCTGATCCGAGGGATTGCTGAGATTGGTGATTGAACCTTCCTGCTTTGTGTGCCTCAGCTACTTACACAACTAACACACTAAAGGAGAGCTGTACTTTGTAGTTCAATACATATCAGTCAACCAAATAATACAATGTGAATTCAAGTTACTGTAATTTAAACTGAATTCAATGCAATATTTTTCAAATGAGTTAAAGAAAAAATCAGAAGCAATGAATCAAATGAAACAGTTGATTTATTTATTTTACACAGGCTGTTCATCATCAAACGAGATACAGGTTATTAAACTGTAGTACACAAACCAATAGATTACCAGAATTCACTTCCAGATAGTCTAATGTACATACACACCTATTTGCGCTACACTGATGGTCTCAATAGTACATTTTTCTTTGATCCCAACTCCTCCAACACACAGACATGACTGCAAATATACAATTTTATATACAGCATATTTGTGTATATCAGACCTTATGCCAGAATATCTAACTACCTTGAAAGGGCATAGAAGCTCAGAATTAGAAGGTTTAATTTAAAAAAATGTCACGGCAGAGTGTAGAATTTAGGATGTAGATTTAGGAAAAAAAAACTAATGGAATTAATTAACTTGTCTAATATAATTTTAATGATTTTGTTCATATAGTTTTAGTAAATGACAGTAACAGAATAATGAGCTGTATAAAGTTGTTCATAATGCAAATTCATTTGGAACATTATTTCTGTTTGCTTCAGATTAAAATAATGTTGGGTTGAAAAGGGATGGAGATACAGATCAAACTAAATATGAAAAGAAATGCATAATTGTCTCAAAAAATAAATGATCACAACACCTCTACCTGCTTTCACAGAATTGAAGACAAATTCCACTCAGTTGCCCTGCAGCCAGTTATATATGCAATACAATGGGCTTTGGAATGTGCAAAGTGATTGACAGCTCCAACACATGGATTTGTACTCAGTATCTATGTACTGATATCAAAGCTAGAATGGGAACATATGAACTGTAGATCCACTTTCTCGCCAAAGGGTCCTACTTCCCCTTTTATTCATGCCGTATCCACTTTTATACCTGACTTCGCTGTTTGCTGCCTGCACACTACTTCATAATTCCACCAATATGCCATGTCATTAACAATAAACTAAGCTGCTAAACTATTGGTAATAATAAACCAGACTGGTCCAGCACAGTGTGGCACTGATCTATTACTGGCAGAAAGATACCCAGTCTTCCTGCACCACTTCATTGCAGACAGCAATTTTAAAACTGTGACATATCACAGGAGCTGGATTTGCTACATTTAAAAAATACTTTAGCTCCTGAAAAAATTAATCACAGTAAAAGTATCAATGTTTTTCAAAACATTAACAAACTATTTGATATTCGGATACTTAGCAGTGAATTCTTAGCAATACCAATATTCATATCAAAGACGGGGCTAAAATGTAGCGAGTCGAAGAGACTTAGTAGTTGGCAGGAAAAAAGACAGAGGCGCAAGGGCAGAGCCAACTGTGTAACAGCCCCGACAAACAAATTTCTCTGCAGCACCTGTGGAAGAGCCTGTCACTCTAGAATTGGCCTTTATAGCCACTCCAGGCGCTGCTTCACAAACCACTGACCACCTCCAGGCGCGTATCCATTGTCTCTCGAGATAAGGAGGCCCAAAAGAAAGAAAGAATCCTATACAGCATGAACGTATATTATAGGATTATAATGAAGGAATTGCATCTCAGGAAATCTCTACTTTTGCTGTTCCCCATAAGAAGTGGCAAATTGCAGAATCACTCAAGAGTCATTGCTTAATCACCTGTTGTAATCCATTCTTCCACAGAATCTCAAGACTGTGGAGATCTGTATCTCTCGTTCTCTCTTTCCGCATACAAACTTCAAGCTTGAAACACAGCTTGGGAGTCACTGAATTGAAACTCCCTGATTTACCTCATATTCCCAAACCTACTCTTTCCAACATTGATGTTGTCCGGCATAGGGACTTTGACCCTGCATCAACATTTGTCAATGAAAAGAGTGATAATGTTTTATTTCCCCTGTAAACATTTATCCAAGTTTACTGGATCTCCTCTGTGGTTGTGAAGGGTATTCAGAAATAAGAAAGTAATGCTTCAGTTGCACAGAGCCTTGGTTAGACCCCATATGGAGTACCGTCTTCAGTTTGGGGCATCGAACCTCAGGAAAGTTAAACAGAAAAGGCTGGAAATACTCAGCAGGTCAAGCTGCATCAGTTGCCTAACCTTCTGAGTATTTCCAGTATTTTCTGTTTATAATTCAGATTTCCAGTACCTGCAGTACTTTGCCTTGGAAAAAACATATTGGTTTTGGAAGGGATACAGAGCAGATTCACCAGAATTATATTAGGGGTTAGGGGCTTAGATTATGAGGACAAGTTGCGAAGACTTGGTTTGTATTCCTTTGAGGCTGAGGGGTGATCTCAACAAGGTGTTTAAAATGATAAAAGGATTTGAAAAGTAGATATAGAATAAGTATTTCCTCTAGTGGGGGAATTCAGAGCAAGAGGGCATCATTTTAAAATTAGAGGTAAGCCATTTTGGAGTGAAATCAAGAAGCCTATTTTCATGCAAGGGCAGTGGAAATCTGGAGCACTCGACCACAAAAGGCTATGGGTACTGGGTCAATTGAATTGTTTTAGTTTAAGATTGACAGATTTTTGTTAAGTAAAGGTATCAAGGGATATGGAGAGAGGGTGGGTAAATGGAGTTGAGGTACAGATTAGCCATGATCTAACCAAATGGCGGAACAGGCTCAAAGCGCTCAATGGCTTACTCCTGTTTCTATGCATTCTTTTTACACACTAACATATGAATTAGGAGCGGGAGTAGGCCATTTGGCCCCTCGAGTCTGTTCCACCACTTGATAAGATTATGACTGAACTGATTGTGGCCACAACTCTACTTTCCTGTCTACCAGCGAAAACCTTTGATTACCTTGTCAATCAAGAATCTATCTAACTCAACCTTAAAAATATTCAACGACCCAGCTTCCATTGCTCTCTGGGGAAGAGAATTCCACAGACTAACAACCCTTTGAGTGAAAAAAATTCTCCTCATCTTCAGCTTAAGTGGGAAACCCCTAATTTTTAAACTGTGTCCTCTAGTTCTAGTCTCTACCATAAGGGGAAACATACTTTCAGCATACACCCCTGTCAAACCCCTTAGGATCTTATATGTTTCAATAAGATCATCTCTTATTCTTTTAAACTCCAATGAATACAGACCCAACCTGTCCAACCTTTCCTCATAAGATAACCCCTTCCTGCCAGGAATCAGTTGAGTGAAACTTCTCTGAACTGCTTCTAATGCAATTATATCCCTTTTTAAGCAATGAGACCAAAACTGTATGCAGTACTCCAGATGTGTTCTCACCAACGCCCTGTACAACTGTAGCAAAACTTCCCTACTTTTATATTCCATTCCTTTGTTTTGGAGGAAAAGGTGTGATTGATAATATAGAATCTTAAGCTTGGTCCTCACCAATATATGTTCCACACACAAATAGATTTATCCCCACGCATTTCTGAAATCAGCCATCTCACCCAGTTTTAATTGGCAGGCAAGGCTCTCATTTAAGATTTTTTCCAAACCATATTCAATCAGCTGATTGTTATATGTTTCATTTGGTTGAATACAAATTCCAAGAGGTCCATAGAATAATTATGAAATGACGAAGGAATAAAGAGAAATGACAACGGAACAACACTTCTAATCTCAAACCTGGCAAATCTCATGTTCTGAACCTGAATGGGCACCACTTCCCTTATGGGGGTCTAAAGAAGTTGTTCAGGTCCTAGTTAAAAACACTAGACAACACATGACACAGAGTTATGGTGGTGTGGGCCATCTTCTTAAAAAGACTGCAGGAAGACAGTTACTCTAATGAAGAGCTATTTTACTCTATTACATTAATAGCGATTCATTTTGAGACCAGGGCCAGAATTTTACACCCCCCCACAGGAGCGGGATGGAGGTGGTGCTGGGGTGGGGGGGGGGGGGGTTAGGGGGGCGTAGAATTGTGTGGGAGTTGGGGGGTGCCATTCTGTCGCCTTCCCGCACCCACTGCAATTTTATGAGCATTGGGAGAAGTGAGAAACAGCTCGCCCACCACAGGCCAATTGAGGCCCTTAAATGACCAATTAATTGCCACTTAGGGGCCTTCTCACACAGCCTCTGGAATGTTACCAGAGGTGGGCGGGCACTTTGTCAGCTGTGGCAGCCTCCTTGTGGGTCCGAGGAGGGGCCTTCCTGAGCCACATAGAGGACATACCCAGCAGTTCCTGCCACCCCAGCTAGTGCACCTCCCACCGCCCTCCTGATTGACCCCCACACAGCCGATTGTCCCTGGCGAGGTCCAAAACCCCACTTACCTTTTTTGGTGCCGGTGTCCACAATCTTCCTGAAGCTGGATGCAGTCCCAGCAGTGGCCACTGCTCCCGGTGGTGCTGCTGGGACTGAGAAACTGCCAGTCCCCTGATTGGAGGGCAGCTCCTGGAGGCGCGACTTCCTGCCTTAGAGGGGCAGAAGTCCCGCCCAAGGTCAATTAAGGGCCTGGGCCATGTAAAACCTCTGTAGGGCTCCCAGGCCCAGTGGAGGCGGGCTCGCCCCCGAATTTTAAGCCGGTGGACAGGGCCTCCAACCTGACATAAAATTTCAACCCGAAACCGACAAAGTACTGTTGCTTCTGTTATCAGATGAATGTTTAGCACATTTGTATGACCCTGTATACATAATTTTAATACAAGTGTTAACCAGTTTAAAATAAATGGATTAATACTTAAGCTAAAAAAGCAGACAAAGGAATATTTTTCATCAGCTAATATAACATTAATTTAAAAAAGTGATGTAGCAAGAAGCATCTTGAAATAAGAGTCAAAAATCAAGTATATTATTTTGGTAATGGATTACAAACATAATAATTCACCATTTAATTGTTTTCTATCTTCACTTGATGGAAACACATGACAAAATACATTAAAAAAATTAACACACACACACACACACATAAAAGACTACTGCATGATGCTGGAAAATGTACCAATCTAAGCCCAAAGACCATCAGGAAATAATGCACACTATATCCACTTCTAAAATTGCTATTACATCATTTTTTATTGATCAAGATTGAGAGGCCTATAATTAGGGACAATATGATTCTTTCTTTAACCCTATACCCTTCATCAGGAGATGGGCTCCCTAGGACTATAGCTGGGATTTTATGCTGGTGACAGGGGCCTCGACATTCGGAAAAACCGATGACAAGCATCCCACGTTGCCCCTTCTGTGGAAGTCCCCTCGAATCTAGTGCCAATTAGACAATAAGTGGACAGCGACGGGCCTTTCACGGGATCAAGAACCCCAGCGATGGAAGTCCCACCCTTGGAAAGTTGCCAGCCAATCGGAGGCTGGCAGCTCTTCCACAGAGCAGTTCCACCACAGAGGCGGTGACTGCTGCCAGTGGAGCACGTACCTGTGGCCCAGGAGCATTGCTGGACCCAGGTCATTGGTAGGTTAAGGTGGGAGGGGTCTCACAGGGGAGGGGGATATAGGAGGGTGGTTTGCAAGGGCAGCGGGGTGGCTCTCAGTGGGCCCGCCATTCTTGATGCCGGGTCCGTCATTCAGTTACTGTGCTTTTTAATAAGGCCCCCCCACCCCCACGCCCTGGAGCCAGCAAGCAGCCTGCACAATTTGTCGTGCCGTGCTTCCCGTGTGGTGACATGGCTAATTGCAGCAGTGGGACAAGGCCCTTAATTGGACATTAATTGCCCAGTTAAGGGCCTTAACTGGTGGTGTGGCCAGAAGGCCAATCACAGGCCTTCCCGCCCCAGACTTAATTCTGTCACCGCACCCCCCCCAAACCCCTAGCCACCATCACACCGCATTTTATGCTCTCCCCACCTCCAAACCCACCACAGGGGAGAGCATAAAATCCCCCCCTATGAGTCAGAGATTGAATGCCACAATTCTCTAACCTGCACTTCCTATGAGCATTGGCCCTCTGTGGGAGTGTGGGATCTTAAAATTACCCCTAATGTGCTTCAGGTAAGGAGAATGCAGATTTATTTTACTTTAAAGGTGCTATAAAAATGCAAGCTGTTGTTATTTATTTATTTTTTAAGAGATACAGCACTGAAACAGGCCCTTCGGCCCACCGAGTCTGTGCCACCAACAACCACCCATTTATACTAACCCTACAGTAATCCCATATTCCCTACCACCTACCTACACTAGGGACAATTTACAATGGCCAATTTACCTATCAACCTGCAAGTTTTTGGCTGTGGGAGGAAACCAGAGCGCCCGGCGAAAACCCACGCGGTCACAGGAAGAACTTGCAAACTCCGCACAGGCAGTACCTGAATCTATCCCGGGTCCCTGGAGCTGTGAGGCTGCGGTGCTAACCACTGCGCCACTGTAACTGTTCATCAAGGCTCTATGTATTTAGATAGCATATATCATTGCTAAAGTTTCACTGCTTAGTGAAATCATATTTTTAAAAAGTGCTTTATAAAGACCGACTGCTTCACACTGGCTGATGCATGCTACTTTGAGTAAAACTATCAATCGCCATTTTTCAAATTTGAGAAAAATTCTCCAGCTTTTATTTCATTCAATGTGAATGAGATAATAAATTAATATCAAACAATTAAGATTAATACTGTAAAAAAAATGACTGAATGAATGTTGGAAGGCTCAGTTTATAAGCAGCAAGAAAAAAAGATGACATAAATGTTGCTCCGAAGACAGTAAAATCAGTCTGTAACAGTCCCACTTTGTGATGTATTTTTTGGGCTTGATTTTATCGGAGTTGTTTTGAGTTTGTTCTGGTGTTGGGGGAATCTCATCGACTGACAATACATATTAGAAAATTGTGTGCAGCACAGCTGTGCTATTCTGATATGTATTTTCGGCAGGTGAAGTTCCCCATTGCCAGTGCATATTTGAAAAATGACCCAATATGTCAATAATGGGCTTTTCCAATAACAAGCTGCCAAAGCCACCATTTTGATTAGTGCATTGTTGGAGGAATGAGGACTGGTCAAAGATGACTCCTGCTTTTTTTTTTATTGTTTTCAATGTAAAATCTATTTGTTTACATTGGGTCTTGGTGACTTGTTCCTTTTGGTACAGGAGATCTTGGGAAAAATAAGAAAAAATACCTAGAATGTTTGCAGCACTGGCTCTATGACCACATTTTAACACTGTCTTATTAAATTTTGCACCTATCTTATCTGTAAAATATCATTTCTGGTAACTTCAATGTACCTTCTTTCAACAACCAAAACTGTTGCATCACAAAATTCTGCCATGATGCCAAAAAATTAGTTTAAATAGCAACAGGACAAAATTGTGGGCCAACAAAATCATATTTGCATTTGATGGGACAATGTAAAAATATATAATAGGGTCTCTATTTTCAATGAGCTGAACCTTATTGGTCAAACCATTTTTATCTCATACATGTTTCAAAGGTAGCTTGTTACAGTCCAAATGCATTTGTGTGAATTGAAAGGATATCATTTTATTTGTTTCCTGTGCTACATATTGTATTGTATTTTATAAGCTAATTTATGAGACTGAGCCAGATTAATTTAGCAGTTATCTTCCTGAGGGCAACAAGCTATATCAGTATTAAAGACTTGACATCTCTTATTCATCAATTATGTACATATCTGAAACAAAAAACACATGATAACATTGACAGTCAGTACCTACAGTTCACAATATAGATCTATTTTGAGTGCTGTAGATTATTCCTGTTGCCTATGACCATTGGTTGATTATATTGGTGTTTATGACAGACCAGGAACAGAGTAACAGGACAAAGGCATATGTTTTGTTTTGCAGTTGCTTATCCGAGAATGTGTTATTTTCGAACTACAGATACTGTTGCAGATAATAAGAGGAAATTTCATCTTTGATGCTTGAAGTTCAAATAACCTTTGGATGAGTTTCTTCTGCTGGATTCACACACCTGGAAATTCGCAGGAGAAACACTATTGTGTGGCTGCTGCTGGATTACTTGTTGCTTGTGTAATAAGACGCTGGTACAGATACATGGATTAATTTCAGCAAAGTTCCCCTGGAGTGCAACGAGAATCTGGAGACCCGCACATCAGTTAAGGGGCCACTTTGAAACACTGATCACAGATCTATGCAAATTTCAATGCTATTTGAAGTGTTGTTAGGAAATATGGGGAAAGGTTGGGGAGGAAGAGTGAAAGTCAACATCACAGCCTTTATCTGCAGTCGCAGATGAAACAGTTTTGGTACCTAATTTGAACAAAGATGCTTCGATGGGTATTTAAGAAACAGTGGGGGTGATTTTCATCTTGCTATTGCCCCACTTCTGCTCAAGAACCGGGCTGTAGTAGAACCAAAAGGCAGCAGCTGCTAGCCCGCCTCAAATTACCGCTGTTTTGATGTTTCAATTTTCAGATGGACTTGAGTTCTGGTGGCCAGAGCTCCCATTTGAAACAGGCAGGAGGCTCATGTGTACATGCAAATAGGGGCTAGTGGTGCCATTTAGACCCCAAGGTCACTTTTATCTCTGTCCGCCTGAACACTGCCAGTTCCTGCTCTTGCCCACCAACCATAGGTGGTACAAGTTGAAAGGTGTCCATTTCCAGTAACCCTTAAAGGGATCCTCAGCTTCCATCAGGTAAAGCTGGATGGAGCTTTAGGAGCATTTTTGTGGCAGTCCCTTGTGGGCTTTCCACCATAACAGATATGAAAGTTTATGCACTCGTTGCTGTAGATTCAGCACTCATGTTACCTGCTGGGCCACGGTGTTGCTTCATTCTGTTCCCAATGAAAAATACACTTTTCCTTTAAGTTGCGGCTGTAGCCGTTTGGCGAGCAGCTATACCGCTCATTGTCTCATCTCCGGATTGGATTAGCGAACTGCTTATTGTAAGAACATTTTGCTTCTGCAGCTTGGGAGCTACATGATAATGAGAGCTGACCTCGTGCTGACTCCTCTGGGCACTGCAGTGTGCACCTTCTTCCCATTTACCGCATGCAGACGAAAATCATCCCCACTAGCTTTCACTTCACAATAACAGTCTTAGCTAAGTCACTCCTTATCAAAGCTACCAAGCTCACTACACAAGAGTCTAAAGAGATCAAAATCACAGACATGTCCTTTCATTTTTTTCAGTATCTGAATCATAAGTGCCTACAGTCCAAACCTACATGTTGTAGTGTAGCATACACAAATCATTCCCTTCTCTGCAATACCCGCAGTTACATCCTTCTGAAAAGATACATCATTGAGTCAAAATGAATGCACTACTAGTTATTTGTATAATTCTTCAGTTACGTGTCTGTCTGAGAGAAAGAGAGAGATACACTGGTCATCCAGCACAATCACACAATGCTCAGAGGAGGGACTGTCATGTAGATATGGTACTGCAAATTCAGCGTATCTCACTTGTTTTGTGACAATTTCATCCTGGCAGAGAAGGAAAAGTGTTTCCAGCAGCTGCTACAAGCATGTTCTAATTTTGTGCCATTTGTATGTTTTTGTTGGGATTTTATTTTGGATAGAACATTTTTTATTAATGATTATATCGCCAAAGACTATTCCCAAATGAGGCATAACGAATCTTTAGTGACGGTCAGTTAACCAGTCACACGTATTTAAATGAGTATTAGTAGGCTAGCTTCTGAGGAAACTTGCTTAAACAGTAAACCTAGGGAAAGGCTACTTATTTCATAGGCAAATTGTGTGGTGGGTAGTTTGTAATCAGTTTAAACAGTTATTACTTAATAACTAAACCAAAATGATTGGAAACTCCAGTGATTTTAAAACACAAGTTTATAATGGTGATATTATGATTTTGGATGAATTTAAATGCATGGCAGTAAAAGTAACATAGTGCAATTTTTGTTTTCACTGCAGATACCAGACAGTTAACCAGCACTGCACTGGTTTCATTTACAAAAACAGTCACATTTTTCTGTCTTTACAATAAGTCACTCAATCTTCAGAAAGGGGAGGGGGCGCAGACTGAACCCTGACTAAATGTTACCAGTTAAACATATAACTCAGCCATAGGCTGTTGACCCACATTTCCTCGACTGCTGTCAGCTTCACAATACCACATGCCAGCATATGGAAAGATTAAAGAATACTTTCTGTTTGTAGAGGTATAGTAGAAAGTTGCTTTATTTTTGGCAGTCACTCCTAGCTTAGGAGAGGGAGGGTGGTGGGGGGCTGTGTGTTGGGACTGATAATTGGACAATTGCTATTTGCTTCCAGTTTTTCAACAACAACTATCTCATCACTTTTTGTAGCTCTTCCCTCAGCCAAGATGGCAATGGCAGACCCAGTCTATAGAACTGCTTGGACAGCTCAATATTGTGGTCCTTGTAGTATCTTGAGAGGAATGTTCTGGACTACAAAGAGGAAAAAAGAAAAAAAGAAATATATCATTCCAACTCATCCAAATATACATATCTGATACCTAAAATCAGCAGCTGTAAGTACATAATTGATTTATAAATATTTTGAAGCACTAACTTTTATTCAGCAAATGCTTCTAAGGGCAGTCATTCATGAAAATGAATGTATACAATTTTAATGCACCATGTGAAGATTTTGCTTTATTTTTACAGGTTCAAATATGGGCCTAGGCTTCGGCGAGATTAACTGCTGCGCAAGAGGACCAGGCAAAATTGGTTTACGGGCGACCCAGGAGACAGTGCACCAGTCGGCTGGTGGTGACACCAGCACCAGGTCAGGGTGGGGCTGGGTCTTGGTCCGGGTAGTAAGAGATCGAGAACGGGTTGTGATGGGTGGTCGTCAGCGGCCCACAGTTTCAATGCTCCCTCTGGCTCCACATTCATGTGAGCAAAAATATTTTTATTTACGTTTTTGCTAACAGAAGTCCTTTCAAGGATTGCTGGTTTGCCTGTTTTTAAACTGCCCACAGCTTGGATGGTCACTTTTCTTGCCACCTTCCCCCCTCTGGTGGAGGTCCAAGATAATGTTTGTAGGGACACAGGCGCTTGCAACTCGCATCCTAAAGAAATGACCCCGGATTCTCTTGCAGGGTCAGAACAAAAGGTCAGTGGTGACCTCCCCACTAACTTTCAGCAGTGGTGCCGTTCCAAGGCTTTTCGGCCTCTTCTTCTTCAGGATGTTGTCAGGACAGTGTCATGCAGGCCCCCACCTGCCAAGTATGAGGCACATTAATTTTGCCATACGGACATTAAATTTCAAACAGTTGTTGAAATGAAGAAAGGATTTGTTTGAAATAAATTGCCAGATCTTGGCTGGAAATATATTTGCATATTAACAGACAGTGCTTGGAAAGAACAAGGGACCATTCCCTGACCCATTCAACCCACAATGGACTTTTGATCACCAGACATTGAAGGTGGGGGAGCTCGCACTCCAGGTTGACTGCTAAGAAGGCCGAATACACAAACGGACATGGTCAAACCAGCTCATCACATCACTAACCTGCTGGACAACCTGAGTTTTTTGAATTTGTACAAACAGTTTGGGCAAAGATCAGAATGCTCCTAAACTTATAAGATCTCTCCTAGCTGGCTCGCCACAGCCTCTCCTGTCTGCCTGCTCCCATCTATTTCTCACAAGCTGCTGAATCCACTGAAGGCACATGAACCCCAAGACAGAAAAGTCTCCTACAGTGAACAAAGTTTAATAAGAATACTGGGCCCCAATGAAAAGTAAGATCTACCTACAATCAAGAACTCTACAGTGAGCTCTAAGAACTGTAACTTTTCCACTTTATTTTTCTTCTGCACTTTTCTGTCTCTATTTGCATGTGTGTATCGCATACGCATGCTAGCGTGGGCGTGGCGTGTATCCGTAAACGTTAACTGAATTAGAATTTAAGGGTTGAATTTTACGAGTGCACTGCACTCTAAAAATGGCGCGCATCCTACACGGATGCACCATCCCTGAATCCCCGCTTTATTATGCGTGGGGGCTCATTTAAATAGAGGGGCGGAGTGGCCACCCCTGATGACGTAAGGGGGCGGCTGCCATGTCACCAGCAACAGCGTTTGGCACCACCGCAGAGGCGGCAGTGCCATTTTTAAAGGGCAGCATAGTGGCGCAATGGCTAGCACCGCAGAGACCCGGGTTTGGTTTTGGGTACTGCCTGTGCGGAGTTTGCAAGTTCTCCCTGTGACCGCATGCGTTTCCTCTGGGTGCTCCCACATGCCAAAGACTTGCGGGTTGATAGGTAAATTGGCTATTGTAAAAAATTGCCCCTAGTGTAGGTAGGTGGTAGGAGAATTGAGGGAAGGTGGGTATGTGAGAGGGAAAATGGGATTAATGTAGGATTAGTATAAATGGGTGGTTGATGGTCGGCGCAGACTTGTTGGGCCGAAGGACCTGTTTCGGTGCTGTATCTCTCTATGACTCTATGGTTGTAAGCCCTTCAGTAGCCTTTTCAAATTTAAAGGTCCAGATCTCCGGGATACAACAATATAATGTCATGTCAAATAGAAATCACTTCTCCCAACCTCCCCCTCGGTGGGTAAATTAAACATTAATCGCACTCTTTCCCCATAATAAACCTTTAATGGTATTCTGAACTTTCCCCCCCAAAATTTGTTCCCTTTAACTCTCAACCCCTTCCCACAATCCCATTAACCAGTAAAGATTGTTTACTATGTACGGAGTTCCGAAGGCGCGTGGAGCATGAATGGTGGCCGTAATATCGGCGTGGGATGGCCGCTGCCTGCAGATAAGCTTATTTGCATATCATTTGGTATGGTTTGCATATGTATATGAAGGGCCCGCTGCCTGGCGGCTGCACCGAGCTCCACCCGCATATGCGGTGGGCCCTTCTCAACGTCACAGGTTGAGGTGGGCCTCGCCCTGCAGGATTTTACTGACCCCCCCCCCCCCCCCCCCCGACCCCCCCGTGCCATGACTGGTCCTAAGTTTAAGTTTAATAATTTTCAACTTTTCTTCTTTAAACCTAAGAATGCCTGTTTTTGCTGGTTTCTTTGCCTTATAATTGGAAAGCGGTAAAAAAGGATTCACCAAGGGGCAGCCGAAAACACAGTGTGTTTAAAATTGATCCCTGTTATGGTAAGACCAGGTGAAGGCTGAGAGGGAACCCTAAACACCTTTCTCACCTGGTCGTAACAATATTAACACTTAAACTGCTGGAAGGTCAAAGAAAGTTCCTATCTTCTTGGATCAACTAGATTGTTTCTTTATTCCTGGATTGTCACACTGAAAATAACACCATTATTATGATAATATAGTCACTACATATCAGATGTAACTTTATTTACTGTAATATATGGATATGGTAGCAATAGTGGGTATGCTATTGGTCTAGTAATTCAAAAGCCTAGATCAATAATCGAAACAACATGAGTTACAAATCTACCATGGCAGTTTGAAAACTTGAATTCTGTATAAACAATCTGGAAATATAAAAATGGTAGGAGGAAAAAGTGACCATGAAGCTGTTGGATTGTCATAAAAATCCAACTGGCTCACTAATGTCCTTTAGGGAAGGAAACCTGCCATCCTTACCCGGTCTTGCCACCTTCTCAGGGCCACTAGACATGGGCAATAGATGCTGGCCTTGCCAGCAATACTCACATTCTGAGAATGTATATTAATAAGGAAAAACAACTAAAATAAACACCAGGAAGATACTAAAACAAAAGCAAAATACTGTGGATGCTGGAAATCTGAAAAAAAACAGAAAACGTTGGAAATGCTCAGCAGATCTGGCAGCAACTGTGGAGAAAGAAACAGTATTAATGTTTCCGGTCTGTGACATTTCATCAGAACAGTCATAGACCTGAATGGTTCAGATGAAAAGTCACAGACCTGAAACATTAAGATTGTTTCTCGCTCCACAGATGCTGCCAGACCTGTGAGTACTTCCAGCACTTTTTGTTTTTAACCAAGAAGATAATAATTTTGCTCACTCTGATATTACTATTTTTCCTACTATTCCCACATCTTTACTACTTCCCATCTGTTTTAATTTTCAGGTTATATTTTTCTAGCTAATCTAACCTATTCAACTTTCTCTAATCTCTTCCCATGGAGATGAGTGGAAATTTGGAGGAGCTGGGTTTTCATTAGTGTAAACAGGCCTCAAAGACCAGCCAACTGAATGGAAGGCCACTTGGAAAACTGATGTGGTGAATCGACGAATAGGTTAAACCAGGAAGAGGTCTGCAAAATGAATATACTCATCAGTCACTTGCAATGCTTTTTCATAGTCAGCTCCTGGTATGGGCAGGCAGAATAAAATTGAGCAGTTTGAAAGCTGCAAGTACATTTGGTCCTAGGAGGGTAGATTTTCTGAGTCCTCGCATATGTGATGCATTAGAAAACTGCATGTCTGCTGTCTATAATTTTCAGATGTGCATTTGAGGCGTGTGAGGTACCTCACAGTGTGCAAGGACTTAGAAAATCTTCCCATGAGGATTCATGGTTTTCCCAAGAGTCTGTGATCTAAACTAAGGTAACATTGCATTAACTTTGTATTAGGATTAAGCTTCTGGATTTCTTTTTAACAGAAATACCTCTAAATCCATCGCTGGATACTTTCTGCCTTTGCTTTTCCCCAAGCACTTTGTCTTCCCTCCTTCAAGCAACTGGCACCAGAAGCCCTTTTGTGGATCAAACCTGAAATTCATAAGACAATCTCTCAGCCATTTGCTACTAATATTAGCTACATTTATAGAACCCCTGCAGGAATTATTTTTACACATTCTAATGAGAAAAATGCAAATACATCTACTTCAACACAATAGGCAAATGCATCAAATCCCCATTTGCAGTATGTTATCACTCCATATTACATACTCATATTTCATACTTATCTTACCAATAACGGGAAGAAAATATCTGACAAAATCAGTTTAGAAAATGCTTTATCCATAAAGTGTATTTAGCTGTTTAAAAGGAAACAAAGTTCAGTTTAATGGGTTTAATCTCCAGACTTTCTATTGGATTACTACTGCTGTATCACAAGAATTGAAGATATGCAGTTTTCATTCAGGATAAGTTAATAAGCAAATATTGAAATGGCAGCAAAATGATGAATCTTCCAGAAGTGAAACTATAGTTGTAAACATCAACAGCACTTTATGAATCAGCCCTCTCCATGGACCTTGTTCTTGTTGCAATGCTTCTGTCATAAATCACTACTGATCATTAATTTGAGTTTTTCAATACATTTTCCTCCCTTCACAATTTGACCTTCAAAGTTTCTTATTTCCTTTTCAAATTTGTAGACAATTATAGCAACAGCTGATTATAATTTATTTTATATTACTTACATAACAAAATAACAGTGCAATTATTACATTACAACAGGAGTGTTCAAGGTTTGTACCTTTGTGTGACACTTATACCATGAAGCCTCTAGGACCAGATATATGCTGTAATTTTCCTTGCTGCTGCAATTGCTGACATTACGTTGGGAGGGTGGACTTGTGTCCATTTAACTGCTCTACCACTGGCCCTATCAAATTTCCTGAAGTCAACCTTTTTTGGAGCGATATTTCTTGCTGATGTGCCTGTGACGCAAACAGCAACATTTGCCAAAAGAATAGAGTACAGTGATTTCACCATAGTATATTGTACTCACTGGGCTGGACCATTTAATTTTGAATGTTTTCTGCCAATGCTGAATGCTAGTATTACTAGTGTCAAGCATTGCTAACCTGGTTATGAGAGAAAATGCAACCCACGATGTCAATATGTCATTGTTGCTTTATTTGAATATGTTGGCCAGTTTTGGAGCAGCCAATTCCAACATCTGACGTCACGTCTAGTGGAACATCCTAGAAGTGTCCAGTGCAAGCAGGGAGCCGGTGTAATGGCCAACTGACCGATTTTCCACTCCTGTCTGACGACTGCTCAAAGTAGAGCAATTATTCTTCATAAATTCTTGCCTATAAAGCTGAAATCAATGGTCCTATTAAGTCAGTCTCCTTTAGACAAACATTTGGTCGGCTTGGATGTACCACGGATCCCTGTTTCCATTGGCTAACAGCCAGTGGGGTCTGAAGACTATGTGGCAAGCATTACACTGCAATTAGCAGCTTGAGGAACTTAGCTGGTCTCATGGCTGCATGAGCATCACTTAGACGGAGCAGTAGTTGACATGTGCACCCTTCAAGCAAGCACTTTCATTAATCAGAAATGGAGAACTAAACCAGATTCTGTAAACTAGTCTCCATGTGTGAAATATAAGTCCTGATCTTTCAATGTTAGCAAAGCCAAGGCTCTATCTGCCTGTGGTGAGGGCAAACCTGTACTAGAAGCAAGGAAGGCTGATTTTGCCAAACTTTACAAGGCTAGCCATTTATTTTCCATTTTAATATACTCCTTGTGCATGAAACATCGTTGAAAGGAACCTGGCCAGCAAATGAGTGGGGCATGTGTGTGGTGGAGGGAGGAAACAGAAATCTGGCAAGTTGTACATCATTGAAGACAATAGGAATTTTTGTTATACTAACAGTTCTGCTTTCTGGATAAGAACTGCTACCAACTACATGAATCAAAAATTGTCTGGAAGTGGGAATACAGGGAAAATTTTCCAGTGACTTCCAAGGAAGGTCTGCAGGAAGGTCTGTGGATTCAAGGAAGGCAGCTCCTGAAATACAGAGTGATTTAAACAAAATTTGAGTGGTTCAAACAATAGCTGATTAAAATTAATGCAGACAAGTGTAAAATGCTGTACATAGGAAGACAAATGGGTCACAGATGTACTTCATGACTGTTGTTGAAACAGCTAAAAATGATGCTGAATGAGACTCAATGCTCAACATGTACAGTCAATGCAGACAGCAACTGGACTGTAGGAGAATCAAGGGATATGGGGATTGGGCAAGAAAGTGGATTTGAGGTTAAAGATCAGTCATGACGATATTGATGAGGGGAGCAGGCGCAAGGGGCTGCATGACCTCCTCCTGCTCCAATTTCTTATGTTTCGTATATCAATCAAAAAATCAATTAGAATGTTGAACTACATAGACAAGTCAGAGGAAGATGTGATCAAACTGTGTGGTGCTTGGATCAGAATGCACCTTGACTACAATGTCCAAGTCTGGTCGCCAAGAAATGAGTGAGATATTGAACCACTGACATCAGCGCAGAGAAGAAACCACAAGGCCAATCTCTTGTGTCTGAATTCTGAGGAAAGACTGGAGAGATATGGCCTTGGAAATTTGGCTGTGCAGCTCCCATTTTTCAGATGCTAAACATCTCCTAAGCACCTAATATGGCAGGCAGGACGTGCACATTCATTACAAGCTGGAAATGCATCTCTCTCCATACTGGTGTATGCCAGAAAATTGGCATCCATGGCAATGGTTCCTCATTTTCTTTTAAATTCACTTGCGGGATACGGGCATCGCTGGCTAGGCCAGCCATTATTGCCCATCCCTAATTGCCATTGAGAAGTTGGTGGTGAGCTGCCTTCTTGAACTGCTGCATTCCTTGGGGTGTAGGTACACCAACAGTGCTATTAGGAAGGGTATTCCAGGATTTTGACCCTGTGACAGTGGAGAAACGATGATATAGTTCCAAGTCAGGATGGTGTGTGCTGGAGGGGAACTTGCAGTTGGGGTGGTGTTCCCATGTATCGGCTACCTTTGTCCTTCTAGGTGGTAGAGGTCACGGGTTTGGAAAGTGCTGTCGAAGGAGCCTTGGTGAGTTGCTGCAGTGCATCTTGTAGATGTTACAGACTGCTGGCACTGTGCATCGGTAGTGAAGAATGTTGAAGGTGCTAGATGGGGTGCCAATCAAGTGGGATGATTTGTCCTAGATGGTGTCGAGCTTCTTGAGTGTTGTTGGAGCTGAACCCATCCAGGCAAGTGGACTGCACTGCTTCTCCTACTGAGAGAGTGCTTAGATGTAGCACTAGGAAGTTGAGGCTCATCTTGAAGAATCATCAAGGGGAAATGCAGCAGTAGCCATTACAGGATCTCCATTTTATAAGTATAACATAATAAAGTTTGCGCGCATTATTTCTCCTTCACAAGGACAGTTTTTGACAGGAAGGGTCACGAAACGTATCAATCAATATTAGGGTAGTGTAAGATGGCAATTAAGTTAACATAAGAAATAAACAGTCTGTTAATGCTGTGGTAACCTTTCCAGCCAGGGAAAGAGCTGTCCTTGCAGTGAAAGTTGTCTGCAGGTCTTCCTGGAGCAAAAGGTGCAGCTCAGCGTCAGTCTTTCTAGTGAAGTGAAGCTAGTAAACATAGGGGTCCTTTAACACACTCAGTTAGGAACGTTGGAGTCTTCAAATACAGATCCTGCAGTACAAATGCATTTGGTCATCATACCTCAGCACACTTCTATTTTGTGTACTTAGAGTCATAGGGAGATACAGCAATGAAACAGGCCCTTCAGACCACCGAGTCTGTGCCGACCAACAACTATCCGTTTATACCAATCCTACATTAATCCCATATTCCCTACCACATCCCCACCATTCTCCTAGGGGCAATTTACAATGGCCAATTTACCTCCCAAGTCTTTGGCTGTGGGAGGAAACCGGAACACCCAGTGAAAACCCACATGGTCACAGGGAGAACTTGCAAACTCCGCACAGGCAGTACCCAGAACTGAACCCGGGTCGCTGGAGCTGTGAGGCTGCAGTGCTAACCACTGCGCCACCCCTACTTCACAGTCAAGTCTTCATCACCTAAAACCTGGTAATTCCCCAAACGGAAATCCCACCCTCCCCAATTTGTTGCTGCAACTTCAATTACAAAATGACAAGTAACTGTGCCAGAGCAACTTCTTGTCAAAAAAAAAGGTCTTATGCTGCAGCAGAAACCATTGCAGAGTAACAAAAGGTAACTCAAGGTCAACGTTTTCTCAGAAAACAAACTGACCTAAGTTTGAATCTTTGCTATGAAAACTTGGCTTTAAGAATCAAATTTCAACAAGCCAGACCAGTGGATTAGTCATGTAATTATTTTTTATGGGGGAGGTGCTAGTTGTGTAGGGGTTTCTTTTTTTCATTCATGCATGGGATGTGGGCATCGCTGGCCAGGCCAGCATATATTGCTCATCCCTAATTGCCCTTGAGAAGGTGGTGGCGAGCTGCCTTCTTGAACCTCTGCAGTCCATGTGGGGTAGGTACACCCACAGTGCTGTTAGGAAGGGAGTTCCAGGATTTTGACCCAGCGACGGTGAAGGAACGGCGACATAGTTCCAAGTCAGGATGATGTGTGACTTGGAGGGGAACTTGCAGGTAGCATTTGCTGCCCTTGTCCTTCTAGTTGGTAGAGGTTGCGGGTTTGGAAGGTGCTGTCTAAGGAGCCTTGGTGCATTGCTGCAGTGCATCTTGCAGATGGTACACACTGCTGCCACTGTGCGTCGGTGCTGGAGGGAGTGAATGTTTGTAGATGCGGTGCCAATCAAGCGGGCTGCTTTGTCCTGGATGGTGTCGAGCTTCTTGAGTGTTGTTGGAGCTGCACCCATTCAGGAAAGTGGAGAGTATTCCATCACACTCCTGACTTGTGCCTTGTAGATGGTGGACAGGCTTTGGGGAGTCAGGAGGTGAGTGACTTGCCGCAGGATTCCTAGCCTCTGACCTGCTCTTGTAGTCACGGTATTTATATGGCTACTCCAGTTCAGTTTCTGGTCAATGGTAGCCCCTAGGAGGTTGATAGTGGGGGATTCAGCGATGGTAATGCCATTTGCTGCAAAATGCAGTGCACAGAGAATTCGGTACACGGGTCTGCACCCCGATGTTAAAACCCATGTTCATTGTTGACGAGGCAGTGCAGTGCTGTGCAAAATCGGAACTACAATATAAATATAACATTTAATCACTAAAGTTGTGTACATATATATAAACTTACGTGAGGGCCTGAGAATAGTTGTAGTACTGGGAAACTCCAAGGAATTTCTGTACACCATCCATTACTGCAGCAGGGTCAGTCCTCAGCTTGTGCCCATCTATAATGTGTAACTAAAACCAGTTTCAGTCAGATAACATTACTGGACAATAAATCATGAAAGTACAAAAACAAGTTCAAAGTAAGAATATAAATAAAATATAACTATCCACATCTGTTTAGCTGTAATTTGGCAGCATACTGATTTGGATGACTGTTTCACACTCGTGATGAGAGGGAAATTAAACAGTCTAGTTAAGACATGAGCTGCTTTGCTATCTTAGGTTAGATTTCCCCTTGGCAGGCAGCAGTAAATTTACTGCCACTGATTTGACGAAAAAATCAGCTGCTCTCAATTCCAGCACTTTTCCCAGACGGCCAGGAATAGCTAAATTAAATTTGTTAATTCCTGACGAGCAGCTATTATTTGATGTTGCAACTGTGTGTGGGCTGGCAATAAATAGTCCTGGCTGACCAAAAGCTATAATTATTACTGGTGTAATGTTTTAATTTCTTCACAATAATTAGCTAAAAGGAGCCGAAAGCTATTCAAGTGGCAATTGCATTGTTTCTTTGCCAAGTATCAAGTTATATTGCATGTTTTCCATTGATGTAAAACAGGTTTTACTTCCCAATGCAAAAATTGCAATCTAATCACAGCCAAACCTGGTGGCAAAAGTCAAGTGAGAGAAGATATATTAACTGGGATAGCTTTAGTGTGAAAAGAATAGAGGGAGTAGAATTCTTAAGGTGCATTCAGGGGAACTTTTTTGGTCAGTATGAAGCAAGTCCAACAAAAGAGGGTATGGTTCTGGTCCTGGTTTTTAGGTAATGAAGCTGGGCAAGTGGAAGGTGTGGCAGTGGCAGAGTATTTCAGTGGTAGTGATCATAATTCAGTCAATTTTAACATAATTATCGAAACAGATAGAGATAGGAGTTAAAGTTCTAAATTGGGTAAGGCCAATTTCATAAGCTGAAAAGTGATTTAGCGAAAATGGACTCGAAACAGCTACTTGAAGCTAAATCAGTGTCAGAGCAGTGGGAGGAAAAGGGGAAATTCAGAGAGCTCAAAGTAAACATATTCCCACTGAAAAAGGGTGTGATGGCCAAATCTAGAGCCCCCTGGATGTCAAGGAGCATACAGAGTATGATGAGGCAGAAAAGGAAAGCTTATGTCAGACACCATGAACTCAATACTGCAGAAAGCCGAGAGGTGTATAGAAAGTGGAGGTGTGAAATCGAAAAGGAAATTATGAAAGCAAAGAGAAGGCATGAAAGAATATTGTCAAGCAAAATCAGGAGAACCCAAAGATGTTTTATCGATACATTAAGAGTAAGAATATAACTAAGGAGAGAGTAGGGCCCATAAAAGACCAAAAAGGTAACTTATGTGTGGAGGTGGAAGATGTGGGTATGGATTTTAATGAACTCTTTGCATCTGTTTTCACAAAATATGGGGATGATGCAGACATTGTAGTTAAGGAGGAGGAGCGTGAAGTATTGGATGTGATAAACATAGGGAGAGAGAAAGTATTGAGGGAATTAGCATCCTTGAAAGTGGATAAATCACCAGGGTCAGATGAATTGCACCCCAGGCTGTTAAAAGAAGACAGGGGGGAAATAGCGGAAGGTCATTTTCCAGTCCTCACTGGATACAGGTGTGGTGCCGGAGGTTTGGAGGTCTGCTAACATTGTACCTTTGTTTAAAAAGGGAGTGAGGGATAGACCGAATAATTACATTCCCGTCAGTATAAACTCAGTCGTGGGCAAATTATTGGAATCAATTCTGAGAGACAGGATAAACTGTCACTTAGAAAGGCATGGATTAATCAAGGATAGTCAGCATAGATTTGTTACGGGAAGATTGTGTTTGACTAACCTGAATGAATTTTTTGAGGAAGTAACAAGGAGGATTGATGACAGTAATGCAGTTGATGTGTTCTACATGGATTTTAGCAAAGCTTTTGACAAGGTCCCACATGACAGACTAGTTCAAAAAGTAAAAGCCCATGAGATCCAGGGCAATGTAGCATGCTGGATACAAAATTGGCTCAGTAGCAGGAAATAAAGAGTGTTTTTGCGACAGGAAGGCTGTTTCCAGAGGGGTTCCACAGGGCTCAGTAGTAAGTCCATTGCTTTTTGTGGTATATATTAATGATTTGGATGTAAATGTAGGGGGAATGATCTAGAAGTTTGCAGACGACTCAAAAATTGGCCACGTGGTTGATAGCGAGGAGGATGGCTGTCAATTGCAGGAAGATATCAATGGACTGGGCAGGTGGGCAGAAAAGTGGCAAATGGAATTTAACCCAGAGAAGTGTGAGGTGATATATTTGGAGAGGTCAAACAAGACAAAGGAATACACAATAAAAGGGAGGCTACTGAGAGGTGTAGAGAAAATAGGGACTTTAGAGTGTATGTCAACAGATCCCTGATGGTAGCAGGACAGGTCGATAAGGTGGTTACTGAGGCCTCGCTGCCACCGGTAAAATGTGGCAGAACCTTTTTGGCATGGGGGTCGTGGTGGGCCTCTGCCAGAAGAATTTTCCGGGTTCCCCCCCTCCCCCCAGCCACGACCCCTGACGTCGGAGGGCAAGTAAAGTTCAGCCCTATGCAAGTAGGGCGGTTATGCTGGAACTCTATAAAACATTAGTCAGGCCACAACTTGTGCACTGTGTGCAGTTCTGGAAAGGATGTAATTACACTAGAGATGGCACAGAGGAGATTTACGAGGATGTTGCAAGAACTGGAAAATAGCAGCTATGAGGAAAGATTGGATAGGCTGGGGTTGTTCTCCTTGGGATCAGAGGAAGCTGAGGGGAGAATATTTTGAGATGTACAAAATTGTGAGGGGCCTGGATAGAGTGGATGGGAAGGACCTATTTACCTTAGCAGAGAGGTCAGTGACTAGGGCGCAAAGATTTAAAGTGATTGGGAGAAGGATTAGAGGGTAGATGAGGAAAAGGTTTTTCACCCAGAGGGTGGTGCAGGTCCGGAACTCACTGCCTGACAGGGTGATAGAGGCAGAAAATCTCACCTCATTTAAAAGGTGCTTGGAAGTGCACCTGAAGTGCCGTAACCTGCAGGGCTATGGACCAAGTGCTGGAAAGCGGGATTAAGCTGGGTGGCTCATTTTTTTCCAGCCGCTGCAGACACAATGGGCCAAGTGGCCTGTTTCTGTGCCATAAACTTTCTATGATTCTACGATGCTGCCATGACACTTCATACTAGGTGCAGTGCAATTGTAACTGGGGTGGGAGGTAAACCTTTTCAAATTCTACAATCAGAAGTTAAAAAAGACCAAGGGCATCCACTGGATCAACTTTAATTTTTTTTAAAACTTCAAGTCAGCTCTTTTTTGACACCAGAAAGATCACAAGTTGTGAGCAAAGCTCCACCTGGGCACACGTGGCCAGAGTTCTGATTTCCTTGATTTGAGAGCGGTGCAAGTATGTAAATGCAAGTTTGCTTGGTGTCAAGAAAACGTTATGTGCCAAATGGGAAATATTAATTTCATCAGTTGGAAACTAACATTAGACTTTTAATGGGAAAAAAATCCTACAGTAACTTTTATAAAACTAACAGCTAAGATGGCCACTGCAATTTACTTCTGAAATACCAAGAGATTGAACTAGAGACAGAAAGTCTAACAAGAAGCTCAGCCAGGACAATGGCTTGCTATAAGTGACTGAATTACCTAAAATGGCTTTATTAGCATGGTAGTCAAGGCCATAGCCACACATTGACTTTGAAACAGCCAACCCCCTCCAAGTTTGAATAGGCATCCTGGGCATGTAGAACCTTGAATTTCATTAGAAGATTCCAGAAAAACTTCATTCGAAACAAAGGGGATTGAGAAGAACCATGTGACCGCCTGATCATCTCTGAAGAAACTAGAAGTTTTGTTACACAGACAGAAGACATGCAATAACAGAGTGTGCAGTAGCAGAAAGCTGTGTGCTTCCCTTTCTCTCTCCCCAGAAAACATCAAGTTTGAAAACCGTCTGCGACTCGGGGATCCTCCAAGCCTACAGACTGCTACAACCAACAACCAGGGGAAGAGAGCCAACTACAGATTCTGCCTTCAGGAAAATCCTGAGCAAAGCAAACCAGCCAAAATACACTTTGACCAACCAAGAACTTCAAGAATACAGCTTCAGCTGAGGACTACTGGATCACCCACTTTACAGACTGTATTTAAGCTCCATTTATTCTGGACTTTAATCCAACCACCAAACCTATTTTCCCTCCTGTAATCTATTTGGGTGCGTGTGATTCTCTTGTGAATATGTGCGTGAAATTGTAGCATATTTTTAACTCGGGTTATAGTGTTAAGTATAATAAACTTACCCCTTTTTGTTTAAATTCAAGAAAACCTGTCCGACTGGTTCTTTCACGATCACAGTAAAGGAAAAAGGTAAAACACTCACAGAGGTAGTAAGCACATCCACTGTTGAAAAGGAATAAACCCTGTTGCGGTCACATAAGAGGAAGGGGCAAGAGGGGAACCTGAGACCCCTCTTCACCTGGACGTAACATTGGCCTTCTTTTGCAGCAACTATCAAAATCATACAGGTGTAAAATTCATACCTGGTATGTAACTGTGCCATAAAAAGAGCAAATTCTCCATGTACAGAGAGAGGTATAAGATCAATATCAAATTTGTCCTAACTCTCGTAGTACAGACAAAGGAAAGGATCAAGTGGTGTGGTATTGTGAAGGCTGATTGCTCCTTTGTAAATAGACTGAACTTCTTTCTCAATCCTCACAGGTAACTTCTCCAGTAGCACGTATAAGCGAAACAGAATTTCTAGTAAGTAGCTCTCAAATCAGGATGAATGCAAGTGACTCTCAGGTAAGTCCTGGGAGAAGTGGGCGGAGTGGCAATGGGGGAGGTGCTGATTGTGAGTACTGTAGAGTCGGAGATGCACCCCTGCACCACCTGGCTCCACAGAAATTTTTTTTTCAAATTTTTTTAAAGGCCTTTTGGAGGCGCTTGTTTCTTAGGCAACAATGGCCCACAGTGCCTGCTTGACTCACTGTAAACCAATTTGGTAGATGGGGCCTCAAACAACCTCTCTCCCCCCCAATTGGATAGTGGGTGCTCTTTCCCTCCCAATTGCCATGGACTGTCCGCAAGTGTTGTCAGCTGCGGCCTCCTGCTGCTGGTGTTCCCTCCCACTTGCAGGCCAGCCTGTCAATGTGGCCAGCTGCTGGGTCTTGCTGCCAAGTTTGGCAGGAATTCTGCATCCCAAGTCATGCTGGTTGCTTCTTCAGTTTTCAGCCTCACTGCAACTTCCCTTCCTTCCCGTAAATATTGGGCCGAAAGACCCCACAAGAGAGTAAAGAAGTCTCAGTACTTGTTCTAATTCTAGAAGTATTACACGGAGGGTGCACAGGAAATCTACTGCAGATTCCTTACATAGGTGAAGACAGTGGTAATGCAAGTAATCAATTATTTGACTTTCAAGCAGAAAGTCATGTGTTTGGGTTCGAGGGCTACCTGGCACTTAAACATGTACACTTCCCATTGGTTCTCAGCAGTGGTCCGAGTTACACCGCCACCACGGAGGCTGGGAAAATGGTAGGGATAGGGAAGAATGATCATCATTCAGTCTATTTCCAATCACACTTTGCCCTTAAGTAAACATGGTGCAGTATGGAAGGCCAAGATATACACTTCTTAACTGTTCCTTCCTTCCTGAATGCCAGGATATAAGATAGCCCAAAGAGACTGAAAAAATATAGAGCTGAATAAAACATTACTGGAATAAAAATGACATATCACATGCAATTAAAACAGATGCTTTTTGCCTGTTTAAATGCTCACCTGACTACTAGGGTAGTATGTTAGCCACCTTTCAATATGAGCTGCATACCAGCCAGGCACCAGACACCGATTATGAAGGGCCCGAAGCTCGGGAACAGCCCACCGACCTGCCGTGATCACCTCATAAAAACTATACTGAAGAGCAGCAGGATCTTCATGGGCTCGCTGGTGCTGTGGACAAAAGAAAAAATGAAAAATACAAAGACGATCCCGTAACTTTAGTTAAAGAGAGGATGTTAAACATAAGCCTAAGCAAGAAGAATGGCTGAGGTTACCTGGTACCAGGAGTAAGCCCGATCTGAAGGGTTGATGAGAATGGTGATTATTTTCACCTTTGGCAAGAGGGCCGCAGCTCGCTTTGGAGCATCCTCGGAGTGAAAGTAGTTTGCACTTTTCTCAAACAAAAAGTCTGTGGTCACATTGGAAGGGATAGGAAAAAAATTCATGTACCTATTAAAATACAACAGGAAAGGTATATTTTCATTATTTTCAACACATAATCCAGAAGGTGCAACACAGCAAACTCGAACTGCAATGTTTTGTGCCTGAAATAATTAACACGATGAGTTTCTTATCTCTGCTCTGCCAAGGTTATCAGCTGAACTACCCACAAATCATCATATCCAGGTAATGTTGTATAAAATTGGAATGGCAGGGGAAGTATGAAAATAAAAATGTCTATGTATCTTAAGTTTTGGGCACAATATGATGGTTCTTGAATGGACCGATGTTTTTCCAGCCAGTTGAAGAACTAACATTTAAAATGACTTCTGTCAATTGGGATTCTGATTTCAAATGATTGAGAATTTGGTGTAAAAGCTTGGTAACTGACAGTGAGAGATGAGCTCATAGTATCCAGAGACTGAATTCCAAAGAGGCGTAAAGTAAGGATGGCATTCTAGGTAGGAAAGATATAAGGAGCTGTTTGCTCAATACATGAGTGACTGTATGAATGGTAAAGAATTGAATCTCCTTGGAAATATAGGCACAGTGCCAGGGTTTCTCAGCTGAAGGTGCAATGTAAGCAAAGGAACTTCGAGTGGGACCTAGACAGCCAGTTCCTGATGGAGGGCTGAAGTAAGTGGAAACTCCATCAGTCCCAAATATATCCTACGATATCAGAAGAGATGGAGCCAAGAGAAGGAGTGTCTCACACTGCAAATGTCCTCATCTCTGGACTTAATCCCTGGTTTATCACTGGGGGTCCTCCTGTTCTGATATTTGGGCACACTTTGATTTAGGTGGCCAGAGCTCCTGCATTAATTAATATCTGTAACTAGGGGTCAAATGACCTTATCAGGTTCCCAACATCATTTTCATCTCTACCCGCATAGCTACTGTCAGTTTCTCACCCTGCCCATAAACCTTGAGTTGGAATACAGCCTTTTCCCGCAGTATCAAAAGGATCCTTAGTTGCAGTTAGGGAAAGCTGGAAACAGGACTGAAGCTCATTTTTACTGCAGCTGCTTGTGTGCTTCCAGCCTTAAAGGCTGCCATGTGTGCTGCAAATAATTCCCTGGTGGAAAACTGCTGTTCCTTCTCACACCCATGCTCCTCATTAGGCTGCTGCTGCAGATTAATGAAATTCAGCTGCCCTGTTCTTTTCCCCATCTTCCCAATTGCCGAATTTCCTATAAAGGAACATGATCAGCACTGGTATCTATTCAACGTAAGTGAGGCTAGCCATGAAAATTAATCAGGCTTCCTACCGACCTCATTGAGCAGTAGAGAGGACATCACTGAAGTCAATGCAAAGTGATGGAAGGGGTCGTCGACAGTGCTATCAAGCGGCACTTGCTCAACAATAACCTGCTCACTGATGCTCAGTTTGGGTTCTGCCAGGGCCACTCAGCTCCTGATCTCACTACAGCCATGGTCCAAACATGGACATAAGAGCTGAACTCCAGAAGTGAGGTGAGAGTGACTGCCCTTGACATCAAGGCAGCATTTGACTGAGTATGGCATCAAGGAGCCGTAGCAAAATTGGAGTCAGTGGGAATCAAGGGAAAAAATTTCCGCTGGTTGGAGTCATACCTAGCGCAAAGTTGATGGTTATAGTTGTTGGAGGTCAATCATCTCAGTCCCAGGACATCACTGCAGAAGTTCCTTAGGGTAGTATCCGAGGCCCAATCATCTTCATTGTTTTATCAATGGCCTTCCCTCCATCATAAGGTCAGAAGTGGGGATGTTCGCCATTGATTGCACAATGCCCAGCACCATTTGTGACTCCTCAGATACTGAAGCAGCCCATGTTCATATGCAGCAAGACCTAGACAACACCCAGGCTTGGGCTGATAAATGGCAAGTAACATTCATGCCACACCAGTGCCAGGCAATGACCATCTCAAACAAGAGAGAATCTAACCATAAAATCAAGGGATATGGGGAGCGGACAGGAAAGTGGAATTGAAGCCGAAGATCAGCCATGATTGTATTGAATGGCGGAGCAGGCTCGATGAGCCATATGGTCTACTTCGGCTCGAATTTCTTGTGTTCTTGAGTAACCATCTCCCCTTGATGTTCAATGGCATTACCATTGCTGAAACCCTCACCATCAACATCCTGGGGGTCACCATTGACCAGAAACTGAAATGGACCAGCCACATAAATACTGTGGCTACAAGAGCAGGTAGAGGGCTGTGAATTCTGTGGCAAGTAACTCACCTCCTGTCTCCCCAATGCCTGTCTACCATCTACAAGGTACAAGTCAGGAGTGTGATGGATACTCTCCACTTGCCTGGATGAACGCAGCTCCAACATCATTCAAGAAGCTTGACACCATCCAGGACAAATTAGCCCGCTTGATTAACACCCCATCCACCACCTTCAACATTCACTCCCACCATCACCGACGCACAGTGGCGGCAGTGTGTACCATCTACAAGATGCATTGCAGCAACTCACCAAGGCTCCTTCGACAGCACCTTTCAAACCCTGACCTCTACTACCTATAAGGACAAGGGCAGCAGATGCATGGGAACACCACCACCTGCAAGTTCCCCTCCAAGACACACACACATCCTGACTTGGAACTGCACTGTTGTTCCTTCACTGTCACTGGGTCAAAATTCTGGTACTCCTTTCCTAACAGCACTGTGGGTGTACCTACACTTCAAGGACATCAGTGGTTCAAGAAGGAAGCTCACCACCAACTTCTCAAGGGCATTTGGGGATGGGCAATAAATGCTGGCTTAACCAGAGACGTCCACATCTCCTGAATGAATAAAGAAAAATGAAAATCAGGAGAGATGTAAAATTGGCTGCCAATTCACTATTGTCCATTTTACACTATTGTCCTGTTATGACCAGGTGAGAAAGAGGTCTCGGGTTCCCTTTCAGCCTGGTCTTACTGTAACAGTGTATAATTTTTAAACACACAGCTGGAATTTTACGCTGCCCCAACGGGTCGGATGGTAGCGTGGGGGCGGCGTAAAATTCAGCGGCAGGCTCCAGGAGGCCTACCCGTCCCGCTTCTGCCTCAGGATGGGTTTACGGCGGTCAGACGGGTGGGGGGCGAGGGGTGGGAAATGGCCTGCCCACCCGAGGCCAATCAAGGCCCTTAAGTGGCCACTTAAGGGCCATTTTACATGCCATGGCATTTTACCCATGGCAGGCAGGTGTGCTGGGGACGTGAAAGGCCGCCCAGCGGTAGCTGCCAGCCTTTCCATGCTCTGGTGTGGGGGTCATGGTAGTCGGGCACAGGTTGCCCGCTTGAGGGTCACCCCCGACTCCCAAACCACCCCCGGGACCCAAGACACCCCCTTCCCCCAAACGACCATTCCAGCCTCACCAGGGAAGGGCCGATCCCCCTGGTGAGGCATGCCCCTACTTACCTTCCTTCTTCGATCCATGGCATCAGCTGGGCTGCAATCCCAGCAGTGTCCACCACTCCCGGTGGAGCTGCTGGGACGAAGAGCTGCCGGCCCGCTGATTGGCCAGCAGCTCACTGAGGCGGGACCTCCTTCCTCAAGTGGGTGGAAGTCCCATCTCGGGACAATTAAAGCATGGGGACCCATAAAATGTGGAATGGATCCCCGGGCTAGGCGGAAGCAGGTTCACCACCGACTTTTATGTCGGAGTCCGGCTCCCGTCCATCCACCGTATAATTCTGGCATTGTGTTTCAGCTCCCCCTTGTTGAATCCTTCTTCACCACTTTCCAATGATAAGGCAAACAAACCAGCACACACACACAGGTTTTCTTAAGTTTAAACAAGAAAGATTGAAATTTTATTAAACTTAAACTTAAAACTCTAATTCAGTCAACGCTTATGGATACACGCTACACCCCATGCCAGCATGCATACGTGATACGCACATGCAAATATAGACAGAGAAAAGCAGCAGAAAAATAAAGGTTTGAGGCACTATCTGAAGAGTTGTTGGTTACGGGTCTTCGAGTTCACTGTATAGTCCTTGATTATAGGTAGTTCTTGCTTTTCGTTGGGGCCCAATATTCTTCTTAAACCTTGTTCGCTGTAGGAGACTTTTCTATCTTGGGATTCATGTGTCTTCAGTGGGTTTCAGTTCCGTGAGAAAGAGATGGGAGCAGACAGGACAGGAGAGATAATTTTCAATCCAGGAGCTAAGAACTTTCTGCCAGTTCAATCTCTGTTTCTACAATTTAAAACTCTCCAAGTTGGCCAGCAGGGTAGTCACGTGACTGGTATAACCACTTCTGGCTTTGTGTATTGTGTGGATCAGGGAATGGTCCTTTGTTTCAAGCAGTGTTTGTTAATATGCAAAAATTTCCTTCCAGCAGGGGCTTGGCAACCCCTTGTATCAGGCCTTCTCTTCTTCCCAGCAACAATTTGAAATTTAATGTCCATGTGGCGAAATTAATATGCCTCATGCTTGGCAGGTGGGGGGCCTGCATGACAGTCCAAAGTCAGTCTTTCAGTTTATATGAATACCCCACCTCAGGAGATGCAGAACTGGTTGAATTTCCATGGAAGTCCTCGTTATTGTCCCTGATAATTTTGGCAGAAGATCCAGGGAAACACGAGAGAAACCCCAGAGAATTGGGTTTGCATCATTCCTCTGAATCTCTGCCAAAGTTATGGCAGATAATCAGGACAACTATACAGGAATATAATTGGTGACTCTCTTTAAGAAATATCTGCTTAAAATTAAGCTATAGAAATAGACTGTCACCAAGTGCTTTGTTGAAACATTCATAAGAGCATAAGAAATCACACACTTAAAAAGTACAATCTACCCAACCATAGAATTTACTATACCTATATTAATCTATTGAGGAAACATTTTGCAAGGTTTTTCGATGACCCCAACAGTAATTAACTGAAAAGCTAGTGTATCTTCCATTCCACATTTGTGTTATTCAACCATGGTCACAGCTGCATAGGAACCATTGTGTTCCATTCACAATTTGATTATCTCTGTCTGTTCTTTTCCCAACAGCCATCAATCCCATTCAAACCAGATATTTTTTCCATTTCTTTTCTAAGGGAGGATTAGTTGACACCGGGCCAATTCATTTTGCTATGAGTCTGTTCCACTACTCTGAAGGGATTTCTTTTACTCACAATATCTAGTCTTATTTGAAGCTTGTTAATTTTGTATGCATCCTCTAGTCTGAGGTCGCAGTCAAGGTTAAGTAGCCTGGATAATTCTTCACTATTTGTGCTTCCCATCATTTTAAAGACCTGCAACATTTCCTCCCCATTAATTTTTCCCCAATGAAAACAAATTTAGTCTGAGTCTCTCCGAATAAATCTGAGTCTCGAGCCCCACCATCACCTTTGTTGCTTTTCTCTCTCACCTCAAAAATGTAGTAATATTATTTTCTAGGTCGGGTGCCCGAAACCACACACAATATTGTAAATACAAGTATCATATTTAGATGTCTTCAATACATTTTAAGGGCATTGAGTCAATTTTGTTTCTGAAGGTTGTGTGGCAAAAAGCAATACCCCAAAATTACATATTTAGAATCATATTTCACTCCCCCATTTTTCGTAAGTTATTTTTGCCTCTCTCATAGATCAAGTTCCTCAATCCTGCAATTCCACTCTGGGAAATTGTGATTGTGCAGTCCATTAGTTTTAATGGATGGAAAATCACGGGTTGCACATCAGACATTTCCTAAGGTGGACTCTCTTTGGAATCACCCTGGCTATTCCAAGACTAACCTCTGGCAATGAGTCTGCACACTAGAGTATTTTGCATTTTACTGGTCAACATTGTACAAGAAAGGACAACTAGGCATTGAAGGCAGTATAACTGACACCTAGTTTAAAGCATATAAGCACTGAAGATAGACTGACGAGTTAGATTATTTACTCTGGAGAAGAGCAGACTTGTGTGAGATATTATTCCAATATTCAAGACTCTTAAGGGAATTTGATGAATTGAAACAGAATGAAATGTTTGATTTGCCACAAACTCTAGGACGAGGGGAGATGGACTCAAGCTTAGAAAAGGGCTGGTGCACAGACAGTTCAGACTTAGCGATTTTACACAGAAGTTGTTTAACACATGGAATGGACTGGCTCAGCTAGGCAGTGGAGGCAGATGGGAGTCATAGATACAGCACAGATGGAAGCCATTTGACCCATTGAGACGATTTTAACATTTGGACGACCAACTGGTGGAGTGTGCTGGCCGATGGCCTTGTACACAAGACAAAGTGGTGGGCACAATTTTGAGGCACTGGCCTTATTACATCAATCCACCAAGCGCGCTGATGCAGCTGGCTGGATTGAGGCCTCCTAATATTGGTCCGTACTGGCCAGAGGCAAATTGAGTGCAGTGGGGAGTTATGATCCCAAGGCAACAGCGGCTGAGATTGTTTTTTGGGGGATTAGAGGAACAGTCCCTCTCATCCAGGCTCCACAAAACCAACTGAAAACTGTCCTTGGCTAGGCCTCTTTGGCTCCGCTGCCTGCGGAACTGCTCGGAGGGTATACTGTGTACACTCCAACCAGTTTTGGACTAAAAGATAATCGAGGTCCTCAGACTCAAACTTGCATATTAAAAAGGGCCTATTGTCTCAGACAGGAGGGTGTATCTGGCAGCCAGTATTAGGCTTTCAAAATGTCTCCAGCTTCTTCATCAATGTTACCAAGGCAGCAGACAACCAACCTCATTTTGAGGTCTTTACTACCCCACTAATGCCAAGAAAAAGAAGTAAAAATTGAATCATAGCATGGGAAAATATTAGAGGGAACTTATAAGTATTTAAAACAGTGGACATTTGAGAGCTATTCATTTTTGGGAGCAGCTTGTATGACTGAAGGGTCTTGGCTTAGTTGGTAGCACTCTTATCTCTGAGTTAGAAGGTCGTGGGTTCAAGTTCTATCCAAGAAACTGGAGCATATAATCCCAATTGACACTACAATGCAGTACTGATGAATTGCTACACTGGTGGAGGTGCTGTCTTTTGGAAGAGACGTTAAAACAAGGTCCCATCTGTCCCCTCAAGTGGATGTATAAGATCCCGTGGGATTATTCAAAGAAGAGTAGGAATTCTTCCTGGTGTTCTGGCCAATATTTATCCTTCAGCCAACATCACTAAAAAAGAGATTATCCAGTCATTATCACATTGCTGTTTGTGGAAACTTGCGGTGTACAATTTGGCTACTGCATTTCCTAGTGACTACAGTGACTACACTTCAAAAACTACTTCATTGATTGCAAGACACTTTGGGATATCCTGAAGGCCTAAATGGCATATAAATGCAAGTTCTTTATTTTTCTTTTATTTCTGCATTTCCCGATGGATCTTTTGTTTGACAATGCCATTTTTAAATTGACTGTCAAATTGCATAAAACCCCAGAGGTTGATTGGCTTTTGTCTTCTTGATTACTTTCAAAAACTGACCTTGTTGAGAAATCACAGACAGAAATGGTTAACTTACTGGTCCATGTCACCGCACATTAGCATGCCAATACATTTGTTTTGCTATCAAATGGCTTAATTTTATTACAGAATGGCATAATCTAGAGGTTACATGTTAATATACCTTTGCAAATTAATTTGAAAATCTTTGGAATGCACAGAAATGTTCCATCATCACTGAGGCTCAATGTGGAACTCAGACTTTCAAAGCAAATAATTTCTCCACAGATTATGGACATTGGGCTCCTAAGTATAATAAAGACTTTCTTGTTTATAAAGAAAAGCCCTTTGCTTGATCTCTTATCTTACCAATCAATTCCCTTGTGATAGGCGTTCCCATTGAAGAACTGCACTTCTTCAAAGGTCTTTGCATTGGGGAAATTACTGGTGATGGCTGGATGCATAATTAGGAACAAGTACAAAGCTGTAGTGCCTGAGAACAGAGAATATTAGAAAACTTATTGATGTGTTTGCATAGAAATTGACGCCCTTCTATCCGTGACATTTTGTCAGTGGAGCTTCTTTCTGCAAGCATTTATTCTTTGAAAGAACTGCAAAAATGCTGTTCTGTGAAATGCTAGATTATTTAATTAGAACATAGTAATCACGGAATATTAGCATAAGTCAATTATCACCATTTTTACCACATGCATGGTAGAACAGCATAAAACAATTCCCAGTGACTAATTAAAATACAAAATAATTTATCATTTTAGGCTGCCACTGATTTTGCGAATATAATCAACATCATTTAAGTGAATGGCTATTAATGGATATTTGCACTTGAATAGAAATTGAAAATTTAAAACAACAATCTACATCCATTATATTTAACACTACTAGCTGAATAATCTTAGCTGTATACTACAGCTGCCTACTCTTCTTTGGTCCTTTGAATTGTGCTCAGTCAGTTATATGTAAAAATGTCTAATACTTCACATCTATGACAGCCTTCTATTGTAACTAAAAGCTTGCAATATAATGTGCTACACAAAACAATGATTTGCTGTGCACTTCTGAGGAGTGAATAAAAATATTGTTGGAAAATATGTTATTCACCAAATAGAAATTGACATGCATTTGTTGGTAATGGTTCAGCGTTATCAAAGCTATAGAAAAACCTACAAGTAAATGCTTCATATGATTAATGAGAAATGAGCACAAGACCTTAATGGAAAATAGGAGTTATTCCTTGTCACAGGACCATCGCAAAGCCAATCTGTCTGATCAAACATGAGAGGCAATTTTAACTTAACCTGCTTGGTGGGAAATTGACAAGATCAGAACAACAGCCTGTTTTACACACATACAATTTCCATTAAAGTCAATCAATCGATCGCCTATATCAGTATGGGTGCACCTTGGACAGTATGATTGCAAACTGTGGCATTTCATAACTGCATGGGGAAAATGCTGGTGGGATAGGCTGAACATTGGAGGAACTGCGCAAACCGACCCCCTTAATAAGAGGGACGATTTCATTATGACAGCCTATAATAGTAACATAGCAACAGTATTATGCAGGACAAGACCATCAGTCCATCGAGCCTACCCTTCCACAGTATTCCCTTGGTGCGTTTTTAATAACCCGGAATCCAATTTATTGTCAAAAACCTGTTTAGTGCCTTCCTGAAACCCATTGAGCTTTCTTGTTCTACTTCTCAGGCTGATAATCTGCTTTTGAGTGTTCCAAGTCAGAGCTGTGGCTGCACATATGCTTCTCCATTGGCCTGTACATGATAACTTTGCCAGAACTGAGGTCAATCAGGATAGGAGCAGCAGGAATCCCAGGAACTGATGCTGTCCCGCTGGTCCCAGCGTGGTCCTGGGTCCAAAGCCTCTGCAGTACCAGCAGTTGCCATCGTTCCCACCGGCACTGCCGATACTGCTGAGCTGCAAGCCCTGTGATTGGCTGGCAGCTCTTGGAGGTGGGATCCCCGTTTTTAAAGGGATGGGGATCCCGGTGCCGGGTGGGGATCCCCCACCTTTTCAGCCTGGTACCAGGTGCCCCGCCTCCTCCACAAAATCCAGCCCAGTGTGGGCTTCTAACCCCCATTTGAGACTGAAGGGAAACTCTGCTCATGGTCTCCAGCACAGAGACATAGGTGAGGAGTTATAACATTCTGACATGCTGATATCAGAAGGGTCTCATGGCCGGGGAAACCCAAACTTCCAGGATTC
Source organism: Heterodontus francisci (assembly GCF_036365525.1). Taxonomy (NCBI): domain Eukaryota; kingdom Metazoa; phylum Chordata; class Chondrichthyes; order Heterodontiformes; family Heterodontidae; genus Heterodontus; species Heterodontus francisci. The sequence continues at coordinate 184,893,996 of NC_090371.1, forward strand.
TCTGCATGATGTGCTGTTTAAACTCCACAGCATGTGTCTTTCATCATTGACAGGTTCCCCCACCCAGAGGTCAGCCTGGTTGTCAGGCTTGGCTTCTAGTCAGGTGGGGAACACTCCGAAGGAGGCCACAGGACCAGGTAGGTCCAATCCCTGCTTCTGTGGGAGTGCATGGGAGAGGGTGCCCAATCCCTGACCACTGGGGAGGGAGGTCCGGCTTTAAGGTGGGCTCTGATCCCTGACTCATGGGTAGGGGGCAGGGAGGTGGGGGTGGCACAGGGGTCCGATCTGAGGGATGGATGGGGGGGGAGGGTGAATCCTAAGAGATATTCCATCCCCAAGCCTGAGGCAGTGGTTGGGGGCAGGGGGCGGTGTGGGTAGCTGGGAATGTGTGTGTATGTGTGTGTGTTTGTGGTGGGGTTGGTGGGATTGCTGATGGTGGAGGGGTTTGGCGGGCTGGGGAGAAGCTGTGCTGCTCCTCCTCGCCTACAAGTAGTGCTGTGAAGGTGGTTATCTTCTTCCTGAAACTGCCTGCCTCACTGCAGCTGCTGGGTTTCCTGGGGCCTGGCAAACCCAGTCAGCTACAGCAAAGCAGGATAAATCCGAGGCTTCCCACCTCATTAACATATTCGAAATGCCAAACTGCCTCCTGGGAGCAGGTTGGATGCCCACCCCTCGTCCCACCTCATAAAACCCGGAATTCGGCAGGTGGGAGCTGGCTTCCCGACATGCTCCATCTTTTTGCACTTTTAACCTACCACCCGCACCCATTCCAACCCGCTCCCCCAAGTTAAAACTCCCCCAAAGTGTTTCCAAGTCCTGCCTGATTTCTTGTCTCAATTTGTCATTCCCTGCACCATTAATGGTGGCATATTGTCCTTGAACCTAAGGATTTTTGGGACTATATATTTTCACTGAGCAAAATGCTTAAAATGAAGAGTAGATTTTTTGAAGCTCTATACCGAACAGAATATGAGGGATTTTGGTGTGGAAATCTACAGACGCTTTCTTCAAGGCTCACTTACCTCTGTCCCTGAATTCCCAATAACCTCGTAGCCAGGAGCACAAATTTGTAAGATCTACTGTATAATTTTACTGAAACTCAACAGTTGCTCCAACTCAAGCCATCTTCAGATACAAAAATCATGGGGTGAACTTCCACGGAGTTTCTCCCACTCCTCCATCATAACTTTCATGTGAGAGCTGCAGAAATCCCCCCAAAAATGATGTAAATGGGATTTATGCCTTTTTTCCAGCATTTCTACAGTTCCTTCCCAGTTATGGTGGATGATCAGGAGAACCCTTGTCGCAACTAACCCTCACCCTCACATTTAAGGCTCTTTATTTCTTTAAACACTTTATGACCAGGAGATGGCTTATTGGGCCTCAGTTTTAGGCATTAAGTAAATTAATGCAGAGCTGCATTAACTTTGATATTAACTCAAAATGTACTATTAGAACTTGCTTAATGGATCAGTTTGAATAATTAACTATTCTCCATGCAACCCATTTGAATATCATGGGTGATTCATTTGACTGGAATCATTCACACAACTTGCGATAAAAGCTGACCTGTTTTTTGAGGTCCAATAACCAGAAATTTTGGTAAACGATCGCAGGTTTTCTCTTTGGACCAGATGTCCTTATGTCGTTTATCATCACACGGATTCTGCCAGAAAAGAAAGAAATTGGGCACAATGTTAAAACAGCAGAGCTCCTTGGAGTTTAGTGCAGCATGGACGGTGATTATTCTTAAAGAAATAGACATGGAACCTTCATGATTTTACAGGTGAATCAGTATCATGGGTGAAAGCCTGTCTGTGTGAGTTAATGGTTGTGTGGAAATTAATCTGCGTCTCCAAATAGAAAGAAATTTTCAGCTGAAATCAGAAGTGTCTAATAACTAGTTAAAATATCCTAATCTTTGTTCAATTAATAGTGTGGGTGGGCTGAATCAGAAATCTAAACAATGGTGCAGCAGAAAGGGGGAGATCCTATACGTCACCATGAAAAACATGGGGTGGAATTTAATCGTTTGCAGTAGGGTCGCAACAGCAGAAGTGGAAGTGGGTGGCGAAGGCCCTCCCGCTTCGTCCTCCGCTCCTGTCATGATCACGCACTGGCCGTCCAGTTAGCAGCCAGCAAGTGGGATCACTGACGAATCCACAACCAGGGGCAGGAGGTAAGGTGTGGCCGCATCGTCCCATGACCCAGAAGAAGGTGTTGAGGGCCACTAGCACCCGATACCTGTATGCACACATCTCAAAGAGGAAGCCTGGAGTCTGATAGAAGCCCTCATCTGCATGAAACTCTCATCAGCCACTGAAAGACACTCCTCATCTGCCTGTGAACACCCCTTTATCTGCCTGTGATCACCCCCTCATCAGCTGCTGCCACCCTACATCTGCCTCACCACAAGAAAACTCCTCATCTGCCTGTGACCAGCCAATCAAGCCAACTGAAATGCCTGTGGAACCCACTTGAGTGCATGGCAGAAGCAAGAACACGGATGGCCCCACAGTTCAGTGATGTCTCCCTGCATGTCCTCCTTCAGGCCTCCCTGGTAAGGCGGGAGGTCCTCTTCCCTAGGGACCACAGGAGGAGATCTCCCCACTGAACCAAGCAAGCCTGAATGGAGGTCACAGAGGAGGTCAGCAGCTGTGCAGTTGACCAGAGAACATGGATCCAGTGCCACAAGCGGGACATTGACCTTCTCAGGGTGAGTGGCAAACTTCAGTGTCCTTTAGGGTGTGAGCAAATGGGTAAGTGTGGTGGGGAGGCAGAGCCCACCAAATGGAAGGAATGGCTGCAGCTCTGTCAGCGGGCACAAACCTGGCACTGCTAACCCATGCAAGGTCACTCCTTAGTGGTTGAGTGACACATGAATGCCACTGGCCACAGAAGCTGCAGTAGCCATGCAAAGCACTTCGTCAGTGTGTTTGCAGTAGTCCGGCCACTGACACCATTCTCATGTGTCTCCATAGAGGAAGAGGGCGCAGAATACAAGGGAAAGGGCATGGACCCATGGTGGCCTCCCACTCCTCGTCGTACTGACTCCGATGGAGGAGGAGGCACTAGAGCTGGCTGGATACACAGGTCAACTGCAGGACAAGATAGGTACCATCTCCGGGGGACATCCTTCCATCGCTGAGGAGGATGAGGGGACCTCGGAGGGTGCAACATCACATCCTTGCCTCGCAACCTCCACCAGCTCAGATATTGTCACCTCGGTGGGTGTGCACGCAGTATTAGATCCGGGGTCACAAGTTGGAGAGAGCACCACACAAGTGCTGGACCAGCTGTCGGAGGCTGTGACAGCTGAGGTCTCTGACACGGAGGATTGTGGGAGGCCAGGCACATGCCAAGCCCCAGATGATGACAAAAAATGCAATTATATATTTAAATCTGCCATGAAACTTGGGACACATATCCCTGCCCCTCCCTCCCAACCAGAAGCCCTATTGTCACTACCATGCTTGCCAGACAGAAAAATAAATACAATCAAAAATAAACAGCTGTCTTTTGATACCATTCACTTCCACAACAATTGAGGCAAGACTTTCACAATAGCATTCCACACATGTAGAAGGGACATGCCAAAAACACATTGCTGTTTATGCTCCCAGTTTCTAAAAGGGCCCAATCGCAAATGTTTACAAAATCTGAATTTTCTCCTTATTCAGAGTGCTTTGGTGTTGGCATTCAGCTTTAGCACTCATTCCTGTCTTACTGCTGGTGTGACAATTTCACTTCTGTTTACCCATGCCGGAGTTCTCCAGCAATCGTGGATGTTGTAGATTAAAGGAAAATATTTAGAAAAATATGTATTAGGAGAGGTGGAAGAAGACCATTGGCAACCAGGTTGATGGCAGCCGTGGTTTTGGTTGCCACCTCCTGTTGTTAAAATCAAAAAATAGGTAGAGTTATTAGCAAAGATGAGGAGAACCCTGGAAGTACAGGGTCACTTGAAAGGAGATTTGTACACAAAGCGGGGGACGTGGGGGTTGGGGTGGTGTGGTGGAGGGTGACTGTTATGGAAGTGTTATCTGCAGAGTTATCAGTGTACTAGTTTCAAGCAGGACTGGAACCACACCTGCCAGAGCGGGTCCTTTTGTTCTGGAAAGAGCTCAAAGTATTTGTGTGCCAGCTGCACGGGGGGCATGGTTTGCAGCTTCAGGTTGGTCCAACAGTGAACAAAATTAGCCAGGTTCACAAATGTATAGAGTCCCAGTCGATCATTTCCATAGTTGGATAAATGTGTCATGAAGATGCTGATCTGAAAGAAAAAGAGAAACAGGTCACACTGATGGAACTCCTTAATTAAAGAGACTTCATTTATAATCTAGAGTGGTCAGGCTATTGCTTTTTCCCCCTGCGGATCATGTAGCTTGAGAACTAAAATGTTTCCACCTCATTGCTTAAAGACACCGACTCATTTTGGATTAAAGTTTCTGGGGTAACAAATACCCTTTGGTCCCATCACCCAAGTTGCCATAATTCATTTACAAGCTGGGAATTTGTTTATATTAAACATCACTGCCATTTGTTAATGGAAAGGGACAAACTATCTCATTTAAAAACAAAACAGTAATGTTGGTAAAATGCTGCAGGCCAGTCACTACATATGAACAGAAAGATAAGTTAGCATTTAATTTATAACTTTTTGTCAAAGACATATTAGCTAATCTTCCCTGGTGTTTCACAGGAGAAGTGCAGACCATGTGTAGTGTTCAGATGAAAGATAGTTAGAGGATGGGGTATTATTGGAACAGAGGAAGTGAGAAGAGATAGGAATGACAGAGGTAAGTGGAAGAGGGAGGGATGGGGTCCAACTAGGGTTGCCAACTATGATTGGAGGTACATTCGGAGGATTCACCACATGATCTCCAGCCTCCAACTGCCCACCCAGCCCCATGGCTTTTCTCCTGCATTTACTTGCAGCAGTCTCCAGAAAACTAATCTTTAATTCCTGGATCTCCAGACAATCCTAGAGGATTGGCACCTCTAGGACCAACACTTGCCTCAGCAGGAGTTTCCAGGGGTAATTTTGACTCAGCAGTAGGGAGAGGTGGGAAGAGTGCCTCAAAGGCAGCAGCGATGGTTTCCAAGCATCCCTGAATGACTGGGAGTTTCTCGGAATTGGAGGTTCCTATCTGGAGGGCTGCCTCCAGCAGCCTGGGAAACAAACAATGTAAAGTTTATGCCTCTGTCCACTTCCATGAACAACAGACACTTATATGAGGTACTGTCAGTTATGACTAACTGTTAGGCATCCAGAGCCAGAAAATCCACAACAACTTGTATTTATATAGCGCCTTTAACATAATAAACATCCCAAGACACTTCACAAGAGCATTATAAAGCAAAATTTGACACCAAACCGCATAAGGCGACATTAGGGCAGATGTCAAAAAACCTGATCAAAGAGGGAGGCTTTAAGGAGTATCTTAAAGGAGGAAAGTAAGATAGAGAGGGGGAGGGGTTTAGGGAGGGAATTCCAGAGCTTAGGGCCCAGGCAGCTGAAGGCACGGGCATCAATGGTGGAACGATTAAAATTGGGGATGCTCAAGAGGCCAGAATTAGAGGAGTGCAGATATCTTGGAGGGTTGTGGGACTGGAGATTACAGAGATAGGGAGGGGCGAGGCCATTGAGAGATTTCAAAACAAAGATGAGAATTTTAAAATTGAGGCATTGCTTATCCAATGTAAGTCAGCTGCATTAAACGTAACAATTTCCTGCCTTATCCACTGAGCTTGTTACCCACATAAAGCACATAGACCTGTGGGGGCTTGGGGTTGAGAAGAGTGGCAGAGAGCTCTGTGAAATCAGGAGGCTAGGGGATAGAGATGGAGACTGGGGAATGGGGGGGGGGGTCAGAGGGGAGAGATGGAGAGTGGGAAATGGGGACTCAGAGGGGAGATGTAGTCTGGGGAATGGGGGCTCAGAGGAGAGAGATGATTGGGGAATGGGGGCTCAGAGGAGAAAGATGGAGACTGGGGAATGGGGGCTCAGAGGGAAGAGAAGGAGACTAGGGAATGAGAGCTCAGAGGAGAGAGATGTAGTCTGGGGAATGGGGGCTCAGACGAGAGAGATGTAGTCTGGGGAATGGGGGCTCAGAGGAGAGAGATGCAGTCTGGGGAATGGGGGCTCAGAGGAGAGAGATGTAGTCTGGGGAATGGGGGCTCAGAGGAGAGAGATGTAGTCTGGGGAATGGGGGCTCAGAGGAGAGAGATGTAGTCTGGGGAATAGGGGCTCAGAGGGGAGAGATGTAGTCTGGGGAATGAGGGCCCAGAGGGGAGAGATGGAGATGGGGAATGGGGGCTCAGAGAGAAGAGATGGAGATGGGGAATGGGGGCTCAGAGAGAAGAGATGTAGTCTGGGGAATGGGGGCTCAGAGAGAAGAGATGGAGATGGGGAATGGGGGCTCAGAGGAGAGAGGTGGAGCTTGGGGAATGGAGGCTCAGAGGGGAGAGATGGAGACTGGGGAATAGGGGCTCCGAGGGGAGAGGAGGAAATGGGGACTGGGAAATGAAGAGAATGATTTCCCTTTTATTCCCACACCAGTTTCCCCTCTTCCCCTGCTCATGGTTGACCTCCAAGTTGTCGGAACTTGTCACACAACAGTTAATGATGTTAAACCATGAATAGGAATTTTATACTGTGCGTAAATCCTATAACATTTGTAGAAGTCATGTGATCTGGCATCACATCAGCTATCATGTGGTCAGAACACATTATCAGACCTCCAGGAATGCCTTAAACCAGTTGTGTGTTTTAACAGGCAGTAGGGTGGGGGTTGCCAGCAGGGATTTTGTGAAAAAAATGCACAGCTAACTGTTTATCTTAATGCACAACAATGGGTGGCCTCACAATCACTAATAAATGGACCTCCCACTCATAGTCATAGTCACACATAAATTTTCTAGCAGTTGTTACCATCTAGTGATCAAAAGCAGGAACTCTGACTTATTCTCCTCCATTAATTCAGTGATACTGAAGTTAATTGTCGGGTCCCCATTGTTATTGTGGCTCTGATCAGGCCAGGGTTCAAACCTGGGGCCTTCCTGTTCTATGCGGTTGATTGCAACTGCAAATTGTGCATTTGTCTACTGTGCCAGTGTGGAAAGCACAAATAATAGGCTATTAAAAGAGAAAATGTTAGAAATACTCAGCAGGTCAGGCAGCATCTATGGAGAGAGAAGCAGAATTAATATTTTAGGCGACCTGATACATTGGGGAAATTTTTACCTCCAAAAATGGGCTGGTTTGGGTCAGGTGGGATGTTAAAAATGATAAAATCTGAATTCCGACCCCAAGCCACCTGAACCCCATATTATAGTGAGGCTGCATGCCTCATATTCAACCACCATTTTAAAAAGGGAGGGATCAGACAGGCTGAAAGTGGAAGGGCGGTGGGGGGGAAATCAGAGACTGGGGTCAGGGAGATTGGAGGTCTCAGAGGGGAGATGGAAGGACTCGTAAGGGACACCTTCCACCTGCTGAGTTTTAAAGTTGAGCGGGAGGTTCCGGGAGGCCTTCCCGTTCCACTCCTGCCCCCGTAGGGTGCAAAACAGGCCACCCACCCTAGGCCAATCAAGGTCCTTAAGTGGCCACTTAATGGCCACTTAAGGGCCTTTGCCCGCCTCCATGGAGGTTTTACCCGTGGCAAGTCGGTGTCCTGGAGACATGAAAGGCAGCCCGGTGAAACTTGGTGGCCTCTCAGCGCGCCGGGGGTGGGCCCTGACGATCGGGCACAGGGTACCTGATTGAGGGCCAACCCCACTTCCCCAACCACCCCTAGTACCCAAGACGCCCCCCCTTCCCCCCAATTGACCACCCTTGCCTCGCCAGGGCCCGACTGAGTACCCCCACCGAGGCTAACCAAACTTACCTGCAGTCCTGGCTCCATGTCCTCTGCTGGGCTGCGGTCCCAGCAGTGGCCGCTGCTCTCAGTGGCGTTGCTGGGACTAAGAGCTGCCAGCCTGATGATTGGCCGGCAACTCAGTGAGGTGGGACTTCTCCCTCAAGCGTGTGAAAGACCAGCCTCGGAACAATTAAAGCTAGGGGACCTGTAAAATGCAGGACAGATCCCCAGGCTAGGTGGAAGCAGGTTCGCCACTGACTTTTATGTCAGTGGCCACTCCCGTCCGCCCGACATAAAATCCAGCCCCGTATCTCGGAATATAGGCCGGAATTTTACAGCCCCCCCCCCCCCCCCAGGGAGCGGGCTGGTAACGGGTGAGGGGGCATAAAATTGAGTGGGATATATATTTTACGTGGGGTGGCGGTGGTGAGGAACAGTCCGCCCACCCCAGGCCAATCAAGGCCCTTAAGTGGCCAGTTAACTGCCACTTAAGGGCCTTCTTCCGCCACAGCGGGTATTTTACGGCAAAGGCCGGAAGAACCCTGCCTTCTAACGGGCTGGGGGGGGGGGGTTCTCCTGATTACGCACCTTGTACCCCATGGAGGGCTGCCCCAAACCCCCAATATGAACAAATATTTTGCTTCTGTCCTCACTATAGTGGATACAAAAAATATTCCAGTAATAGCTGTAAATCAGGAGGTGGAAGGAAGAGGGGTACTTGGTGAAATTCCAATCACCAGGGAAGCGATCCTGACCAAACTGATGGAATTGCAGGATGACAAGTCCCTGGGTCCTGATGGGCTGCATCCTAGGGCCTTAAAAGAGGTGGCGAATGAGGTAGTAGATGCATTTGTGTTAATTTTTCAAAATTTGCTAGATTCTGGAAAGATTCCATCAGACTGGAAAATAGCAAATATAACCCCTCTATTCAAGAAGGGAGGGAGGCAGAAAACAGGTAACTATAGGCCAGTTAGCTTGACGTCTGTTAAAATCGATCATTAAGGAGGCTATAGCTAGGCACTTAGAAAAACTAAAGGTAATCGGGAATAGTCAGCATGGCTTTGTGAAAGAGATCGTGTTTAACCAATTTCTTGGAGTTCTTTGAAAGAGTAATGTGCCATGGATGAAGGGGAGCCCAGTGATATACTGTACTTGGATTTCCAGAAGGCATTTGACGAGGTGCCGCATAAAAGGTTATTGCGCAAAGTAGGAGCGTGGTGTAGTGGGCAATATATTAGCATGGATAGAAGATTGGCTGGCTGGCAGAAAACAGAGAGTATGCATAAATGGGTTCTTTTCTGATTGGTAAGATGTGATGAGTGGAGTCCTTCAGGAGTCTGTGCTGGGCCTCAACTTTTTACAATTTATATCAATGACTTAGATGAGGTGAGCAATGGCATGGTAGCTAAATTTGCAGATGACACAAAGATAGATGGGAAAGTATGTTGTGATGAGGACATAAGGAGCTTGCAGACTGATATAGATAGGTTGAGTGAGTGGGTAAAAATCTGGCAGACGGATTATCATGTGGGAAAATGTGAAGTTGTTCACTTTGGCAGGAAGAGTAAACGAGCAGTGTATTACTTAAATGGAGAACGACTGCAGGACTCCGAGGTGCAGAGGGATCTAGGTGTTCTAGTGCATGAATCACAAAAAGTTAGTTTACAGGTACAGCAAGTAATAAAGAAGGCTAATGGAATGCTATCCTTTATTATGACAGGAATTGAAAATAAAGGATGCTATGCTTCCATTATACAGGGCATTGGTAAGACCCACATCTCAAATACTGGGCTGAATTTTACCAGCCCCTCAAAGCCACGGGTCGCGGCGTGGGGGCTGGTAAAATGCTGCTGGAAGAGGCCCGCCTCGACCCGCGATGTCAAGAAGGGCCTGCTGCATATTACTGCCGGCGGTGGGACCTCGGTGCGGCCCCCCCACCCCCCACCATATGATGGCGACACCACCATCAACATATGGTAATGATTATTTACCTATGCTGATTATGCAGCCCGCAGCCTCTCTACCGACACTGCCGGAATTTTCGTTGAACGGGCGGACGTCACGTGCCGTCCTGTTCATGATCTGAAAAGCCGGTGGATCCTCACTCTGCATTACGGAAGGGAGGAGGGAGGGGGTATACACAGGGGTCTAACTCTGCATTCTTAAAGGGAGGAGGGAGGGGGTATGCACAGGGGTCTCACTCTGCATTCTGGAAGGGAGGAGGGGGATATGCAGAGGTCTAACTCTGCATTCTTAAAGGGAGGAAGGAATGGGTATACACAGGGGTCTCACTCTGCATTCTGGAAGGGAGGAGGGGGAGATATGCAGGGGTCTAACTCTGCATTCTTAAAGGGAGGAAGGAGGGGGTATACACAGGGGTCTCACTCTGCATTCTGGAAGGGAGGAGGGGGAGATATGCAGGGGTCTCACTCTGCATTCTTAAAGGGAGGAGGGAGGGGGGTATATGCAGGGGTCTCACTCCGCATTCTGAAGGGATAGGTTCTGGGATTACTGGAGGAAAAGCTGTGCTGGCATGAAGGGAGGTACCATGTACCATCCCTCCATTAACAGTGTATACTCTGTGTTTGTGAGGGATCAATGGCACACTAGGCACCCTGTGTGTGGGGAGGGTGCCAGAAAGGGCAGGAGCATTAAGGTTTTATGGATGGTGGGGGCAATCGATTATCTGGTAGGATCTTGATGCGGTCATGCTGTGCCACTGAGTGTTGGCCAAGATGGGCAATGCCATGGCACACCACATCATTGATACAGGAAAGCAGCCGATGTATCCGTCAACACCAATCCATTCCCTGTTAGGAACCTTGGAATACATCCAAGGTTCAACTTTATTTATCACATGGAAATAGGTATGCCTCATCCTACATTGTGTGATCCTCTGTACGTGAGAATCCGTATGCGCCAGAGGCAATATCAACAGGCAGGTGTGATCCATGTTGAGGCCCCCGGTTGTGAGCAGCAGCCCCCAAGGGGAGTTCGCCATTACGATTGCTGTGCATCTACAAGCCTCAAATGATATCACATGTCAATGGACATCAGAGCACCAGTGTCAGAGGAGGTTGCGCATATAGAAAGGGTGGTGACACGTCTCTGTGTCCTGCTCAAGCATGACCTGCAGCCCATGGGCTCCAGTGGACATCCCATGCCTTTGTTCCTCATAGTGGCAGTGGTTCTCAAGCCTGACACCTCTGTAGCTTTCTGGATGCCCACCAGAGACCTTAGTGGGGTTACACAGTCAGCAGGGCACCGCTGCATCAGGGAGGTCACCAGTGCCTTGCACCGGAGGGCCAGTGAGGATGTCTGCTTCAGGACTGACTCTCACAGCCAGGCCCAGAGAGCCATTGGTTCTGGCACCATTGCCAGAGAACCATAGGTTGTAATGTTCATAGACTGCACTCACGTGGCCATCAGGCCAACTGCCAGGCTACCACCTACAGACGCCACCATTGCAGGAGCCCTCTCAATCTAAGTGAAGCTAGTATGTGATCACTGCAGAATGTGTGCAGCGAATGTGTGACCGCTTCTCAGGCAGCTGCCATGACACCTGGATCTTGCGCCAGTCCGACTGCCACTGCTGTTCACTGAAGTGGCTCAGATGGAGGGGTGGCTTCTTGGAGATAAGGGCTATCCTTTGCAAACATGGCTCCCGACACCAATGAGAGACTCCACCACTGCTGCAGAGGAGAGATACAACGCCAGCCACTGAGCTACAAGAGCCACCACAGAGCAGGAGGTTGGCATACTGAAAGAATGCCTCCAATGCCTGGATGGATAGGGTGATGCCCTGTACTACGGGCCGAAAAGGCCAGCTCCTTTCTGTGCTGCTCTGCACAACTATGCACCCAATAGGGGCCAGGCCTGGCATGATGAGGAGAGACATCAACAGGATTCCTCCTCGGATTATGAGGATGCTGAGGACCAACAACATGAAAGACGCATGGAGGGCAGATGGGACCCAGGCTCTGCACGTAGGGCTAGCAGTGAGCTAGGGATGTACGCAAGTGGCTTATCAGACAAAGGCTGTCTGCTCCATAGGAACCGACATGAGCTCTGCAGGCCACCCATCACCCTCGCTCACCTGCTGTGCACCAGTCCACATCTGCAGCGTCCCTGTGTAAACCACTACAGGCAGCAGCTGACTGAAGCAAAGTCCCTGTCACTGAGTCCATGGAGATGCTCATGAGTAATGGTGGCATGGCAATGATGTTATTGCATACATTGGCTCTCCTGAAGTGCCAACAGTGCAAAGGGATGTGACATTGGCACTACATACTGGCACACATTATTCACACAGAGAAAAGGACACACATGTTGGTGAGGAACATTTAGTGAAAGACATATTTACATTGCTGTGGCACCCATGCATTCCCATTTGTGTCAGTGTGTTCTCTGTAAACCTCTGTAAGACCTTTTATGGTCTATGTAAGTCTTACATCCTGGAATGTGCAAAATTAAGATTATTCACCCAGGTGCGGCACACCTACAAGAAGGAATGTTACACTTGAGTGGAAGAGGATCACAACTTCACAGGATACTGGGACACAGCAGGGTAAGTATGTGGCAGCAAACTGGAAAGTGCTGGGGTAACTCAGCAGGTCACGCAGCATTTGTGGAGAGAGAAGCAGAGTTAACTTTCAGGTCTGTGAACTTGGACAAGTTAACTCTACTTTGCTTTCCACAGATGCTGCCTGACCTGCTAGATTTCTGTAGCACTTTCTGCTTTGCTGCCAGATTGACAGCAGTCCCATTCTTCAGCAGTGAAGTAAGTATTTCTTAGACAGCTGTCAGGAAGCAGGTGTTGGGGCACTTAAAGTAGGGCCCCAGCACCTGTTGCACAACTGTCAAAAACTGTCTCACTACGCTGAATGTCCCGCCTTTCCCCACGTAATATGGGCAGGGCAGCTCAGCGCCGTGATTCTAATGAACCCCCACGATTAATATCACGGGGCCTCGGCAGCGGCCGGTGAATGCGGGCGTGCCGCCAAGTTCAAAGGGCGTCACCATGGACAACGGTGCTCCAATAAAATTCAGCCTGCTGTGTGCAGTTTTGGTCTCCTTCTTTAAGGAAGGATGTAAATGCGTTGGAGGCGGTTCAGAGGAGGTTTACTAGATTGATGCCTGGAATGAGCGGATTGTCTTATGAGGAAAGGTTGGACAGACTGGGCTTATTTTCACTGGAGTTTAGAAGAGTGAGGGGAGACTTAATTGAAGTATATAAGATCCTGAACGGTCTGACAAGGTGGATGTGGAAAGGATGTTTCCTCTTGTGAGTGAGTTCAGAATTAGGGGGCACTGTTTTAACATTAGGGGTCACCCTTTTAGGGCAGGGATAAAAAGAATTTTTTTCTCTCAGGGGGTTCTGCAACTTTGGAACTCTTGCCTCAGAAGGTGGTGGAGGTGGGGTCATTAAATATTTTTAAGGCGGAGGTAGATAGATTCTTGTTAGGCAAAGGAATCAAAGGTTATCAGGGTAGATGGGAGTGTGGAATTTGAGACACAAGCAGATCAGCCATGATCTTATTGAATGGCGGAGCAGGCTAGAGGGGCTGAACGGCCTCTCTCAGCTCCCAATTCATATGTTCGTAACTGCTGCCAACGCACAACACTCCCCCACGCCCCCCGCAACCGATCCCCCTTGTCTCACCGTGGCCTGGCTGATTGTCCCCGGCGAGGCCCTAAAAACCTATCTCAGTTCCGAGGCTGTCCTTCCTCTTGCCTCCGATGGCTGGGTAGAGACCCAGCATTGGCCACTGCTCCCGGTGGCACTGCTGCGACTAAGAGCTACCAGCCCGTCGATTGGCCAGCAACTCCATTAGGCGGGACTTCCTGCCTCAAGAAGGTGGAAGTCCCACCCAAGACCAATTAAGGGCGTGGGGAGCGACAAATCCTGGCCTGGCTCCGCAGGCTCAGTGGAGGCGGGCTCGCCACCGACTTTTTGGCCAGTGGGTGGCGCCTCCCGCCAACATAAAATTCCAGTCACACTCTGTATCTAAAAATATTCAGTCTGTATCTCAGAATATTCTGTCTATATTTCAGAATATTCTGTCTATATTTCAGAATATTCTGTCTATATTTCAGAATACATGATCTGTGCAATCTAGCCACAAACTTTATACGTTTTGAAACTTAGGTTAGACACAAGATGACATCTTTATGTATTTAGGGTCAATGTCAAAGTTGATTGAAAACATACTGTTATCTTTGTTTACCAGTCCAAGTCATAGATATTTCCTTTTATACAATTACAATAGGAAAGAACCTTAACCATAACATATTCAGGCCTTACTTCTATCACAGGTATTTCTGATACAAGGCTCCTGCCACACCCTATCCTTAGTTCAAGCTTATTATTCCTCCAGCGTTTGGGAAGGATAATCCAAACACAATGGAGCACAAGGAAAAGAGGGACAGCTTTGATCCAGAAATATTATTGCAGCAAACCACTAGAGGGTGCTAAGTTGACTTCAAGCACTCAACCTCAACAGTTGCATAACAAAACAGTAAAGTTCACAGTGGTTACATTTTGAAAACAAATCTGTACAAATGACTGAAAAAAGCAGTTTTAGCCCAAGTAGTTACTCATTTACATATGAGTTACAGTTCTCTTCCTCCACCCCCATCTCAGAATCACAGATATATTGCACAATAATTGCACTGGGGTTTATGCTGGTGTTATTTGCAGGAAAAATTAACAGCCAATGAGCTTGCTCCATTTTTGCACTGGTAATGAGTTCTTTTATGTTGTCTGATGCAACATAAATGAGATTCATGGAGTCCAGTTATGCCAAAGACCTCTAACAGGTTTATTTACAACTAGACTATTATATACAGTACCAAGCTAACTATTTACAGAACCTTACTCTGGCTGTTACAGTTGCAGAGTGACTCTGGCAAAAAAGTCACATGACTTCATCCTGGTATTTGGCTCATTAGCATACTAAGATCTTAAAGGGACATCACTCTTAAAGGCAATCATACAACAGCACTTAGGTATTACAATGTAAAATAATTACTTTTGAGAACTATATTTGGAACCATCAGGGTGCATTATATGCAAATAATTATAGGTAATTTTGTCCTATTAGCTGGTTATTTTTTGACTGGAGTTTGTTAGTTGCTACTATTCAAAGAGAGAGAGGACATGCTGTTATAGTATTTGGAGCCTGATCTACTTTTAATTAGTTATCTGTCATTTAAAAAAGGACAGTCTGTGAATCCCACAAACACTGTAGCTGTGTTTCTAAGTATCACCTGAGTAATATTATCTTTTCATCTGAATGATCGAACGCATTTTTATTTTAAGACTGCATAATACAAAAAAGAGGCTGATTTGAGAAATTTTTGCTCAAGTCAGACATTATTCTTTAATCAAGCATTTTAAATCATGTCTGAAAACGCTAGATTTCTCAAATTGATTTAGCCAGCATATATGGTGTAAGCAATACTGAAGTAAAATCAAACACAAACCATCAGAATTCATTATATGTAGATAGTACTAGGCAACAGAAACAATCCTGCCCTATAATTAAGGTATTTTTCGATATGATTTACTGTCAGGTTGGCTTGGAGATCCATGGATGGTTTCAGCGTTAAGTATAGCATAAGAGTGGAGTTGCACCATTTCCAAGGAAATTTCTTCACTACTGATTTATGCCGAAATGTTGCTATAAGTGAATTTCTCGATTGTTTTCACTACTTCTGAGGAACATCTGCCGTAACACTCATTTATATAGCCCCGCCCCAGCTAGTGTAAGTTTTCTGGATTTACACGAGTAATGCACGGGTGTGGACTTACGCCCAAAAATACAGACACAGTACGGCTCAATGTCACTATAACTGGGCGGTTTATAAAATAAATTCTTACTAAATGCTGCACTGCTTAAACCAATATGTCATTAGTCTCAGTGAGCCTGGAATTTATCAGATCCCTGCCAACCCTTCACATGCAGTAGGACTAATTAGCTGCAATGTCCTTCCCAATGGGCATACCCATGTTCTGCACAAGAGTGGAAGGGAAAGAGGAGTAGCAGGGGTGAAAGGCTCTCAGTGAGGTGCCAGGGCAGAAGACAGCAGGGAAATATGTATTTTTCCTGTTGGTGGCGCTGTGTTTGTGCTCTTTTTATGCCAGTTTTTTAGGCAAATGAGCTCTGTTGGAGGGGGCTGCTTTAAGGCCTTGTAGTCATGCATTTGTACAAGGCCCCAGTCATGACCTTGAGTGGATCAATTTTCTGTAAGAAGCCAATGTTGGCAACAATGGTCAGTCCAGGTAGGCTGAACTCTCAGCCGAAAGTATTCTGTTTCTACACGACTGGTCTGTGTGGGTCCTCCCAGCTCTGGAACAAGCCAGGATTGATAGGTGGGGATATGGGCAAAGTAATAGCTTCAGAGTTATTGTCCTGCTTAAGTTTTGTTAGTGTAACAGAAATATAGGAATCTATTAAGATGAAGCAAAGTTTCCCTCAAGGAAAGATAGGTGAGCAACATGAGGACAGGAGTAGACTGGGAATTTAAAAGAGAATAAAAATAAAGAAACTCACAGATAAAGACAAACATAGGAAGAAAAAGAAATATAATACTGCAGATGCTGGAAACCTAAAATAAAAACAAAAAATGGTGGAAAACATGGCAGGTCAGGCAGCAACTGTGGCGAGAAAAACAGAGTTAATGGGCAGAGTTTTATGGACTGAGAAAAGTTTTGGCTGTCAAGACCATTTTTAGACCCCAACTCCATTTGCAGCAGCAGCGTGCCTTTTGGTTCAATATTCTGGGATCATCCAATTAGGGATGGTGGGCGGCCTGAGGAGGTGGGAGGTCGATTCAGCATGCCCCATTGCAGATACAGTGAAGGGTGCCCTTGCAATGAGAGTGCTGCTGAGGGGAATGTAGCAGGAATGGGAGGGACCAAATGGAGCTTATGCAGTGGCAAGCCTTTGTCAGTGGAAGAGATCAGCCTTGCCACTTTTTGCCATTAAAGGTTAGAAAGCCTTGAACTCTCTCGCCGTTCCATCCTCCTCTGAGTTGCCGAGGTGCTGATGCTCTGAAAATTGCAATGTTGGTGGAAGATTGCAGTTAACTGTCCACCTCAATTGGCTTCCCGCCGCTGTGGGCAAGTTGCCAACACTGGACTCAGCCCAGCCCTGGGAAAGACAGCTGGAGGTGGGAATATGTCAACAAACCGGCCTGACGCATTTTTCTCTAATTTTCCTCCCCCAACCCCCCTGCCCCGGCTCTAAACCTACCTCCAAGGACCTGGAAAAATTCTCCCCAATGTTTCAGGTCAATGGCCTGCTGAGTGTTTACCAGCATTTCCTGTTTTAATTGCAGGAAGAAGCAGGGCTGGCACTAGGGCTGTGCAATTGTTGAGTTGGGGGCACGAGCATCTCCAGACTCCAAAACAAACTCATGCATAGAGCTCCTGCAAGGCAAACACTGCCATGCCTGCAGTAGCCTGCTGATCCCCGTGGCTCTGGGATGGCAGGAATTTAAAGGGGGAATTTTAATGGGGCCTCAGCGGGGGGCCCATCTGAAGATCCTGGTGGTGTGACAAATTCCCCCCTCCCCACAAGTGGACACTTAATGGATAATAAATAGCTACCCACCACTAGTGGGTGGGTGCTGGGCAGATCCCAGCTCCAAACCCGTCTCGGAGGCAGAAACCCAACACACAATTATCTAATTTTGCTCCTGGTCTCACCTCCAAACCCGACTCCATGGGTCCAAGAGAATTCAGCCCATTAACTCTGTTTCTGTCTCCACAGATGCTGTCTGACCTGCTGAGTATTTACAGAATTTTCTGTTTTTATTTAAACATCTTGTTTAGTGAGTAATACCCATTGGAACACTATTCTCCACTTCTTATTCAACTGTAATTTGCCAACATAGCTACTATGGAGACCTGGCTACCAAAAACCTTAGCACTGATGAAACAAAATGTCTAGATTAGAAATCCTAACCTGTAATGTCAGTCACGAGCTAACTAATTGAAAGAGATCTATCTATGTATAGACAGTACTGATCACATGCAGACATCATGGGGTTGAAATTAGTCTTGGTCAAAATTGTAAAACGGCAATAGTGAGTTAGTCCCCTTTTACATCCCACCTGCTTCTTTATTCCATTCACTTCAATGGGCTGTAAAACAGGCTGCTGACTCCAATCACCCCTTCATTTGGGATACTGCCCAAGACCAATTTCACCTCACATCTTTCAAAGCACCAAAGCATAAAAAATGAAACAAAGCCAGTTATTTTATACTGGTTTCTTCCGACCTGGAGGCGAAGACGTAAACTGTCTTCAGGATATTTACAACAATCAGAATTTGCGGCATTAAAGGAACAAGCTAGTTTAAATACAGCTTCACTTGGCTTTTTTAGCCAAGGCATAGAATATAAGAGCAGGGAGGTTATGATGGAGCTGTATAAAATGCTAGTTAGGCCACAGCTGGAGTACTGTGTACAGTTTTGGTCACCACACTATAGGAAGGATGTGATTGCAGAGGAGATTCACCAGGATGTTGCCTGGGCAGGAGCATTTCAGCTATGAAGAGAGACTGGACAGACTAGGGTTGTTTTCCTTAAAGCAGAGAAGGTTGAGGGGAGATATGATTGACGTATACAAAATTATGAGGGGGCATTGACAGGTTAAATAGGAAGAAACTTTTTCCCTTAGCGGAGGGGTCAATAACGAGGGGGCATAGATTTAAGGTAAGGTGCAGGTTTAGAGGGGATTTGAGGAAAAACATTTTCACCCAGAGGGTGGTTGGAATCTGGAACACACTACCTGAAGGGGTGGTAGAGGCAGGAACCATCACAACATTTAAGAAGTATTTAGATGAGCACTTGAAACACCATAGCATACAAGGCTACGGACCAAGTACTGGAAAATGGGATTGGAATAGTTAGATGCTTGATGGCTGGCACAGACACAATGGGCCGAAGGGCCTGTTTCTGTGCTGTATAACTCTATGAATCACTTTAGCAGCAGAATAATACATTGAACTCCACATGGTACAACATTCCTACCATTATAAATATTAGACAGAGTTTCCATTTTAATAAAGCACCACCTGGGCAAGAATCAGTGAGGAAAATCAGGTGGGGAGGATCTCAGGCCCATAATGGAGGCAGCCTGGTTCATGTACTATCCTGTCCACTGGAGGAATGGAGTATAACACTCAGAGAAAGAACATTTTTCCCATCACTGTCACCATACATACAAACAACAAAGTGTAAAAATATCTGTTAATTAAATCAAATTAATTTGATCTTACTTTCTGGTGTATATTGCTGACTGTACCTCTCAAATGCATATAAGCTAACACTTCAACACTGGGGTAGATTTTCCAGTTGGCTATCAGTCAGGCATTGTGTCCCTTTCCTAGTGGACAAACATTCTTTGTGAGGCCCGGAAAGGTTTCTTTTGTACTTATCCTTTGAGACCTCCACTTCAGCTCTGGTGGATTTGTTTTTTTTTTATTCATTCACGGGCTGTGGGCATCGCTGGCCAGGCCAGCATTTATTGCCCATCCCTAATTGCCCTTGAGAAGGTGTTGGTGAGCTGCCTTCTTGAACCGCTGCAGTCCATGTGGGGTAGGTACACCCACAGTGCTGTTAGGAAGGGAGTTGGTGCATTCACAATAATGTTTTGGCCACTAGGCCATTAAAATTTCCTCAACTTGCATATATTTATGAGATGTTAGTCTCAGTCTTTCTTATAGGGGGAATGTTACAAAGATTAAAAAAATGAAAAAACACCCAAGCATGTGGAATAAAATATATATTTTTCTATGACATGGTGTAATAACTTCAGAACTGATGTGATTAGAAGTTACACACAACAGCATAATCTCAAATATCCTGCAGAATATTTTTTCATTTCCATTAATACAAAATTCTACCCATGACTTTTGCCTGCGGGATTGTCACTGTGGCTCAGAGAGATAACACAGAAAAGCTTAAACTCAAGAAATAATTAAGGAATGTCTTTTAAAGATACCATGAAGAGACTTAAGAAAGCCTGATTCTTTTCTGAAATTGTCCTTGATTCCAATTCCAAAAATTGAGATTTAGTTAGTATGTTTTAAAAATGTATTGATGAACAATTATTTTTGGCACTGCGTAATTTTACAGTTTGATACCACCAAAAGGTTTTATGCCCATAACATCATGAGGCAGAAGGAACCTCCTGATGTTTTATTTAAGGCATGCTAATAAACCATGATCACGCTACTAGACGACATGACACAGGAAAAGATTCTTGTCCCCAAAGTTTATTTAACAATGGGATAAAAATTGGATATCAATATGCCTGTTTTCCAGATGGAAAGCAGGGGCAAAAAGGACCAAACTCATGGAGTAATGTCCCCTGAGTTTCCACCTGATTTACCTTAAGTTTAAAGAACTGGCTCATGGGGGTGGTGACAGCTCCTTCTGCTCTGTCCCGCCCTTCCTTATTTCTGTAACCTCCAACAGCCCGACAACCATCTGAGATCTCTGTGTTGCTCTAATTCTGGCCCCTTGCACATTCCCAATCCATAATTGATGGCCATGCCTTTAGCTGCCTACACCCTAAGCTCTGGAATTCCCTTCCTAAACCTCTTTACCTCTCTCTCCTCCTTTAAGTCGCTCTTTAAAACCTACCTCACTGACCCTGTCCTAGTACTTCCTCGGTGGCTTGTGACAAATTTTGTCTGATAATGGTCCAGTGAGACGCCTTGGAATATTTTTCCTAAGGTAAAGGAGCCATTTAAATGCAAGTAGTTATTGTTGAACCTCCTAGATAGTATTTCAGCAATTTGATGGCATGTTTCTCAGTATATTCCTAGGCCACCCAGAAATTCATCTTGTTACAATCAGCCATTCCCATTTCAGTTAAGAGCAGGTGTCATTTCTGTTGTGGGTCTACAAAATCAGAGATGTACAAGGTAACTTGTGTGTGGATGCAGAAGACATGGGCAGGGTTCTTAATGAGTACTTTGTCTCTGCCTGCTCAAAGGAGAGCAATGATGCAGACATTGTATTTAAAGGAAGAGTATGAAATATTAGATACGATAAACATGATGAGAGAGGAAGTACTAGAGGGTCCGACATCCTTGAAAGTGGATAAATTGCAGGGACGGATAGTTTGCATCCCAGGCTGTAAAAGGAAGCCAGGGAGGAAATAGCGAATGCTCTGAGGATCATCTTCCTCACTTGATAGAGGTGAGGTACCAGAGGATTGGAGGTCTGTAAACATTGCACCATTGTTTAAAAAGGGTGTAAGGGATAGACCCAATAATTATAGACTGACCTCGGTGGTGGGACAATTATTAAAATAAATTCTGAAAAATAGGATAAAATATCACTTAGAAAGGCACGGATTAATCAGGGATAGTCAGCATGGATTTGTTAGGGGAAGGTCATGTCTTACTAACTTAATTGAATTTTTTGAGCAAGTAGCAAGGAGGATTGATGAGGGTAGTGCAGTGGATGTGGTCTTCATGGATTTTAGTCAGGCATTTGACAAGATCCCACACGGTAAAAGCTTATGGGATCCAGGGGAATGTGGGGAGTTGGATCCAAAATTGGTTCAGTGACAGGAAACAAAGGGTAATGGTTGATGGATGCTTTTGCGAATGGAAGGCGGTTTCCAGTGGTGTTACATAGGGCTCAGTGTTGGGTCCCTTGCTGTTTGTGATATATATTAATGATTTGGACTTAAATGTGGGAGTCATGATTGGGAAATTTGCAGATGACACAAAAATTGGCCGTGTAGTTGATAGTGAAGAGGATAGCTGTAGACTCCAGAATGATATCAATGGTTTGGTTGAGTGGGCAGAAAAGTGGCAAATGGAATTCAATCCGGAGAAGTGTGAGGTAATGCATTTGGGGAGGGCAAACAAAGCAAGGGAATACCCATTAAAGTGAGGATATTGAGAAGGGTAGAAGAAGTGAGAGACCTTGGAGTGCATGTCCACAGGTCCCTGAAGGTGGCAGGACAGGAAGTTAGAGTGGTGAAGAAGGCATATGGAATGTTTTCCTTTATCTGAGGTATAGAATACAAAAGCTGGGATGTAATGCTGGAACTGTATAAAGTGCTGGTTAGGCCACTGCTGGAGTATTGTGTACAGTTCTGGTCACCACATTACAGGAAGGACAGAATTGCTCTGGAGAGAGTACAGAGGAGATTTACAAGAATGTTGCCAGGGCTCGAAAGTTGCAGCTATGAGGAAAGATTGGATAGGCTAGGGTTGTTTTCCTTAGAACAGAGGAAGCTGAGGAGTGACTTAATTGAGGTGTACAAAATTATGAGGGCCCTAGATAGAGTAGACAGGAAGAACCTGTTTCCCCTAGCGGAGAGGTCAATTGTCGGGGGCACAGATTTAAGGTGATTGGTAGAAGGATTAGAGGGGGTATGAGGAAAAACATTTTCACCCAGAGGGTGGTGGATGTCTGGAATTTTCTACCAGGAATGGTGGTGGAGGCTGAAACCTTCAACTCATTTAAAAGGTACCTGGACCTGCACCTGAAGTGCTGTAACCTGCAAGGCTACGGATCAGGTGCTGGAAGGTGGGATTACATTGGGTGGCTAGTTTTTTTCAGCTGCGCAGACATGATGGGCTGAATGGCCTCTTTCTGTGCTGTAACTTTTCGATGGTTCTACGGTTAAACCTGTAAATCAACAAAAGTAATCAATCCTAGTGGGATCAATTAATATCATTCCCAGAAAACGGCACTTCTTTCAATACTGGGCTCAAGTGCCAGTTTAAATTATGGGGCTGCAAATCCTTTGTCTGCAGAAGTGTAGCAGGGCAGGCACAGGTGACCTCCTGAGGTCAAGACAGCGACACATAATTTAAATGTCATTGGCATTCCAGTTTACTCCTTCTCTGGCACCAGGGAGGTAAATTTGACTTTGGCTGATTGTGTGCAGCCAGCAATAGCAATTCAGCCATGGATGGAAATGACAATCGGGAGGGATGTATACTGGTCGGCTGAATTAATATCGGCCGTTTGACACTTTAGCCAAAGTCAAAATTATCCCCCAGGAGTCTTGTTTCAGACAGATGTAAATTTCCACTTGCCCTAGACCTTAGCATGAATTTGCAGCCAGTAGGAACCTGAGCAGAGAGTTAGGGTTCCCAGATCCTGCCAGATTTCCCACCTGTCAGGCCGCCTGTGCCTAACTTGGACCATTACAGAAGAGGATTTTTGGCCTAGAGTGTGGCTTAAGCCCTCAGCCAGCTTCCAGACAAGGCCAAGCTGACATGTAAAAGATACAAATGAGGCCTTGAAAAGTGACGAGATTATGAATCAAATACTCTTACAAAATAGATGCTATAGGCAGGAAAATAAAAGGATTAATTCCCCAACTGGGCTCTCCTGACAGTGAGTGCTGAGGGCTATCAAGTACTCAATACTCCATTTTACATCCATTTAAATCAGGTACTGATGTTGCTCCCAATGAGCACCATTCCTCATGGGGATTGTCCACTCAGGAATTCAGCCGAAATCAATGGGCTGAACTTTACCAGCCCTATGGCGACCAGCTGGGAGGCAGGGAGGCTGGTAATATAATGAGAAAAGGCATCGGGAGGGGAGCCCAACGTCTTCCTGCCGCCATGCATATTATCATCAGTGGGAACCTCAGTGGTGTGGCTGCCCACTGGATGGCCAATTGAGCCATTTAAGTGCCCAATTAAGGGTCACTTCCCACTCAGTCGGCATTTTTTGCACATTGGGAGGGTCCACCGCCACATGGGGAGACTACCAGGTAAACCCTGGCGGCTTCCCAGTGGCTTCCTGGTGGTGGGGGAGCCTCCTTTATCGCTGCTCCATGGCCCATGGAGTGGCCGCCCGGAGCCAATAGCTGCCCCTACAGCTACAATGCCGCCACTAGAAGGTGACTCCCCCCACCCCCACTGATCCCAATCACTGAGGCCTACCTGCCTGGCTCCAGCTGTTTAAAATGAACTTACCTGGTCTTTGAGAGCACCTCCCCATGGAAGCGCCCTCTCATTGATCTTATAGTCTCAGCAGTGGCCACCGTTAGTGGCTCGTACTTTCAGCCCGAGCAGCGGGACTTGATTGTCGCTGGAAAAATTTAGCTCAATATTTTTGAAACACTGGAGAACATTTTGTTATTAATTCTTACATTTCCAGAATCGGAAAATATGAATAAACAACATCGACAGTTACGAAGGGCAATTTTCTGATTTTCCATTCATTAAAATTTGGGGTGGGGGTGCAGTAGGAAGCATGCAAATTCCTGATTATTGCTCCCATGGTGGGAAGCTCCAAGCTAGGAGCACCAATTTGGAAAATTGCTCCTATATTACTTTCATATTAAAATAATTTTCAAGTTGCCTTTGATCCTAAGTGTGGCTGCTAAAGCCACATTTCATACATTTAACAAAGGTGCTGCAGAAATGCTTGGAAAATCAGCTATGTAGAAATTACAGGAAGTTATATTTTTATAGCATCTTTAACGTAATAAAATGTCCCAAGGCGCTTCACAAGAGCATTATAAAACAAAATATGACACCAAACTGCATAAGGAGATATTAAGTCAAATGACCAGCAGCTTAACATAATAACATAAGAAATAGGACAAGACCATACGGCCCGTCGAGCCTGCTCCGTCATTCGATACGATCATAGCTGATCTTCTGCCTCAACTCCATTTTCCCACCCACTCCCCGTATCCCTTGATTCCCTGAGTGGCCAAAAATCTATCTCAGCTGTAATTATACTCAATGATGGAGCATTTACAACCCTCTGGGGTAGAGAACTCCAAAGATTCACAACCCTTTGAGCGAAGAAATTTCTTTTCATCTCAGTACTAAGTGGTCAGAGAGGTAGGTTTTAAGAATGACTTAAAGGAAGAAAGCGAGGGAAAGATGTAGGGGGGAACTCCAGAGCTGAGGGCCAAGGCAACTGAAGGTGCAGCCACCAATGATGGAGTGATTAAAATCTGGGAATCTCAAGAGGCCGGAATTAAATGAGTGTAGATGTCTCAGAGAGTTGTGGGGCTGGAGGAGATTATAGAGATAAGGAGGGGCGAAGCTATGGAGGGATTTGAAAACAAGGATCAAGACGTTGCTTTGTCAGGAACCAATGTAGGTCAGCGAGGACAAGGGTGATAGGTGAATGGTGGCATAGTGGTACTATACTCTCACAGAGTCATATAGCACAGAAACAGGCCCTTCGGCCCACCATATCTATGCCGGCCATCAAGCCTATCTATTCTAATCCAATTTTCCAGCACATGTCCCATAGCCTTCTATGCTATGGCGTTTCAAGTGCTCATCTATATACTCCTTAAATGTTGTGAGTGTTCCTGCCTCTACCATCCCTTCAAGCAGTGTGTTCCAAATTCCAACTACCCTCTGGGTGAAATTTATTTTCCTCAAATCCCTTCTAAACCTCCTGCACCTTACCTTAAATCTGGAAAAGTAATCCAGAGGCCCAAGCTAATGCCCTGGGTCACGGGTTCAAATCTCACCATGGCAGCTGGTAGAATTTAAATTCAATTAATTAATACAAAAAAATCTGGAATTGAAAGCTTGTCTCAGTAATGGTGCCATGAAACTATCATCGATTGTTGTAAAAACCCTTTTGGTGCACTAATGTCCTTTAGGGAAGGGAATCTGCCATCCTGACCTGGTTTGGCCTACATGTGACTCCAGATCCACAGCAATATAGTTGACTCTTAACTGCTCTCTGAAGTAGCCTAGCAAGTGCAACAAATGCTGGCCTTGTCAATGACCATCAGCCACAAATTTTCTTTCTCATTCTAGCTGTTTGCAATGCTCAGAGATGACAATTTCTGGTAGTACTAACATTAATTTGCTTCAAATATGGAACAAGTAAAGGACAGCAAAGTAACTATGTTAGAATCTAACAGACATGTTTTGTTATTTGATTGTAACAGGAACACAGGCACATCCACCTGTAGCATGAAGAGTCTGATATAATCTTCAATTGGTAGTACCCAAACTACAAGACTAGATTTTTCTGCTTCTTATCTTGTGATCACCTCAGTCTAAGTTTTTTGAAGTTAAAATACAATTAAAACGGCCAGGAATTTATATTTCCTATTAACTTCAGCGGATGGCAAGTTATGAGACGACTTGCCTTCAACGTCCTAAGCTGCAACGCCAGATTATAGAATCACTACCGTTTTTTCACTTCCAGTACTTGGGTTGAAATCCAGGCCAGACTGATGGGATTAAATGTCTCCTCTCTTTGTCAGATAAAAGGGTCCTAAGTTAAATAAGGCAGGGCAGTCTCCATATAGCAAAACTGCCCTAATACTAATTGCGGTAAGTAGAATTGACCCAATCATCCAATAGGTGTCCTGTTCTAAGGTTGGCATGTAAGTCCATTTTGGGGACAGGGTGGAGGGAGCTGTAACTTGTGTCTAACCACTGCAACATATAGATTGAAAGTATAAAGTACAAAAGTTTTTCATTTTCCTCGCCCTAACTCCAGAACTCCACCTCTTCCATACCAATTGTTTCATAGTATGTGGTCCTAAACTGACATAAAAATATCGGCAACATTTCGGTAGTATTATAAAACAAAAGTTAACAACTACTGGAAGTTAAAAATGGATTTAAGAAGAGAATCTATACCAGTCTGCTATGTAATATTATGTAGCTCTGTCAACCTGTCAAGCCCCTTTCTATGTAAAGTTGAATGTTTTAACTATTAATGACAAAACTGTGTTTGCATGTATTTAGCATGCTTTCTGTATTCTGCAGCGGGGCAATTATTGCTTTTAGGCATTTGACAATTTTTCACCATATACCAGACATGCTACAAGAGAATATGACACTTAGCACACACATTTGCTGTTCCTTTCTACTAAAGTACATATGGCTTGTTAACTCTGTGAATAGCAGTCAAGAATTTGGCATAGTGGCTGACATGAAAGGAATGCTGAAATAGAACATCTTTTTCCACTAGAATAATCTTTGTTAATTATAACAAAATTATCCCGCACAGATTTAACGACGGTCCTATTTACAGCCCCTCCCCCACAAGATGTTCCGTTGGTGCTGACGAATGCAAAATTAAGAAGCAAGATCTTTTACAGTTGTGATTAAAAGCATTTTGCAGTAAATGCACCCTTGCTTTTCCAATCATTTCCAACTAGAATCTCAAACTGACTGAACTGCTCACACGACACTACATACACGTAATACGTAGAAGCTGAATGATGCATGTCATCTTCTTGAGTCGCACAGAATATTTATTTTTAAATCGCTTACCAGGAAATGTATCATACAGCTTTAGAAGCTCCAACAAAATGGTTTGGCTCAGTTTAATACTCATTTGCATATTTCTCATATACAAGTAGTTTATTTTAAATTAATAAAAGCAGTCCAATAATGCAGCAGTTAAGATGCTTCCTTCATGTCCGTGTGCCTCAAGACAACATAAAAGTAAACACTTTTGAGCAGTGGCCATATATATGACAAGTAGTTCAATTTCAGATGGCCTGCCAGTAAAATAACCAAATAAGTAAGAACACTGTGGATAAATACTGAAACAAATTAAAAAGCCAAAAGAATGCAGATGTTGGTCTTTCAGGTCTATTTGCAAAAAGCCAAATTTGGCCTAATTCTGAAATTTAAGAATTGATTAATATTGGTCCCCCTCTAAAAAGAATTGCCAATACAGATGTGCAAAGGCTCAGTGAGTTCAATAGGGACCTAAAGATTTTCAAAGTCATAAGAGAGCTGCAGATAGAGTAATTCAGCATCAGAAAAAAAATTCTCTTCCTCATAGATGGTTGGTGGTACCAAAGCAAATTAGTGAATGGGCATGGAGACAGGTGGTAGAAAACATTAATGTCAGCAGTATTGTCTCTAGGATCAAACTGCAGTGAAAAAAGAAATTTAATGATCTGACCAGTTCTACTGAGGTAAGACTCCTCTTCATACTGCTCATAGAATCTGCATAGCCCTGCAGGACTATGCTTTGCCTCAGCACTATCAATCCTTCCCTTCCCCACTTACCATGGCTCGCCACATTCTTTTTAACTGTACCTGCATGCTCTAAAGGTGCTATTGCATTAAAACTATTTCTCCCTCTTGCTCTCATATTCTCTTTCTTCCTGTTACTATGCACACTATGTTAAGTTGCCTCAAACATGTTGAAAGGCTTTGTATAGAGAACATATTAATCCACTTCCACTCTTCTTGTAGGAGAAACTGTCACAGAACTGGGAGGCGATAATCATCACAGGAAGAGGTCCTGCCAGATATTGCAAACCCTTAAAAAAAGGATTCACTGCATCAGATATGGTGAGGCTGGAGGTATTTGGACACCTTCCTTTTCTCTTTCTATCTCAGTCACACACTCAGCATGGCAACATGGTGGTGCATTTCACTGCAATTCATCTGCTCATGACTCCCTTGCCATTACATGGTAACCCTTGTCCATCTTCCCTTTTACTAGGTCAATCAGACGACTTATCACTCCAGTTAGACAAACTGAGGAAGAGACCCCTCCAGAAGATGCCTCATCGCTCGCTCTGAGCTTTCCAAGCATAAACACAGAAATTGGTACCTCACATGTCTGAGGTAATGAGTTAGAGGGGTCAGCACTTAAGGATTCACCAAACACAATTGAGCAGGAATTGGTGGAGGAGGCAAGGATTTCCCAGGAAAGAGTTCACCAGAGGGGCTGCTCACATCATAGCTCTGTTGGAGAGGACAGAGATGAAGAAATTAGAGGTCCTATATTTAACAGAAAGGTCATTTATCTGCACTAGCAATTGCTGAATTCATTGGACTGATTACCAAAGAGCTTGCAAAACATGTTGGATTGTATGGTGCAGCCTACTGTCAACTTGTGTAGGGTTCTGGTGAATGATATTAACACTCTACAGTCAACTATGGAGCATATGGTCACCTCAATGGACGATGCAACTGGTCCCTCCCTGCAGGAGTCTGTGGGGCCAGTAATAGCTTCTCTCAGAGATGCTCATACTAGAGGCAGGTATGTTCTGGGCTCCTCCATTTCCTCCACCTTGGAGAGATTGAGGGAACAGAATGGTCACCTCAGTTTTCAATCAGATCATTGATCTCCTACAGTCTGCTCTTCCACAGATCAATAAGACTATTGACCTGAACCTGGTAGCAAGGTCAGTAGTGCAATGGGACTGGGACGTTATCATATCTTTCATGATGACAACATGTCTGGACCTTTATGAACGCCTGGTTCAATGCCCATTCTCGTGTCAAAAGTCAGCTGGACAAGTTAAGGTGAAGGGTAAAGGATTTGTCTGAACCTTTGAAAAATATTCCTGGGTCCTGGTATACATTCCAGTGTTCATATAGACTGCACTTGGATGTGCAGTTGGTTGCAAGTCTTTTTGCAGGATGTGACACATACACTGTCAGTCTATCCAGAAAACTGAGGCTACTTTGTGTATTGTTGATTTGAAAACTGCAAGTATGTTGTCCTGGGCTTATAAGCACAGCTGTGAGAGGGAAGCTTGTCGATTCCTTTTATTTGCTCTCCCTCCTTCGCAGAACTGTTTGACACTTCCTTCACCTCCTGCTCCTCCTCCTCCTCTTCCTAAACTGTGATTTCTAGGAGGACCATCATGAAAAAATGTGCAATGCCAGTAACCCCTTAACAGTTCAGCACCTGCATCAACAACTGCAAGCATTTTTAACCAGTTTAAGATGGAAAAACCCCACAAGTTAATGGAAAAATTCTGTACAAGTTTACCTGAGAATATAGACGCATTAGGAATAGCAGTAGGCCTTTCATCCCATCAAACCTATTCTGCCATTCAATTAAATCATGGCTGATCCTTACTGCTTTAAATAAAGGCATCTGAACACTCACTTAGCTTGTCTATTTTCTTGAGCAGTGCCTTATCAAATATCTTGTAGTCGTTCATATAAGCAACATTCATAGACATTTTCCTATCCACTATGCTAGTGACCTACTCAAAAATTTCAACTCGATTAGATAAGGAATGACCACCCTTTCAGAAAGGCATTCTGACTCTCTTTGATCAGCTGATACTTGTTCAAGGGGTCTATCTGTCACTCTATCTATGATGATATATTCAGTAACTTATCCACAATTGATGTTAAATAGATAGATCTGTAGTTACCTGTTTTCCCTCTCCTCCCGTTCTTAAATAATGGAGTGACATTTTTAATTTTTCAATCCAAAGACACAATTCATGTATCCAGAGGGAATTGGAGTTTTATGGCTCACGCACCTGCAATTCCCTCTACTTCTTTTAATACCCTCGGGTGGAAACCTTCCAGACCTAGAGATTTGTGTGTATCGAGTTCCATTATTTTCTTCATTACCATTTTGAAACTTATATTAAATTCACTAAGTTCCTCCCCTTGACTTATTCTTAGGTTCCCTCGTACCGCTGGTATTTTGTTCACTTCCTCCACTGTGACAACAGACACAAAGTACTCATTTAACGAGTTTGCCAATTCCTTGCCATTCATTATAATCTTTTATCAGTCTACGTTCTACTTCATCACTCTCTTTCTCTTACTAATATGACAAAGACTTTTGCTATTAGCTTTGATATCCTTTGGAGATTTTTTCATATTCCCTTTTTACACCTCTTATTACTTTCCTTGTATCCCTTTGTTGCTTGTCATAGTTCTCTCGGTTGACAAAATTTCTACTTTTCTTTTTATTTGTGTAAACACTTTTTTGTTAGCTTGATACTGTCTCTTACTGACTTATTGATCATAGTTGCATGATTACATAAAGTGGAGCCTTTGCCTTTTAGGAATATGTACTGGTTTTGTATTGTACTAAAAACCTCCTTGAACACTTCCCACTGTTTATCTGTAGGTTTACCTATTAACAGTACAGCCTAATTTACTGTGGTCAATCTATTTCTCATCCCATCAAAGTTTACTTGGCTTATATTTAAAACGTTTGTTTGGAACCCTCCCTCTCTTTCTCAAAACTAATCTCAAATTCAGTCATATTATGGTCACTATTGGAAAATATTCCCTTACTGTCAGACCATTAACTAATTCTAGGATGTAACTCTTTACTAAATCCAGTATCATCGGTTCCCTTTGATGATTGCAAAGCACATTGTCCTGGAAAACAATCTCAAATACATTCCCTTTAAATATTCTTGGTGACTTGGACTGGCAGATGGGAGCACAAAGGAGTGGTAGTAACATTGGCAGAGACAAAAATGCAGTGGAGTCTATATGATATCATTTGATCCCTATTTGCATTCATGTATCAGCTCCCGCCTGTTTCGGGATGCAGGGCTGCCTGAAAATTAGAACAAATATCAACTCAGTAGTAAGTCAGTGCTTCTATGAGCAGTTTAATTTTGAAGTACATATGTCCTCCACGTACCTTTCATAATTTACCTCCTGTTACATTATTTGGATGGGACGTGTGACCACTGCCACAGCTATGCATGGACTTTTCTACTTCATTTATTAATGGCATGGCATTTCTCAATTTTCTTCCTAGTTCCCCAATTTTCCTGGCACATGCACCTACTATGACCAAAATGGCAGGTGATCAACCTGCTACTAGGCTTAGGCTAATAATGCTCTAATCTAGTGGGAGCACAGATCGGGCAATTGATCACAGAGGTTAGTGTGCTCAATTCATGTTGCTTCTGATTTTCCATTCTTAAAAAATTGTGGTCAGAAAATCATAAATTTCAAAGTAGGTGCACAGATTGCTGCACCTGGTTCTCTGATCCGCGTTCCCTTTCAGCAAGGCTGAATGAGATTCAATTCTGAGGCTATATAACCAGTAACTACAGTGTTAAACTTATACTATTGTAAACCTATGCTAAATGCTGAACAGAATGCCTCGAGGCCAGTGTTAACCTATAGTTTTGCTTGAGTTATATAATATGATTAGTTTGTTCACTTCATGTCAATGGAAGTTCAGCTGTCTCTTGTGCCTGTATGAATCACAAAATCAAATTAATTGCAGTAATGGATGTGGATGTGTGATGGGTCAACATAGGGTGGTTGATTTTGAGGCAATTGGAGCCAATCAATTTTCCAGCAGTTTGTCAAAAAATAGCACACATTAGAATCATGTTACTGCTCAAGTCATGCTGTAAAAGAGTATAAATGGATAAAAAGCGGCTTCTCGACAAGTGTGCAATCCTTGCTGCTTGACTTTCTTCTATGAGAGGTGCTCTGGCGATCCAATATGCCCATGTGCTGGAACAGAAAAATATACCTCCTTGTCTCAAATTTGTTTTGAATGCTTAAACATCTGATGGGCACAACGGCATGTTATCACCATGCATTGGAGCACCAACAATTAGTGTCTTGAAGCAAGGCGGATGCTGGCTTAACCCAATTTTGCTCACTGGAGTCACAGCAAGTGGAAGTTGTGATAGCTCCTACGACAGGGAAGGATATGCAGAAAGGATAACTGTCCCTGAGAAATTTATTTTCCCTCCTCTCTAGTTAATCACAGGGAGTATTAGTAATGGCCTGGGAGCATGAAGTATGCCTGCACTATAAGACCAGGCAGATGGAGAACAGATGGCAAAAAATATAAACAAGAAACTCACCTGAGCACTCCCATAAAATAGTGTCAGTTATTATTCATCATTTTATTCATTATTGAAACCAATGTATTATGAAGCCCCTTTTGTAAAGTCACGGGGCTGAATTTTCACCTCAGAGTGGAAAAGAGGAGCCAGGGCTGGATATGGGTCAGAAACCCACCTTCAGAGGGAAACTGATTAAAATTCAGACTTTCACATGGAAAAGCCCTTAATTGATATGGAGATGAGTTTCCTGTTCAGTGGGGCAGGAACGGAGGTGGGTCAGTTGAAGTGTGGGATTGATTTAGACTTCCATGGCAGCCATCACTGAGGCTGCTGGTTGTTCTGAGGGGAAGATCTGAGGTTTGTGCCAAAGCCTTCCACTTCACCAGAGGGAGAAAAGATGCCCGGGGAGCCAGAGGCCTGGCACCTGGACAGAGCTTCTGCTCGCATCGTTGATGTCGACCTGGATCTGATGCTGGAGGCTGTGAGGGAGAGGAGGGAGGTCCTCTTCCCGGAAGGTGTTCAGCGCTATCTCCCTCCGCCTCCTCTTCCTCGCCTCTCTCAACTCCTGCTTCTGCTCCTCCCCCGATGAGGTCCCTTCTAGGGTCCTCAGGGTCCATACCTCTCTGGAGGGCCATGCAATGGAGAATGCAACAGACCACCTCAATGATGGAGACCCTTGCTGTAGGATATTGAGGACACCACCTGACCAGTACAGACACCGAAATCCCATCTTCAGAAGCCCAATGGCCTGCTCAATGGTTGTCTTATTGAGCAGGTGGCATTGGTTGTACCATCTTTGGGGAGATGGTGGCGTCATGGTAATGTCACTGGACCAGTAATCCAGAGGTCCAGGCAAATACTCTGGGGACATGGGTTCAAATCCCACCAAGGCAGATGGTGAAATTTGAATTCAATTAATATATCTGGAATTTAAAAAAAGCTCATCTAATGGTGACATGAAATCATTGTCAATTGTTGTAAAAACCTATCTAGTTCACTAATGCCCTTTAGGGAAGGAAATTTGCCACCCTTACCTGGTCTGGCCTACATGTGATACCAGACTCACAGCAATATGGTTGACTCCTAAATGCCCTCTGAATGGCCTAGCAAGCCACTCAGTTGTATCATACTGCTACAGTGGTTCAAGAAGGCAGCTCACCACCACATTCTCAAGGGCAATTAGGGATGGGCAATAAATGCTGACCTAGCCAGCAAGGCTCACATTCCATGAACGAATAAATAAAAAATCTCTGTGCCTCTGTCTGGGCCTCCCATAGAGGGATGAGTAGACATCTCTTCAAAGCATATCTATTGGCCCCCTAAGATTCATCCACGCACTTTGGGGTTGGAGGGAAAATCTGAGGCAGCCTGAACTAGCAGAAGATGAAGCAGTCATTGCAGCTGTCAGGAAAGCGAGCGCACACATAGAGGAAGCTCTTGTTGTGGTCACAGGCCAGTTGGGCATTGAGGGAGTGGAAGTCCTTCCTGTTGATGGATCTCACTGGCTGGTCACGGGGTGCCTTGGTGACCATATTGGTGCAATCGATGCTGCCCTGCACCTGGGGAATCCAGGAATGGATGTGGAACCCTCTGTCCCTGTGAGGCTGCATCCATCGTCAAATGAATGTGCTGTCCAGCTCAGGCAAAGAAAGCATCATTGACCAGTGAGATGCAATGGTGTACCGTCTCTTGCGAGATGCCACCAAGGTGGGCAGCTGATCCTTAGAAGGAGTCAGAAGTGAAGATGTTCAAAGCCACAGTGATTTTGACAGCCACTGGTAGGGCATGGCGACCAGTACTGCAAGGTGTTCGGTCTTCGGCGACGAGGACACTGCTATCTGTGACCATCTGTTTGGAGAGTCACAAACTGCTGTAGCATTGGTGCTCAGTCATCTCCAGGTAGCTCCATCTTCGGCAGTAAAGCCTGTGTTGAGGTTATGGCCTCTGTTGCCTTTCTGCCCCTCTTGCGTCTCCCATGCCCTCCTGATGCCTGGGGTTCCGTCCTTCCTGTGCCTTTCATCGCCACTGCATCCAAAATCTGACAGTCGTGCCCCAATGCCAGCTACAGCCTTCCTTTTAAACAGGTGGCCATTCTATTGTGATGGACAGCCTTGCTCCCTGCTGTTCTGCCCCTACGATGCTGGGCGGTGGTGGTGATGACCCCTGTTCGATGCCTGAGTGCTGAGTGCCTATTCTTTCTGCCACCTGCGCAGCACCAAGGGCACCTACTTATTAGTGCCAAGTCCCCTTTTGCCCTGCTGATCTTATGGGGCCGAGGTGATGCCCTGGGGTAACCTTGACTGGCTCCCCTCTCTGTACCCAGCTTCCCTCAGATGCTCAAGAACTGACAGGTTCGAAAACCCATTCATCCCTTTAAATTTTGCACCTTCCCCCTTTAACAAGCTCTTAACGAGCTTTTTAACTAGTTTAACTGCCCTCAATTGGGAGGAGCGGGATTCGTATCCCACCCTCTCTCCACCCTGGAGATTATTGCTGGTGCCGGGATCAGTGCCTTGAAATTGACATGCTGCCTGGTGCCAGTATTTTCAGGGCCCCCCCCAGCTTCATTCCCAACTTTGCAGGGCCCTGAAAATTCATTCCATAGTCACTCGATTTAGTTAAACCCAGTGAACAGATCTTTGGGACATCCATTCATTTTCCATTTAACTCCAAGGAACTTTGTAGTTCACGCTATTGTGTTAAGTATTATTATTATTCTTGCATACACCAGCACATTTCCATTACACTGACCTGAGCAGTTTATGAACATTCATTTCTTGGGAGCGCTTCAGATTTTTCTTAAAAGCTGAGGGGAATATTTTGCACAAGAAAAACAAAAAAAAAGCACGCCTGTGATATTAAAGTAACTGTCAACATTGAGAGCATTATTGGGCAATTTTCCACTTTTGTATTCCTAGTGCAGAGCATTACACACAGGAGTGCATCTCAGAATACTGAGTGTGGATGATCACGTGCCTTTTAAGTGGGTCATTTGATTTTCCATCCATTAATTTAAATTCCAATAAGGGCTCCCAGTGTGCAATATGCAAAAGCAGAAAATTTACCCTAATGTAATCTTGACTGCTGCATTAGATATGTCCTCAAACAATTCAGAACGTGACTAATTATCTCCACCTTCAGCCAACATAGTGCATAGAATATACCAAATATTACACTGCATAATAATCAGTATGGATGAAATTGGTTTCAGAAAAGCATTTGTTTGGATCAATGCTGGTTTGACTGACTGAGCTATACTGTCAACTCCATGTCGCTCCCTGACAGGCAAAGCAGTGTTCTCTGTTCACATGCTTACAAACATGCAGGCAGCATGATTACAAACATGTGCAGAGTCGCATTCACTTTGATCTGAAACAAAGTTACATTCTTGATGTTAATAAACAGCATTTTTTTCAGTTGAAGAATGAAGATTAAAAAGCTTGGTTTGTACTGGGTGCATTTTTATCAATCAGTGCAAAGGTAAAGCAGTATGAGTACAGTTTCTCCAGATGGACTTCAAACCCTTTTGCTAGAGTTCAATCTGACCTCACTCCCAGTCTGCTGAAGTCAAAGCTACCTCACATTGATGCAAGCAGTGTAATATAACTGGCCTATTAGTAATTTTCTTTCATTTGCACAGAAGACCTTTAAGACTCATTCATGCCTGCAGCTTTCGTTAGTTACGGGTCATTACAGTTTGATAGACCAGCTGTAAGGTAGCAGTTCATTTATAGTTTGATCTGCTGGTTTAATTAAGCATTGCTTTAGCACTATGTTGCTCATAACCCACAGAGAATAAGAAGCAAGATTGTTCCCCTCCAAAGCAAACAAACATTTATCAAAAGCCAGCAACACTGTATAACCATTTATTCCATTGCTGTTGGTGCTACACTTGCATTGGAATTTTGTAGCCCTCCCAGCTTCAGATTTAATTGGAAACACTGCCACAATTCATTATTTACTGTAAGTTTCTTATTACATATATAAATGTCCCAAGACCAATGAATAATTAATCTAATACCGTGTTTTACAAAGTGCAGCAGAACACCCGAGACAAATAAGTCTATTGCATTATTTTGAAAACTGCCCTGAAACACTTGAGAATAAAGAAATTTCACTCAACCTGCTATTTATTCTGTATATTTTCTTTAGCTTTTACACAATGTACGGTCTTTTTATTATTGAGAGCATTTACATTTCCTGTCTTTGCTAATTTTACAACACATGTTTCTGCTTAATTGGTTTCAAGAGCCAGCATTAATAAAGTGGATTATTTATATGATATGCATCTACTATAAAAAGGGGTTGCCTCCATGTTTTTCTTTAATTTTTACCATTTTAATACAACCGATCCTGAATAAGTACATCCTACATTCAAACATAGTCTGTTATTCTGACTTGCTCCCCTTATTTAGGTGCATTGACCCAAAAGTAATCCTGATGCATATCCTATGGTCTGGAAATTGATGCAACTGTGCTTAAACAGGGGTCAACAGTGCATTACTGCAGGATTTCAGGAGAATGCCCACTTATCTGCGAGCTCAATCATGTCTCAATTGTGAGTTCCAGCCTACTTAGAGTGCAGATCAATCAAGCATTTTCACCTATAAAGCAGCAAAGCTGTATTTAAATTATTTATCAGCAATTTAAACCAACAACAATAACTTACATTTGTATAATAACTTTATCATACAACATATCACTAGGCACTTTACAGAGAAATAGGGCACCAAGTCATGGGGAAAAAGATAGCTATGTTTTGAACAAGTTGGAGTTTATGAACAGTAGCCTGTTGTCATGAAAACGTGCTAGGTCGAATGATGATGTTTTAATTCAACAACTGGAAACCTGACTATTAAACTGTTAGAGATAAACCACTCAAACCTTGCAAGCTTCGAACTCTGTCTGCTGACTGAGAGCACCAAGGCATATTCCCTGCTGCAGACTGTAGTGTTTAGTGTTTTAATTGATGTGTTTGATTGTGTTAGTCTGCTCACTGATCGACCCTGACGGGGGAGCTACTGAGAGTAGAGAACTTCCTGGAAAGAACAGACAGAAACTCCCCTCTCGAACAAGTTCAGCCACATGGCTGTATCCTGGAGAACCGCTGAATCAGCGTCCACATCTTCAAACCCGAAGCTCAGGACCACCAAAGGAAAGTCGCAGGACCACTGAATTCATCCTGAAGCCAGCTGAGTCACCAACCTTGCAGACTGTATATTCCTTTTATTTCTCTAGACTTTAATTTGAACAATTTATCCTTCCCCACTCTGTAACCTATTTGCTTCTGTATGTGTGTGTGTGTGAAAGTTGGGGTGTATTTTATTATTTTACTTAGATCGGGTTAAGTACAATAAAGTTACTTTTTTCTTTGCTAAATTCAAGAAAACCTGTCCAATTGGCTTTTTTTTAATGATCTCGGCTCATAAACAAGTAAACACTCACTAAATTGCCAAGTATGTCCGCTTAAAAATGAAATAAACCTGTTGTGGTCAAACAAGGAGAGGGAAAAGAGGGAAGTCCTTTGACCTCCCCTAACCTGATCGTAACACTCTGTACAACTTGTATTTATATAGCGCCTTTAATGTAGTAAAATGGCTCAAGGTGTTTTGCAGGAGCATTATCAAACAATATTTGACATGGAGGCTCATAGGGTGATATTAGGGAGATTGCTAAAAGTTTGGTCAAAGAGGTAGATTTTAAGGAGCTTCTTAAAGGAGGAAAGAGATGTAGAGCGGCAGACCAGTTAGGGAGGGAATTCCAGAGCTTAGGGTCTAGGCGGCTGAAGGCATGGCTGCCAATGTTGGAGCGATTAAAATCAGGAATGTGCAAGAGGCAAGAATTTTAGGGCTGCAGAGATCTCGGTGGGTTGTCAGGCTTGAGAGAGTTGCAGAAATGGGGATGGGCAAGGCATGAAGCGATTTGAAAATAAGGACGAGAATTTTAAAATTGAAATGTTGCAAGACTGGGAAACAATGTAGATCAGCAAACATAGAGATGATTGGTATACAGGATTTGGTGTGAGTTAGGATAGGGGCAGCAGAGTTTTTGATGAACTCAAGTTTATCGAGGGTGGAAGATGGGAGGATGGTGAAAAGGGCAGTGAAGTAATCAAGTTTAGAGGTAACAAAGGCATGGATAAAGGTTTCAGCAACAGATGAGCTGAGGCAGGGGCAGAGGTAGGTGACGTTATGGCAGTGGAAATAGGCAGTCTTGGTAATGGAGTGATGTGTAGTTGGAAGCTCATCTTGGGTCAGAAATGACACAAAGGTTGCAAGCAGTCTACTTCAGCATCAGACAGTTGCCAGGAAGAGAGATGGAGTTGGTGGCAATGACCAAAGACAATGGCTTCATCTTCCCAATATTTAGTTGGAGTAAATTTCTGCTCATCCAATACTGGATGTCAGCCAAACAGTGTGACATATTAGAGACAGAGAAGGGATCGAGAGAGATGGTGGTGAGACATAGCTGGGTGATGTCAACGTACATGTGAAATCTAATATTGTATTTTCAGATGATGTCGCTGACGGGCAGAGTGTAGGTAAGAAATAGGAGGGGACCAAAGATAGATCCTCGGCAGACTCCAGAAGTAACATTGCGGGAGGCGGAAGAGAAGCCATTGCAAGGGATTATCTGGCTACTATTGGATTGACAAGAAAGGAATCAAGCGAGTGCAGTCCCAACCAGCTGGAAGACAGAGGAGAGGCACAGGAGGAAGATGGTGTGGTCAAGCGTGTCAGAGACTATAGATAGGTCAAGAAGGATGAGGATAACAGTAAAGCTCGCAAGTTATACAATGAAGTAATTAAATCTCAAAGATAATAAAAACATAGATAAGGGCTTCAGTGGTGACGGGACTGAAGTAGGATAGAGGCAGGAAATGTTGTAGAAGGTGACATAAATGGTCTTGGTGATGGAGCGAGGTATGTGGCTCAGCTCAGGGTTGCTCAAAATGACTATGTGTATGGCTTTTAGTTCCATCTGAACATGTGGTCAGGGAGGGGAACTACATCGTTTGCAAGGGAGGAAGATTCAAGGTAGGCCTATAAAACTGTGGAAAAAAGACAAAATATATATACATAGAGAGCAGGGGTAGGTACTGTACAGGCCACACACGGAGTCCACCAGCAATAAATGTTCTTTTCCCTTGCTCAGTGTAATTGGGTTCAGGTAATGAGCAGGAATGGAAGGTTGGCATTGACACTGTTGCAATACTGGAGCTTCATGGAACTATTTGGTGAACCTTAGTTCTTCAGCTTAGTGGTCCGCCTTGTGTGCTGCATGGGTTTCATTCCAGTGCTGTTATTGAAATGCTATATTAATTTTTTTTTTAAATTCTTTCATGGGATGTGAGCGTCGCTGGCCAGGCCAGCATTTATTGCCCATCCCTAATTGCCCTTGAGAAGGTGGTGGTGAGCCGCTTTCTTGAACCGTTGCAGTCCATGTGGGGTAGGTACACCCACAGTGCTGTTAGGAAGGGAGTTCCAGGATTTTGACCCAGCGACAGTGAAGGAATGGCGATATAGTTCCAAGTCAGGATGGTGTGTGACTTGGAGGGGAACTTGCAGGTGGTGGTGTTCCCATACATGTGCTGTTCTTGTCCTTCTAGATGGTAGAGGTCGCAGGTTTGGAAGGTGCTGTTGGAGCAAAATATCCCATCCCGAGATGGGGGTCATAATGAGCTTGAACCAGCAGGTACAGTCGTGCTATAGGAAATCATTTTTGATGCCAAGAATGTGTCCAAAGTATTTATATACAAAACGTACCCTCATATCCTGTGCCTAATCTGATGCTGTCCTGTCCTAAACATTCATGCAGGTATTTCCCATACTGTCCTGCCAGGAGACAGATAACCCACTGAATGCTGATCATGAATAGGACACGTACAAGTAGCAATTTACTGAACTCTTAAAGCTTACACACTGAAATTTTAAAAGAACTTGATACAAAGAACACATTGACTGCTCAGGTTGTGTTCCAGTACCTCACAGTACTCTCTCTCAGCACTGGTGACAAGCACCAGCATAGCCACACACATGCTCTGGAGGATGTAGTTACTGAGCTTGAGGAAGTAGCACCAGAGCGCGGGTGGAGCACAGCAAGTGGTGTTGGCAGATGAGAAGCAGG
The DNA here is from genome assembly GCF_036365525.1 of Heterodontus francisci. NCBI lineage: Eukaryota > Metazoa > Chordata > Chondrichthyes > Heterodontiformes > Heterodontidae > Heterodontus > Heterodontus francisci. The sequence goes on from NC_090371.1 coordinate 184,934,537, forward strand.
CACCTACTCCCCAGAAATTGAACATGGCTCCTTATTTAGCTCAAATTCTGATCTTGCAGGGTGTGCTTATAAGATTCTTCTCTGAGCAGGAAAATCTATGGGGACATTTGAGCTTTTCCAAGGTCACTACAAGGTCTAGCTGCAACCTTTTGATTGTGGATCAACAGGTGCCTTTTTATTTATTCTTTCATGAGATTTAAGCAAGAACAGCATATATTGTCCATCCCTAATTGCTCTTGAGAAGGTGGTGGTGAGCTGCCTCCTTGAACCGCTGCAGTCTATGTGGGGTAGGTACACCAATAGTGCTGTAAGGATTTTGACCCAGCGACAGTGAAGAAATGGCGATATATTTCCAAATCAGGATGGTGTATGATGGAGGGGAACTTGCAGGTGGTTGTGTTCCCACATGTCTGCTGCCCTTGTTCTTCTAAGTGGCAGAGGTTGCAGGTTTTAAAGATACTGTCGAACTAGACCTGGCGAGTTGCTGCAGTGCATCTTGTAGATGGTACACACTGCTGCTATTGTGTACCGGTGGTGGAAAGAATGGATATTCAAGATGGTGGATGGGGTGCCAATCAAGCGGGCTGCTTAGTCCTGGATCGTGTTGAGCTTCTTGAATGTTGTTGGAGCTGCACTCATCCAGGCAAGTGGAAATATTCCATCATACTCCTGACTTGTACCTTGTAGATGGTGGACAGACTTTGCAGAGTCAGGAGGTGAGTTACTTGCTGCAGAATTCCCAGCAAATATTACTTGCCACTTATCAGCCCAATGACCATCTCCAATAAGACAGAATCTAACCATCGCCTCTTGATGTTTAATGGCATTACCATCACTGAATCCCCATCAACATCCTGGGGACTTACCATTGACCAGAAACTTAACTGGATCAGCCATATAAATACTGATACTACAAGAACAGGCCAGAGGCTGGGAATTTTGCAGCAAGTAACAGATCTCACTGAAAGATAACATACCCTAGAAGCATCATTCAGGATATAGACACCTTTATTTAGTTTCCACAGTTTTCCTTTTGCAAATGCTGCCTCTTTAGGCAGTTTTAGAAGCACTTCTCTCTGAGAAATATCAACCTGCAGAAAGGTGGCTCTTATATCAATTGACCTACATTCCCAAGATAATGTGACCAAAATAGCTAAAAAGATTTTTAAGGTTAGTTTTCCAGTGAAGGGAAAATCCACTCCAATATCAGTATCACTCAGTCGCTCTTCAAAACTGCTAACTACTAGCCTCGCTTTGGCCTTTTAAGTCCCATCTGGAAGGGCTTTTTCAGTAGTTGACCAATGCGGCAAAGCAGAGTGCCCTTATCTGGTACCTGAAAATAAACTCCTAAATCTCTCCAACTGTCTAACTCCCTTTGTTTTGCCTCTATTATTAACTTATCTTCAAGTTTATTGACAGCCACCAAAACTTCACGATCATGGAGATTTCTACTCCTAGTTCTGTTCCGAAACTGTTCTGTGGCTTTCATTTCAATGTCTGATCTATCCAAGCTATGGCCTCTACTTCCACTTTCATGTCTGCAGGGACTACCACTGCGAAATCTCCTTGCACTATCGGAGGTTCTTTCTCCAGTTCATGAGTCTCCAGCAAGAGTCACTTCCAGATTCACTATCACTACTTGCACTGCATTTTCTTACTTTCCACTCTTTCACCATATTCTGCCGATCCATGGGACTCGCTTCTTCGCCATCATCTTGAACATTGAATCAATATTTAAATTTATCAGTAGCTTTTCCTGCATGTCCCACAATCATCACATCCTTCCATTCATTAGACCCATCTGGAATATATGTCACCTGAGTACCCACTCTGGGTAATTGGCCTGTTGATGTGATAGCTTTGTCATGTTTGTCATGGTCACTCACATTACCACTATCCAGCCCTTGGTCTACTGCATTCTATTCCTCAGGACCCTCACTACAAAACACATGAGCACTTGGGGACAAGTAGAAGGCTGTCACTATCCAGTAAAGATGCAAAGCATGAGCACACAGATTGAAATCTGAAAGTTCCCTTTTAACTTAGCCCAACACACACACACACCCCGGTTAAAGAAAAAATAAAGACGTTTTCTCTGCAGAGATCCCTTTACAAAAAGGATTTTAAAAACTACTCTGGCCAAATACTTGCTAATTCTTGAAGGAAAAGGATAAGATATGAAATGATATCAGTTGTCCTTTTATTCTGGCATCCCAAATACGCATAGATGGCTGTCACAGATCATTTTAGAGCAGTTCTCTTCAGGCGACATCGAGGATTAGTGTGGCAGGCTTTCCAGGAGAAATGCTGCATCAGGGGTTTCCGCTATCACACTTTGGATTTTCAGGGTTTCTCAGAGAGGTGGGGAAAGGATGAACTGGTGTCTTCACTCTTAGCAGGCTGACCCCCAACTGACTCAAAACAATATCCTAAACGAAACCAATTCTTGACCACCATAAATCTTGACATGTCACTTCTCTGTAAACAACTCCCCCTAGTCACCAAGGCTCTCGCTGTTTACTTAGTTGAAGATGTGTCTTCCACTAAGTGTGTTTCTAAACCAAGTCTCAGATACCTTTTTCTTTAAAAAAACAAGTCTAGCATCTGTGTAACCTTTTCAGTCCTCCAAAGCAATCCATTTCCACAATTTTAAAACATGAGTCCTCACAAAATATTAAAAATGGAAGTACTTTCATAACACCATCCAATTAAAGACAGTGGGCAAGCTCTTGAATTTGGAAGGCCAATGGGAGTCCCTCCAGCATGAAATGAACTGCAGCCTGTCATTGCAGTTAAAGGAGATCGAGCATGCCTCCATCTTAAGGTGCCCTCACAGCAACTTTAAATTTTTTTTTTAAAAACCCACCAAGATTGTGGACAGATAGTCGAGGGGAGGTGGTGGGGGGGGGGGGGGGTGTGAGGGGTGTGACTCAAAGTCTGTCTGGAGCACTGTCCCCGATCTGCCTCCAGACAGCTGCCGTGCTGCCGACTTTGTGGGGTCCTCATGTGCCCCGCAGGCTGACTGGAAAATTCCAGTCGGCCTCTGATCCAGGGCCTTTATTGGCCTTTTAATTAGCTTAACTAGCCACCTGCCACTTGTGGGCGCGTAGCTGTTCCGCCCCCGAATGGGGCTCCAGCAAAATGGCTCGGGGCGGGATGATGCAGGCAAACCGGCACGCCGACTGGCGTTGCAAAAGTACACTCCTCCCCGCTTCCATTCTTGCCCCCATATCAGGGCAAAAATCCTGCCCTCTGTCTCAGGCGGTCTAATATGATGCCTCAGCGCTCTATGAATTGTCTCTGAAACCTCAGCCTTGATAAAAATCTGTCTCCCTGCATGTAAAGCGTTCAAATGTGCAAAAAAAAAGAACTAATTGTAGTACCATCCACAGCAGGAAGGCTATCACAAAGAACAGAAGGTATTTTGGGGTTTTGCCCAAAGACTAATTGATAAGGACAACATCCTCCAATCATTTGGAGAGAATTCTTTGTATGAACTGCCTGTGCCAGGGCAGTTGTCAATTTACAGTCTGGTTATCAGCTAAAATTTTATGCACCATTTTATTCATCAGTGCATGATTCCTTTCACAAAGACTAATGTTAAAAGGACTCTCAGCTGCTGTATTCATGATGATGATATTCATGTTTTCATACATGTCTCTGAACTCACTATTAGCAAATTCACTTCCATTATCAGTCAGAAATCTTGTGGGGTTCCAAGTCCAGTGCCTATCCATTTCTCAATATCTTTGTTTTTAATAACCCTCTTGTCCTTACTATGTATTATTGCAGAAAGACTAACTCTAGTTGCCAAGTCAAATGTAAGATGAATATATTTCTGTCTTTGACACATTCCTTAAGATCCATGGCAATGGAAGGCTTACATTAGGGCATGGCGGCATCCTTCGATACTTTTACAGATTTCACACTTCTCACTAACCTTTTCTATTAGCCTTCTCTACTCGTCATATACTGTATATATAGAGCCATGCTGGCTCTCTGCTGGAGCACTTTAATTAGCCCCACTCCCTGGTTCTCTCCCTGTAGCCCTGCAATTCTTTTCCCATCAGGTACTTATTTGATGTCCTTTTCAAAGCCATGATTGAATCTGCTTCCACCACTCTTTCATGCAGTGCATTCCAGATTGTAACCATTCACTGGGGGTATAAAAACTTTTCCTCATGTCACCTTTCGCTCTTTTGCCAATTACTTTAAATCTGTGCCCTTTGGTTCTTGACCGTTCTGCCAATGGGAACAGATTCTCTTTATCTACTCTGTCTAGACCCCTCATAATTTTGAATACCTCTAGCAAATCTCCTCTCAATCATCTCTTCTCTAAGGAGTAAAACACCAGCTTCTCCAATCTATCCACGTACCTGAAGTCCCTCATCCTTGTAACCATTATCGTAGATCTTTTCTACACCCTCTCTAAAGCCTTCACATCCTTTCTAAAATGCAGTGCCCAGAATTGGACACAATACTCCAGTTGAGGCCGAACCAGTGTTTTATAAAGGTTCATCATAATTTCCTTGCCTTTGTACTCTATGGGCTGAATTTTACATCGGCGACAGGGGTCCTGACGATGGGCTAGAAGGTGCAGGTTGACACCTGCCTTGGCCCTCAACTGGAACCCTGGTCGAATTCAATGGCGGGCAGTTAACTGCCTGCCTGCTGGAGGGTAGCCGTATCTTTAAGGGACAAGATCTTGCCTCCCAAGAGCTGCTGGCCTATTGGAGGGCCAGCAACTCAGCAGTACCAAGCAGTGTCACCTGGAGCAGTGACCACTGACAGTACTGCAGGATGCCTGCAACAATGAAGATGGAGCAGACCCTGGAACCAAAGTGGGGTCGGGATCACCAGGCAGGTCAGGCAGGCCCCGGGGAGGGTGGAGGGTGGGTATGTGTTGGCGAGGGCAGGGAGCTCCTGCTGCGGGTGCAGCCATTGCCAATGGGGGGCCTCCGTGGGGCATGGATTGTCCCCAGTGGAGGGACCCACCACCTCCGAGCCTGTTAGGAGGTCGTCAGGTCTCATTTGACAGTGTCTCATGCAGCAGTCGGACCCTCCGACGTTGGCTAAATGCCAGTGGAAGCAGGAGGCAGCCCTTAAGTGGCCCTTAATGGGCCAGTTAAGTGGCTTAATTGGCCTCCCAGAGGATTTCCTGTCCACGATCCCTGCAGCAGACAAAATGACATGCAGGCAGAAGAATGTCAGGCACGCTGCCTGATGCCACCCCACGCCATTTTGTGTGCCCCCTGCCTCCCGGCCCATCTCCAAGGGCTGGATAAAATCCAGGCCTATGTCTCTATTTACAAAACTCAGGATCCTGTATGCCTCTTTAAATACTTTCTCAATCTCGTCATCATCAGGTTTTTTAAAGGGGATACTATAATGTCCTGACTGGGTAAACTGCGGATCAACTGATATTCCAAAAATTATTGCCTTATTGTGCTCCATGTCAAGTTTTATTTGTGCCTTTTTCATAGAAGGTTTACACAACACAGGTATCTCACGACAACAGTTGTATAAAATCCCTACTCCAGCTACTTTACATAGAATTACAGCTCTCTTCAGTGACCTCAAGGTGTTGTCATTGTCAAACCTAAAGCAAGTTGCACAATTAAAGGAGTCCATGACTGACATATTCATCACAGGACTAAAACTCCTTGTGACCAGTATAATTTGTTTGGATTCATTATGAACTTCAACCGCTTCCCCTGAGTTCTCTTTGTCATGTGTTATTTTGAGGACCCTGCCTCTTCACTTTGGGCAGTTCACTGCATAATGATACTTCAAGTCACACCTGAAGCACCTATTAACTGTTTCTTGTGCATTCCTGGGATTCATTCACCCATTATTGTTGTTCCAACTTTGTCTCCTGCTGTAATAGCCAGATCTGCTAAAGGCACTTTCATCCTTATTCTGCCAGTCTTTAATCCTTCCATTGTATTAACACCAGTATCCGATATCTAGACCATTTTTAAACCTGGTAAGCATTGAATCTTCTATTCTTTGTGTCACATCGGAATGTCTAATTTGTTCCATGAAGGCTGAAGGAAATGATTGCTTCCCCAGACATTTAATCTAACAGTCGCCTTCTCCAAGAACCAAACACCGGTTAGAACCGGTTGCCTGTTCATGAGACATCTCAGCACAATCCAGTAACTTAAACTACAGTACCGATACAGGGATCCCCAAATTGAACTTAGTAAACCTTTTATACAATCTGTTAAAATTCCATGATATATTCTTCAATGGAATGACCATCTGTTTTCTGAAATCTATCAAATTCTGACCACGATGCATAGGCATTTAACAGATCATCTTTCTTGTAGATTTCATCCAGGAACTATATGGTAAGGTCCAAACCTTCTTCATTATCCAACTGACAGGATCCCTCTCACAAAATACTTCTGATTTTACTTCTTGTAGGAAGTGACAATGCCAAGACCATACCTTGCTTTCTCTTTGGTAGAGTCATAATCTATGTCCACATATCCACTTTATTCTTCCACTGATCATGTGGTTCAGAGTCTGAGGACATCGGAGGATAATCATGCACCGATAGCTTAACTTGCTTTCTGCCATTTTCTACAAGACCACTAGGATTTTAGTTTTACATCTGAAAACTGTTTTCGTAATTTCCAAACTTCATCTTTGGGGCAACCATTCTCTACTACCATGTTCTATTCCAGATATCCAAGCTGTTCTATTCCAGATATCCAAGCAGTGAAGGTTAGAACTGGAGCCAATCTTTGCACACTTACAAGCTTTTATTTACAGAGATACGCATTACAAACATGCACTTCCGAACACAACAACCACCGTTTCACTCTGCCTCTGTATGTAGGAACCCAAGTGAATCCCCAGTTAATGCCCACCACCCGAATACAGTTAAATACTCAATTAACAGTGGAAACCTGTTCTACCGCTCCTCCCAAAAAAAAAAATTGCCAAAGACCTCTTCATGCAATCTGCTTAAACATTTTCCCCCCATTATTTTTAATTGAAGAGGGTTTCCTGCTGAAAGAATTACCAGTAAAAGGTTAGCAGTCAACTGTCTTTCAGTATTTTGTTACCTTGCAAGGTATTTTAGGAGAGATGGTGACTCTATTGCTTCAGCACAGGTGCAAATGCGCAATTCTGCAGCTTGTGTCAGAGAGAATGGTTCTGCTCTTTTACTCTGGAGTCACTCTTGATTGATGAATTGCCATACTCTGCCACTGATGAGATTCGGTTGGACTCATTGGATCAATAGCTATGATATTATATACTAGATATTTTTGTCCTCTAGTGGCAGTAAATGGCAGGTTAACTTGTGCTCAGACCTGGCATGTCCCCTATCTCCTGTACTCTGGGGTCTTGTTCATGCCAACGCTAATTCAATCATTTATGTGCACAGCATCCTGAAGCAACCCAGACTGCAATTTTTGGAAAGACTTATTTCGTACCTGATTCTGTAACTCCTTGTCCTTGTACGCAAAAGACACAGACCTTTTAATATATCAAACTAATTAAGGAAACAAGACTTCAAAATCTTAAAAGCTGCTTTTACAGCATGATGGAAGAAACTCAAAGCAAATCAACATGTTGCCCACAAATTAATGATAGTTCTTTGTGTGAGGTGAGTCTCCCTGCTTCTTGATCTTAATTTTTGCCTTGCCAATGTCTTTCTCTACCTTAAGGGATATAACTCCTACTGCTATGTAAATGAGCCACCACTTCATTAGTTTTTTTTTTAGTTTTAGAGATACAGCACTGAAACAGGCCCTTCAGCCCACCGAGTCTGTGCTGACCATCAACCACCCATTTATACTAATCCTACACTAGTTCCATATTCTTACCACATCCCCCGACCACCTACCTATACTAGGGGCAATTTATAATGGCCAATTTACCTATCAACCTGCAAGTCTTTGGCATGTGGGAGGAAACTGGAGCACGCGGAGGAAACCCACGCAGACACAGGGAGAACTTGCAAACTCCACACAGTACCCAGAATTGAACCCGGGTCGCTGGAGCTGTGAGGCTGCGGTGCTAACCACTGCACCACTGTGCTGCCCATTAATAAAGGCAGTCTGTAATATTACCAGATAGTTTTCACCAAAGCTCAAACAACTACATGACTTGACCCCTTCTGCTCATTTACACTAAAACTGCTTAGTAAAGAAAGTAAGACCTGCACGTTTCACAACCTCAGGATATCCCAAAGTGCTTTACAGCCAATGAAGCACTATTTTTTTGAAAAGACACTGTTGCAGGAAATGTGGTAGCCAATTTGCACACAGGAAGGTCCGACAAACAGCAATGTGATAATGACCAGATAATTTATTTTTTTAGTGATGCTGGTTGGGACATTAGTCTTGTCAGGACACCAGGAAGAACCACGTTGCTTTTCTTTGAATAATGCCATGGGATTTTTTAAATCCACCTACGAGGGCAGATGTGGAGTGAGACTTGAACCCACAACCTTCTGACTCAGTGGCGAGAGTGCTACCAACTGAGCCATGGTTGACAGTATATATGTAAAATATTATATTAATGTTTACAGATGAAGAATTACTGTCCAATTAGTGGACACAGACATCCTACTTTCATAGGACGGAGTGATTAACCTATTTGTTTTGCTCAGTGAGGCAATTAACAGTATTTTCACTAAATGAAATATGCTGGAAAGCAAACATTGTAATCCTCTAGTTTCTAGACTGAAAAAATATTTATTCAGAGATACAGCACTGAAACAGGCCCTTTGGCCCACTAAGTCTGTGCTGACCATCAACCACCCATTTATACTAATCCTACATTAATCCCATATTCCTACCACATCTGCACCTTCCCTCAATTCCCCTACCTATACTAGGGGCAATTTACAATGGCCAATTTACCTATCAACCTGCAAGTCTTTGGCTGTGGGAGGAAACCGGAGCACCTGGTGAAAACCCACACAGTCACAGGGAGAACTTGCAAACTCCACACAGACAGTACCCAGAATTGAACCTGGGTCGCTGGAGCTGTGAGGCTGCGGTACTAACCACTGCGCCACTGTGCCACCCTAAAAAGTCAACCAATGTTCCAAAAGAATGTTAATCTAATTCCAACTTCATATTTGATCCCTTTGCTCTGAGTAAGAATCAGGTACTTTGTGAATGATTAACATGTAACTTCATTTGGGATTTGTGAGACTTCGCCAGCAACCTTTTTTATAGATGAGCATGGATCATGAAATGAGACTTGCAGGCACATCGGTCCAATTTCCCATCATTTCTATTTTGCTGTAAGGATAGATTTAGGTACTGTTGGAGTGTAGCACAGCATAATCTAAAGAATAAAATACATTTAAATAGGCCCTTCATTGACTTTCATGTTGTTGTGGCTGAGGTTACCTCACACCTTGCCCATATAAAATGAGTGCAAGACAAATCCACTGGCTGAGTCTGCAGAAGGAAGCTCTAAGAAGCTATCAATTCTAAAGTTGGCAGAAAATTTGATCTTTTTTCAGTAGGCATTTATTTTTGATTGTTTTGTGCTCCGTATATTGATTTATGTTTCTCTGGATGGTTGCATTTCTGCCTTTATTAACTTTTATTGGCAATAGTTTCCCTATAGTATTGTTGTTCGCAGTATAAAATTAACCTGCAGGAAATAAAATACTGAAGATGGGAATGTCCTATTGAGTTTAATGATTTAGATAAGGAAGATGAGCTTACTGAGTACCTGCTCGGTTTGGTAGTGGTACTCTCACCTTGAAACCAGAGGTTTGAGGTTTCAATCACCAATACAGGACATGAGCAGGCGATCTAGCTACAGCTCAGAGGAGCTTCAAAGAAGAACAGGGAGCTCACCGGGTGTCCTAGTCAACATTCACCCCTCAACTGACATCACCAAAGATTGTTCATCTCATTGTTGTATGTAGGAAGCTGCAAATTAGTAGCTACATTTGGTTGCATAACAATGATTACACTTCAACAGAAATTCTTGGCTGTGAAGCACTTTGGGGAACCCTGAGATCATGAAAGGAGCTATATAAATGAAAATTCTTTGCGTATGAAGGAATGAAAAAAGTAGATGCCATTACATCAATGTATAATTTTGATAGCTGTTATTAATGGCTGCTTAAGGGCCTCTTCCTGCCTTCCCCTCAAATTAATAGACGGTGAAGAGGCCAAACCTCATGGGGAGACAGCGCTAGCTAAAACCTGGTTGGGGGGTGGGGGGGTTCCTCTTTTAGGGACAATCCAGGACCCAAGGAGGGCCTCTTCCACAGCAATCACCATCGCCACTCCACCCCACCCCATCGCCGGAGCCTGCCTGAATGGCCCCGGCAACCATGATCCCACTTACCTCTCACAGGGTCTCCGATGTCTTTGGTACTGCAGGGCCTCCTGCAGTACCAGCAATGGCTACTGCTCCTAATAGTGCTCCAATTGGCTGGCAGCTCTCGGAGGCGGAAGCTCATTCCTTAAAGGGATGGTGTCCCTGACAACGAGCAGTTAGTTGCCTGCCCGCCGTGGAATTGCAATGGGGGTCCAAAAGAGGGCTAAGGTGGGGTCTTCCCCCAGTATCTAGCCCACCACCCGGACTCCCTGCCATTGGAACAAAATTCAACCCTGATGTGTCAGTAAGGGATCACATTTGTGTTACACTGGTTTGATGTGTGAAGATAACAGAAGACATGAATGTGACCAAACTTTCATGTATACACTATAGTTTGAAGGTGCACCCTACTTAAATATTAGAATGCATGAGATTGCTTGATGGCTGCAGGATTGCTTGATGGCTTGGCACACAAGACCAGTGAATATGAAACACTTTGAGGCATGCAATCTGGAACTATCTACCGAGAACATAGGATGGTTCAGTATTCTTACCTTACCAAGTTCCTTAAAGTATGCTATTTTTTCCCACATCTGTTTCTGCATCTTGCAATCAGGTCAGTGCATTAACCATGAATGTTCTAAGCAACAACAACAGCTTGCATTTATATAGCACCCTTAACATAGTAAAATAATCCAAGATGTTTCACCGGAGTGTTATCAAACAAATTTGGCACTATGCCATATAAAGGGATATTAGGAAAGATGATGGAAAGCTTGGTCAAAGAGGTGGGTTAAAAGGAGCATCTTAAAGGACGATAGGGAGGGTGAGAGGCAGAGAGGTTTAGGGAAGGAATTCCAGAGCTTTGGGTCTTGGCGGCTGAAGACACAGTCATCAATGGTGGAGCAATTAAAATCAGGGATGAGCAAGAGGCCAGAATTGACAGAGTGCAGATATCTGGGATGGTTGTAATGGTGGAGGAGATTACAGAAATAGGGTGAGGTGAGGCCAAAGAAGCTTTTGAAAACAAGGACAAGAATTTTAAAATCGAGGTGTTGCCCAAACAGGAGTCATTGTAGGTCAGTGAGCACAGGGCTGATGGGTTAATGGGACTTGGTGCGAATTAGGAAATGGGCAGCAAAGTTTTGGATGAGCTCAAGTTTATGGAGGGTGGAAGATGGTAGGCCGGCCAGGAATGTATTGGAATAGGCAAGACTAGTTGCAACAAAGGCATAGATAAGTGTTTCAGTAGCAGATGAGTTGAGGTGAAGCGGATTCAGGCAATGTTACGAAGGTGGAAGTAGGAGGTCTTAGTGAAAGCATGAATATATGGTTAGAAATTCATTTCAGGGTCAAATACAACACCAACGGTCTGGTTCATTCTTGGATCCGGAGAAGGATGGAGTTGGTGGCTAGGGAATGGAGTTTGTGGTGGGGACCGAGACAATGGGTTCAGTTTTCCCAATATTTAGTTGGAGCAAATATCTGCTCATTCAATAATAGACATCGGACAAGCGGTCTGACAATTTAGAGACAGTCGAGGTGTTGACAGATAAAGTGTGTAGTAGAGCTGGGTGTCATCAGCATGCATGTGGAAACTGATGTGTTTTCAGTTAATGTCACTAAGGGGCAGCATGTAGATGAAAAATTGGAGGGGCTAAAAATAGATCCTTGGGAGACTCCAGAGGTAATGGTGTGGGAGCGGGAAGAGAAACCATTGCAGGTGATTCTCTGCTTTTGACTGGATAATTAGGAATGGAAGTCCCATCCAGCTGGACAATGATGGTGTGGTCAACGATGTCAAAGGCTGCAGACAGGTTGAGAAGGATGAGGAGGGATACTTTTCACAGTCACTTGGATATCATTTGGGACTTTCATAAGAGCCATTTCAGTACTGTGGCAGGAGTGGAAACCTGATTGGAGGGATTCAAACATGGAGTTCTGGGAAAGATAGGCATGGATTTGGGAGGCGAAAACATGTTCAAGAATTTTGGGAGGAAAGGGAGATTGGAAATGGGGTGGTAGTTTGGAAGGATGGAGAGGTCAAGGGTTACAATGCCTGAATAGAGAGAACCATGAACAATATTTGCTAACATGGGGCCCAGGAAGGGAGGTTGGGTGATTAGCAGTTTAGTAGGCAAAGGGTCAAGGAAGCAGGACAAGATGAGATTGGAGAGGACATGAGGAGAGATAGGAGAGAAACTAGACGTGTATGCAGGGCTAGGGCAGGGGAACCTTAGAGAAAGTTTGGCCTGGTGGGCTAGGGCAAGGGAGGAAAGCAACATGTGCAGCTAAATGGATGGTCTCAATCTTAGTGACAAAGAAGTCCAAGAAGCACGCCACACTTGTTGGAGGTGAGGTTTGTAATATTAAAAAGAAGCCAGAGGTTACCTTTGCATGATCCTAGAGTAATGAATAGTTTTGGCAAAGAGCAGAACCCAATAGCATTTTTTATGGTCCAGTCAGATCTGGTGATGATTGGCTAAACCAGTTGTCTGCCGCAGAAATGCAAGTTATGTTCCCTGGACTTACTGGATTGGAGATGAGAGCCATATCAAGGGGAACAGCCAGTGTGAACAACAATAATGATTTTAATGAGGACTAGGGCATCAGAGGTGGAGGTGAGGGTGTTTTTGAGCAGATTGGTAGCATCAGAAATGTCATGGTGAACAGAGGGCCAAAGGCTGGAGAACAGGAATTTTAAAGTGCAATTGTAAGCAAATTGGAAGAAAGTTTTTTTTTCCAGAAGCAGACACAAAAGGAAGTAGAGTTGGGGGTGGGGGGTGGGGATGTGTGTAGAGAGAAATACAAGCAAGTGTTCAGAGATGGCCTTTTCTGTGATTGACACATAGGGTGCAGCAAGGCCACATGAGATGGCAAGGACAAAGAAATGGTCATAAACACGGGTTAGGAAGTTTGTTTGGAGGGAGTGAATAAGGGAGGATAGGAGGGCGATAAACTCAGAGGAAAGAGAATATGATGAGTTGACATGGAGTTTGAAATCACCAAACTGAGAAGTTGCTCAGCGCAGATGTTGTGGGAGGAAAGCAGTGACAATATCTCAATGAGAAAACTGGCATGGTATTTGGGTGGGGGGTGGGGGGGGGGGGGGGTGGCAGAGAATGGGGATTGTAAATGAGAGGTAAGGCAGGTGGAACAAGGTGAAATAGTCAAAGGAGGAGAAGCTGCGAGAGGAGTAGGAAGCCAGACCAAGGTGTAATTTGGTGATAATAGCTAAACCACCAACATGGCAGTTTGGGAGGAGCTGATGGCGGCAGATATAGACAGGGGAGAGGCTTCATTTAAAGTGGGAAGGTGTCATTACCCCTCTGCCAGGTTTCTGCCAAGATGCATGATATCAATGCAGTCATGGCAAGGGTTTTGTGTACGTGAACGGACATTTTAGAGGGAGTTGAGATGATAGCTGATCCATTGGCAGAGTCCACAGAGTCAAGGTCAGACTGGGACAGGAAGGAGGTAGGAAAGATTAGCCCTCTTGGGGGCACACTAGGCAGGAAGTCAGTGAGAGAGTAGGATGGGGCAGTTGGGGTTGCTGCTCATATGGAGGTAGCAACAAGCACCTTGATAAGCTCTTTGGAGGATGCCAATAGAGGCACACAGTGAAGCTGTAAGCTTAGCTAAGGGGGAATCGAGTAGTCAATAGCAGCAGGAGAGTAGGAACCCAGGAGAGATCCATTACCGGGGTAGGGATTTGAAATGAATGAAATGAAAGAAAGCTTGATGGCAGGAGAGAAGGGCCTAAGAGGGATAATGAGAAAAGAAGACAAGAAGTGAGAGAAAACTGTGGAAATAGAAGTAATGAATTCAGATCTGGAGTGGTAGCCAAAACTCGTATGTCAATCGACACAAGGAAACTCAAGTTACTTAGGCCTGGTCGTGTAACAAGATTCTTCTTCTTTGGCCTCCTTTTCTCGACGGACAATGGGTAAGCGCCTGGAGGTGGTCAGTGGTTTGTGAAGCAGCGCCTGGAGTGGCTCTTAAGGCCAATTCTAGAGTGACAGACTCTTCCACAGGTGCTGCAGATAAAATTGGTTTTCAGGGCTGTTACACAGTTGGCTCTCCTCTTGCACTTCTGTCTTTTTTCCTGCCAACTGCTAAGTCTCTTCGACTCGCCACTCTTTAGCCCCGCATTTATGGCTGTCCACCAGCTCTGGTGATCACTGGCAACTGACTCCCACGACTTGTGATCAATGTCACAGGACTTCATGTCGCGTTTGCAGATGTCTTTAAAGCGGAGACATGGACGTCCGGTGGGTCTGATACCAGTGACAAGCTCGCTGTACAATGTGTCCGTGGGGATCCTGCCATCTTCCATGCGGCTCACATGGCCAAGCCATCTCAAGCGCCACTGGCTCAGTAGGGTGCATATGCCAGGGATGTTGGCCGCCTCGAGGACTTCTGTGTTGGAGATACGGTCCTGCCACCTGATGCCAAGGATTCTCTGGAGGCAGCGAAGATAGAATGAATTGAGACGTCGCTCTTGGCTGACATACATTGTCCAGGCGTCGCTGACGTAGAGCAAGGTACTGAGGACACAGGCTTGATACACACGGACGTTTGTGTTCCCTGTCAGTGCGCCATTTTCCCACTCTCTTGGCCAGTCTGGACATAGCAGCAGACACCTTTCCCACGCGCTTGTTGATTTTTGCATTGAGAAACAGGTTACTGGTGATAGTTGAGCCTAGGTAGGTGAACTCTTGAACCACTTCCAGAGTATGGTCGCCGATATTGATGGATGGAGCATTTCTGACGTCCTGTCCCATGATGTTTGTTTTCTTGAGGCTGATGGTTATGCCCAATTCATTGCAGGCAGCCGCAATCCTGTCGATGAGCCTCTGCAGACGATCTTCTGTGTGGGATGTTACTGCAGCATCGTCAGCAAAGAGGAGTTCCCCGATGAGGACCTTCTATACTTTGGACTTTGCTCTCAGATGGGCAAGGTTGAACAACATGCCATCTGATCTTGTGTGGAGGAAAATTCCTTCTTTCGAAGATCTGAACGCATGTGAGAGCAGCAGGGAGAAGAAGATCCCAAACAGTGTAGGTGCAAGAACACAGCCCTGTTTCACACCACTCAGGATAGGAAAGGGGTCTGATGAGGTGCCGCTATGCTGAATTGTGTCGTTCATATTGTCATGGAATGAGGTGATGATACTTAATAGCTTTGGTGGACATCCAATTTTTGCTAGTAGTCTGAAGAGACCACGTCTGCTGATGAGGTCAAAGGCTTTGGTGAGATCAATGAAAGCAACGTAGAGGGGCATCTGTTGTTTGCGGCATTTCTCCTGTAGCTGGCGAAGGGAGAACAGCATGTCAATGGTGGATCTCTCTGCTCGAAAGCCACACTGTGCCTCAGGGTAGACATGCTCAGCCAGCTTCTGGAGCCTGTTTAAAACGACTCGAGCGAAGACTTTCCCCACTATGCTGAGCAGGGAGATTCCACAGCAGCTGTCACCGCAGTCAGCCTTGTTCTTACAGAGGGTGATGATATTGGCATCGCACATGTCTTGTGGTAACAAGATTAGGATACATATATCCTGGTAATATAAGGGGAATAGAGAGGAGACAAAAGGAGGGAGTCCAGAGTTAAAGTCAGAGGTCCCATAAGCAAGGAGCAACGAACCTCCGATATGCCTTCAGAATAAGTCCCTGTGTCTCCCGGGACAGCCTGGTAACCACAGTCAATACTTCCAAGAAGAGACAACAGAAATTCCTTCCTGACCTCATGAACAAAGGAGCAAAAGGATAGAGAAACGCTACCACTGTCAGAAACCGGTTTTGGTACTTTATCAAAAGCCAAGCTGGACAGTTTATGAATAATTCTCCACCATTTTGCTCCTTCCCTGCCATTAAATGGTCATAACATACTGGACATGGCTCCACCAAATTTTTGATATGTCCTCCTGGCCATGAGCTCAAACTCAAAAGATTCGGTCCTGATGAGAGGTCACAGACCTGAAACGTTAACTCCGTTTTTCTCTCCACAGATGCTGTCAGATCTGCTGTTGTATTTCCAGCACTTCCTGTTTTTATTTTGGAAGATTACCCCTTTCTAGAATGAAGCCTTCACAGTATCCAAAGATGTTCTGTTCCACAAATTGGAAAGTTTTGATGACTATTTTAGTACATAGATACCAGTGAAAATTACTTTTTAGTAGTGAATGTGCCTTTATATGAGAAAAACACAAGAATATCTGTTATTATTATGCTGTCCTGGAAGACAAAGAGGCTGTTTTTGTTGTCCCACTACAGTGATAGAAGAACCATTGCTCCTTGTGCACAATATGTTCAATTACAAGGCTGAAAAACATTTTAAATGGGAAGTGGTGTTACCAGCAATTATTTCTGATACATATGCCAGCTAAAATGCCTTAAGATGAGATTGACCTTTAAATGATCACCATTCATTGCGTCACTGCTTTTCTCAGCTGCTCTAGGTTGTTTTTTTTTTAATTAATAGGTTGACAAGTGTGTATTGAAAATGGTTTAAGGAAGTTTGCATGACCAGGTTTGTTACTGGACAGACTTTTCCAGTTTGTTTTAATTAAAAATGAGAATGATTTAAATGGTGCTGATTGTAGTGTTTGATTGATCTGTGTTTGCTGTGTTTGATTGCTTAAGCCTATGGGTGGAGCTTGAGAGTTTGAAACTGAAACTAAAAGACACAGAGCTCGAATGTTCTACTCGACACGGACTGTTCTGAGAAGACATTGTTCTGAGACCTTGTCGTGTGGAGATATTTTAAAGTGCTGTAAATAAACCAGTTGGTGATTTAATACAAGTGAGATATCTGCATTGCTCAGAGATAAATCAGACATATATTTCCAGAAACCCGCCGTAAACATAACAAAAATATGGCAACAAGTATGATTCAGCAAAACGTAACTGTATCTGCACCAGAACCATTTCTTTCAATGCCAGGAAATCCTCCCTTATGCTGGGAGAGATGGATATCAGGGTTCAAGACCTACTTGCTCACAACAGGGATGGACAGCCCAGATATAGCAGTGAACCATAAGAAAGCGATACTAGTACAGTGTCTCGAAACAGAAGGCCAGAATATATTCGAAAAGCTCACAGAAGATGCGTCTACGTTTGATACGGCAGTAAGGGCTCCCGAAAAATACTTCGGGCCAAAGGAAAGTGTGATGATAGAGCGATACACATTCCACAAGAGATCCCAGGGACATGGTGAGTCCACTAAACAATACGTGACAGCATTGCAGCAATTGGTGGCTAGCAATTGGTACACTAACCAACGAACTAATTCGTTAAAAAGATTTCAATTCCACGAATTAGGGAATGTCTCCTCATGGAGGATAATGATTTAACCTTGGAAAAAGCCATAACCTTGGCAGTCCAGATCAAATCTGCCATGTTAGATTTGAAGAGGTTATACACACATGCACCCTTAGACTCAGGGTTGCAGATATAGCTTGCCTAACCAGCTTCAGTGCAAGGGTTAAGGACAAGAAGACCTCAACAGCCTGATCAAAATGTGCCCCATCACAGTCAGTTACCTTCAAAACTGTGCCCAAATTGTGGAAATGCTCATCGACTCACAATGCCACAACCAGCTTGAGGGAAAAAGTGCAACTCGTGTTTAAAGTGGAACCATTTTGCAAAAATGTGCAGGTCGCCGAAGATAAAGACTTCATCGGCTTGACATGTGGGGGGATCTCTTCCTGAGAGTGAGGTACAACATGTATTCACCATCACAAAAAGTAAAGCATCGGGTGACGTTAAGGAACGTTCAGTCCAGATCACAGGCATGTCAGTGTCACTTCTTATCGATGTTGGCGCGTAAGTATCTATTTTGAGTGACAAACTCTACCATCGGTATTTTTCACAATTCTCTCTCACTCCTGCAACAGACACTCTTCAAGCTTATGATGACACTATCATTGCAGTTTTGGGGATGATCACAGTTCCAGTACTCTGCAAAAATGTCACCCTAGACAGGTTCACATACTTTGTAGCTAAAAGCTGAAGCCTTTTGGGGATAAATCTTTTCGATAGGCTTGGATTCAAATTTGAAGACCCCACCAGAGCACACATTAATGGGATTGATGATGCAGATTATACACACCAGTATCCTTCCTTATTTACTGGATTTGGGGAAAGGCAGTCAACAAAGCTATCATATCAGACAGGTATCCACTTCCTACACTTCAAGAACTGTCGACATCACTTCATGAGTCCACAGTTGTCACAAAGCTTGATATGCAATGGAGTTGTCTTCAGATACCTTTAGCAGAACAAAGCTGATATCTTACAGCTTTTGTTACCCATGAAGGTGTGTCTCAGTACCATAGAATGCCCTATGGACTAAGTTCAGCACCTAGCACATTCCAGAAGATCATTTCTTCAGTCTTGTCAGATGTTGAGGGGACACTCAACCTACTTGATGTCTTTGTCCACGGGAGGGACAAAGTTGAACATAATTAATGATCAGCAGTGCTCACTCGACTTGCAAAACACAATTTGACACTAAACAAGGATAAATGCACATTTGCGGCACCCGAGATTGACTTTCTAGCTTACAGAGTGACAGCAGCTAGAGTTAAGCCTACAAACTCCCTGACCGGAAAGACACCAGCTGAACTTGTGATAGGTCATAACTTTCGCATGTCACCGACTATTCTTAAACCATCACGACCAGTTAACGAGAATGTCAGAGCGGAAGCAGATGAAATCACAAGGTGACAAGCTAAAGCAAAAGCATACTTTGACAAATGTATAGGTGCAAGGGAACCACAATTTAAAGTTGGAGATTGGGTTTGAATCAAATGGCCAAATCGCGACCACAAACTTGCTTCATCAGTATCAGGTCCAAAGCAGCTTAAACGTTTGTCAGGTATCAATGCTTATCTGTTGGATGACAACACCACGTGGAATGTGAGACGTTTGATAGGGAGCAGACCAGGATATTTTGAGGAGCGTGTTTATGAAGATACATTTCCTTTTCCTATGAGTGATATTGATCATCTGCCTCATCAAGCTGATCAAACAGATCCACAACCTCAAATTTGTCAATCTAACTGCAGACCTAAGAGACTTTCCTATCTCAAAGACTATTTCTGTACTTAGCGAAAACAGACAAGTTGAACACTAAGAAATAACTTGATGTATATATGATTGTTGTTTAGAATACTTTAATCCAAAAATAAATTTTTTAGTCAAAAGGGGGAAAATGTAGTGTTTGATTGATCTGTGTTTACTGTGTTTGATTGCTTAAGCCTGTGGGTGGAGCTTGAGAGTTTGAAACTGAAACTAAAAGACACAGAACTAGAATGTTCTACTAGACACAGACTGTTCTGAGAAGACATTGTACTGAGATCTTGTGGTGCAGAGATATTTAAAGTGCTGTAAATAAACCAGTTTGTGATTTAATACAAGTGAGATACCTTCATTGCTCTGCAATAAATCAGAAATATATCACCAGCAACCCAGCATAAACATAAAACTGACATGTTTTCTTTACATTGATTTGTAGAGGCATCTACTTGGGAGTTAAAAGCAAATGCATTATTTGGCATGAGTGGACATTTTAGCAAGCAGCATAATCTCTAAGCCTACTTTTTTTAATGATATTATCTTTTCCAACCAATTCCTGTTGTGGCATGGATTGCCTTACACAATCTCTTTAAACATTGCAGTCCAGACCAGAGACCCCTCTACAGTCACAATCAGCACACTCTGTGAACTTCAAGAAAAAGTATGATGCCTGTCAGACACATGCTAGCCATATTAGTTTTCACATGCTCCAACCCCTTCCTGACTGCTTATTTCCCAGGGTGCTTTATTTATTCCACAGTCTACAATAAAAATGTGCATTTACATAGTGCCTTTAACATACTAAATCATGCCAAGATTTTTCACAGGATCATAATTAGACAAAAACTGATACCAAGACAAAGGAAGAGATATTAGGACAGAGACTAAATGTTAGTCAAAGAGGTACATTTTAAGCAGCGTCTTAAAGTTGGGAGAGAGTTGGTGAGGCGGAGGCATATGGCCTATACAGCTGAAGGTACGGCCACCAATAGTGGAGTTAAGGAAGTGGGGGATTCTCAAGAGGCGAGAGTTGGAGGAACACAGAGTTCTTGGAGGGTTGTAAAACTGGAGGAGGTAACAGAAAATGGAGAGGTGAGGCCATGGACAGACTTAAGCATGACATTGAGGATTTTAAAATCAAGGCATTGGTTAACCAGGAGCCAGTATAGGTCAGCGAGGACAGGGGTGATGCGTGAATGGAAATGGTGTCAATTAGGATACATGCATCAGAGGTTTGGATGAGCTCAAGTTTAGGGAGGTTGGAAGATGGGAGACCAGCCAAGAGAGTATTAGAATAGTCAAGTCTGGAGGCAACAAAATCATGGATGAGGGTTTCAGCAGCACATGGACCGAGGCAGGGGTGAAGATGGGCGATGTAGAAGTAGGCACTCTTTGTGACAGGGTCGGAAGCACAGCACAGGTTTTGTTTTTAATTCTTTCATGGGATGTGGTGTCACTGGCTAGGCCAGCATTTGTTGCCCATCCCTAATTGCTGTTGAGAAGGTGGTGGTGAGCCACCTACTTGAACCGCTGCAATCCATGTGGTGTAGATACACCCACAGTGCTGTTAGAAAGGGAGTTCCAGGATTTTGACCCAGTGACAGTGAAGGAACAGAAATATAGTCCCAGTTCAGGATGGTTTGTGGCTTGAAAGGGAACTTGCAGGTGGTGATGTTCCCATGCATCTGCTGCCCTTGTCTTTCTTGGTGGTATAGGTCTTGGGTTTGAAGATGCTGTCGAAGGAGCCTTGGTGAGTTGCTGCAGTGATTCTTGCATATGGTACACATTGCTGCCACTGTGCATCGGTGGAGAAGGGAGTGAATGTTGAAAGTGGTGGACGGGGAGCCGATCAAATGGGCTGCTTTGTCCCGAATGGTGTCGAGCTTCTTGAGTGTTGTTGGAGCTGCACTCATCCAGGCAAGTGGAGAGTACTCCATCACACTCCTGACATGTGCCTTATAGATGGTGGGCAGGCATTGGGGAGTCAGGAGGGGAGTTACTTGCCACAGAATTCCCAGCTTCTGACCTGCTCTTGTAGCCACAGTGCTTACATGGCTGGTCCAGTTCAGTTTCTGGTAAATGGTAACCCCCAGGATGTTGATAATAGGCTATTCAGTGATGGTAATCAATGAATGTCAAGGGGAGATGGTGGGGTTCTCTCTTGTTGGAGATGGTGATTGCCTGGTGCGAACGTAACTTGCCACTTATCAGCCCAAGCCTGAATGTTCAGGTGCATAGGGACACGGACTGCTTCAGTACTAAGGATTCGCGAATGGTGCTGAGCATTGTGCAATCATCAGCGAAGATCCCCACCTCAGACGTTCTGAAGGAGGGAAGGTCATTGACGAAGCAGCTGAAGACAGTAGGACTCTAACCAGTGGAGAGTTTTCCCCCTGATTCGCATTGACTCCAGTTTTGTTAGGGCTCATTGATGCCACACTCTGTCAAATGCTACCTTGATGTCAAGGGCAGTCACTCTCACCTCACCTCTTGAGTTCAGCCTTTTGTCCATGCTTGCATCAATGCTGTAATGAGTTCAGGAGCTGAATGGCCCTGGTGGAACCCAAACTGAGCTCAGTGAGCAGGTTATTGCTGAGTAAGTGCCGCTTGATAGCACTGTTGACGACACCTTCCATCACTTTGCTGATGATCGAGAATAGATTGATGGGGAGGTAATTGGTTGGGTTGGATATGTCCTGCATTTTGTGCACAGGATATACATGGGCAATTTTGCACATTGGTGGGTATATGCCAGTGTTGCAGCTGTACTGGAACAGCTGTGCTAGCGGCGCAGCCAGTTCTGAAATGCAAGTCTTCAGTATTATTGCCAGTTAAATTGGACAACAAGATTGTGAGCAGTCTGATTCAGCCTTAGATAGTGTCCAGGCAGCAGAATGGAATTTGTGGAGGGGGCCAAAGGAAATGGCTTCAATCTCACCAGTGTTTAGTTGGAGGAAATTTTGGCTCACCCAGCACTGGATAGATGGAGTGGTGGTGTCAAGAGAGGTAGAGTTAGGTGCCATCACCAAACATGTGGAACCTGGCATGATGACTTCAAATAATGTCGCTGAGGGGCAGCATGTAGATTAGAAAAGGAGGACATCAAGAACATATCCTTGGAGAACTCCAAAAATAATGGTATAAAGGCAGGAAGAGAATCCATTGCAGAAGAGTCTCTCAATACAGCTGGATAGCTAACAGTGCAACCTGGTAAGGGTAATCCCACTCAGCTGGACAAAGGAGGAGAGGCGTTGAAAGGGGATGGTGTGGTCAACCATGTCAAAGCCAGCAGACACTTCGAGAAGAATGAGGATATATAGTGCACCATTGTCTAGGTTACACAGGATGTCATTTGTGACTTTAACTAAGCATATTGTATTCAAGGGATAGTGGCAGAGTGGATACAAAATTGGCCAAAGGACAGAAAGTGAAGAGTAATGGTGAATGGTTGTTTTTTTAGACTGGAGGAAAGTATACAATGGTGCCCCCAAGGGGTCGGTATTGGGCCCTTTTAGATCTATAGCAATGACCTGGCCTTAGGTAAACATGGCATAATTTCAATGCTTGCTGATGACACCGAAACTTGGGTACGTAGTAAACAGTGAGGAAGATAGTAAAAGGCTACAGGAGGACTGATGAAATGGGAAGACAGATTGTTGACGAAATTTAGTGCAGAATTAAGAACAAAGGAACGAAGAATGAGGGGAGGCAATATAAAACAAATAGTACAATTTTAAATGGGGTGCAGGAAGAGAGAAACCTGCGGGTTTTTGTACACAAATCTTTGAAGGTGGCAGGGCAAATTGATAAGGCTGTTAAAAAAATCATATGGGATACCTGGCTTTATAAATAGAGGCAGAGTATAAAAGTAAGGAAGTTATGAGAACCATTTAAAATCATCAACTGGAGTATTATGTTGCAGTCTGGGCACCTCAGATAGGAAGGATATCAAGGCCTTGGAGAAGGTGCAGAAGAGATTCACTCGATTGGTACCAGGGATGAAAGACTTCAGTTCAGTGAAGTTGAGATTGCTCTCCTTAGAGCCGAAAAGATTAAGGGCAATTTAATGGAGGTGTTCAAAATTTTGAGGAGTTCTGATAGAGAACAGAGGGAGGAATAGTTTACACTGGCAGGAGCATAGGTAATCAGATGAAACAGGTTTAAGGTAATTGGAAAAATAACCAGAGCAGAAATTAGGAGTCTTTTTTTCATACAGTGCGTTGCTATGATCTGGAAAACTTTGTCTGAAAGGTGGTGGAAGCAGATTCTCTAGTAACTTTCAAAGGGGAATTGGATAGATAGTTGAAAGGAAAAAAAATGTAGGGCTATATGGAAAGAGTGGGACTAATTGAAAAACTCTTTCAAAGAGCCAGCAGAGGCACAATGGGCTGAATGGCCTCCTTCTGTGTTGTATGATTCTATAATTCATTTCAGTGCTGTGGCAAGAGTGAAAACCTGATTGGAGAGGTTCAAGCATGCAGTTGCAGGAAAGTTGGACATGGAATTTGGAAGCAGCACATCTTCAAGAGCCTTGGAGAGGAAGAGGAGGTTGGAGATTGGGCAGTAGCATGCAAGGACAGAGACTTCAAGATGTTTTTTAAGGAGTGGGTGATGATGGAATATTTGAAAGCAGGGGAGAGGTGGTGGTGGGGTAAAACAGTACCTGAGGAGAGGGAAGCGTTTACAATATCTGCTAGCTGGGGAGACAGGAAGGGACATTGGGTGGCAGTTCCTTAGCAGCTATAAAGTGAAGAAAGCAGGAGGTGATTCTCATAGATAAGATGAACTCGGATAAGGTATGAGGAAGGACAGGCGAGAAACTAGAGTAAGATGTGAGTTCAGGACTAGGGTGAAGCTTTGGGGGAAACCTAGATTCTCTTTGCCATCACTAATGTTCACAACTATAGATACATTAAACACTTACTGGGTTAAGGAGAACAGTGAGAAAAAGTTCTCCTCCCCTGATGCTTTTGTCCAGTTCTCTTGGACCTCCAGGGTACTCCTTGTAGAATATGGTATGGGTGAAAAGGCCACAGGTTTGACGTGGGAGTACCTGAAGATATAAAAAAAGGATATACTTGAGCAGGTGTTCCTCAAAGTAACATTTTACACAAAGCAGAATAAATTGGAGGAAAATAGACAATGGACTATTGAAAATTCAATTTAAAAAGGCCTTTGGAGAGCAACGGGAAAGGTCAAGTAATCATTTTGCTATTTAGTCCTCTGTACCTACTTCTGGAGTGCTGAGGAAACAGTAATTCCTTATATAGGTCACTGGGTCTTTATACACAAATCCTGACAGCATGGTACAAATTAGCTTATTTCATTATTTCATTGTAATAACACTGTAAAGTTTTTATCGTAAGGCAATGAACTGTCAGTGAAATTTTGTTTACTTGAAAAATGCTTTCTGATTGAATGTAAACTGACGGACAGTTTCATCAAATGAAAGAGCAGTCAGATCAAGTTTAGTTGCATAAAACAACTAGCTCAGCTATGATGACTGTATTTCGATATGGATTCCAAGGCTGCCTAATGTAACAAAGCTTCTCCATTCTTTGCTTTCCAGGCTGAAATTCCAAACCAAAATTTTGTGAAAGAGGAAAATAAGATTGTATTGCTGAGGCAGATTTTTTTTTAATAAACACTCCTCTGTATAGGTACTGACTTGTGCTGAAGTACAGTTCGACAATGACTGGTCATCCTCTGGCACCTCATCGAAATGACCACTCTTTTCATGCAGTGAGTTATTGTGATCTGGAATGCACTGCCTGAAAGGGTGGTGGAAGCAGATTCAATAATAACTTTCAAGAGGGAAATGGATAAATACATGACGGAGATAGATTTGTAGGGTTATGGGGAAAAAGCTTTTGAGTGGGACTGTAGCTCTTTCTAAGAACCGGCACAGGCACAATGGGCAGAATGGGCTCAATCTGTGCTGTATGATTCTTCATGTGTAAATCTGGGTGGTGAGTAAGAGCAGGCTAATTAAACTATAGTGCCATCAAAGCCAAGCTGAATCTCCTTCTCATCTGACACCTATATAATGGAAAGTGTCCACACAGATGCACTTTCCAGCAGCAATCATTGAAAAGTGACCACAAGCTTCAATTCGTGGCTGATTTTCTCCCTCCTTAACTCAAGGACACTAAAAACCAATTGCACTGCTGAAACTTGCTAATTCAGCATCTACTGTGGATCAAACCTGGGACTGCCCTGATCTGTACGGCTTATTCTCACAGTGGAAGGACTTTTACTGATTGAAATATTGATGGAGCTCCCAGTTCACATTTTTGCAAGGGTCAGTTGGCGTTCAGAATGAGACACGGCTGCTCACGATCAGAAATTCTGGTACCAATCAGACAGCTCACACTTTCATGCTGATTAAATAGGAAGTAAATACCCAACTTTTCATTATAAGCAGGTAGAAATTTCATTGTTAACAGAAACATCACAACATTCAGTAAGATGCTGCAAGAATTAAGGTATTAGGTTTTTAAAATTATAAACAGTATTTTGCTACATCTGGGTGTGCAAAAACTAAATTTCAGTGCAATTTAATTTATTGGGAGTAATCCAACTTCTACGGAAGATGCATTGCTTCGTTTTGAAAGTATAAAATTAACTCCAAGTTGAGTAGGCTATTAGAAAAGAGAAGCAAAATACTGCAGATGCTGAAAATCTGAAATAAAAACAAGAAATGCTGGAAACACTCAGCAGGTCTGGCAGCATCTGTGGAGAGAGAAGCAGAGTTAATGTTTCAGTTCAGAAAAAGGGTCACTGACCAGAAAAGTTAATTCTGCTTCTCTCTCCACAGATGCTGCCAGACCTGCTCAGTATTTCCAGCATTTCTTGTTTTTATTTATATTAGAAAAGAGACTTCAATGAAAAAGAAAATTGGGAGTGGTATAAAACAGGCTTCTGACATGACTGGGAAAGACCAATTTCACCCCCAGGGCCTTTATTTAACTCCCGCATCCCTTATTTATTTCTGCAATGATTTTTTAAAAACTTGCTACATTCCACTCTGATAATTAAACTGATCTAAAAAATAAATAAACAATTGCTGCCCCTCCACCCACCACCTCAAGCCAAATTGGAATAGATAATTAAAGTAATCCAGACAGTGAAATCTCTAAACACAGCCATTGCCAAGAGGGCATTTCCCATCCTCTTTTCACTCACTAAGCAATGGAGCACCAAGTCTATGTAGCATGGGGTGATGAGAGCAATAATATAAATGGGATACCTGCAGGCAGCATTAGCTTCCACACGCATGAAGATTTCATCCAGGTCAATGGGTGGATTACATGTAACTTTGTGGACTGGCCACAGCTGGCAGCATTCACTGAGTTGACTTACTATTTAGGTTGTGTCCTTAGCCCTGACTCATTTAAATTTGAAATAATGCCCCAAGGCTAGTGAAATCTTTGACATATTCCATCAATTCAACGCCTTTATCTATCCCTGTGTTAAGATGCTGATGATTTTTCCATTCTAGCACTGTTGACAGTATAGATACAAAGCAAAACCTTATCAGGGTCAAAAATTCATTAATGTTCTGATGCTAACTCCTTCCAATATAACAAGCCCTGACCTATATCTGAGGAAAGATCCACTGATATGAAATTCTGATGCGGGGTTACATCTGAATTGCCGAATCTGAAACCTATCTTTCTCTTTGAGATACTCCTGGGCCTGCCCCACATTTCCAGCATTTTCTGTTTTATTTCATATTTTTGTCCATTTATGATTTTTTTTAATTGTTAATACAAAGAAAATACTTCCAAAGTAATTCAGAGCAAAAACTGTAGTTATTAATAATGTGACACTACAGCAGTTGAGTTCTATGTGTATAAATCTACATTACAAACTGTATTTTTCAGCTTCAGACTATTCATAAACATCCTGTCACTTCTGTTTGAGTCAGTCATGTTGTATTACATTACTTTAGCCTAATTCAGTGATGTAAACAGGCTGGGCTAATTTTGACATTATGCTGTAATGTAAAGTGGGGAATAGCTGGATCATTTTTTATCTCTCCCGAAATTGGCTGCCGATTTGCTATCCTCCATTTTATACTTTTGCACAAAGTCAAAATTCCCTGTTTATCTTTTACTTTCTGAGTCTAGCTTTATTGTAATAAGTTTTTCCAAATAGCATTGTATGCATTATAAAAAATAATAAATGCATAGCAGCGCAAATCAAGGTAATCTCAAGATTTATACAAGCAATTGATAAACCACTCATAGAATCATAGAATGAAACAGCACAGATGCAGGTCACTCAACCCATCATGCCTGTGCTGGCTCTTTGAAAGAACTACCCAATCAGTTCTACTCCCCTGCTTTTCCCCCATAGCCTTGTCATTTTCTCTCCTTTAAGTTTTTATCCAATTCTCTTTCAGGCTGTGCATTCCAGATCATTAATACTTAATCTTTAAAAAATAATCTTATCTCACCTCTTGCTCTTTTGCCAAATATCTTAAATCTGTGCCCTTTGGTTACTGACCATTTGCCTCTTCAAACAGTTACTCCTTTTCTACTCCACCAAAATTCTTCATGATTTTGAACACCTCTATTAAATCACCCTTTAACTTTCTCTGCTCTAAGGAGAACCATCCCAGGTTCTCCACTCTCTCCACGTAACTGAAGTCCCTCATCCCAGGTATCATTGTAGTAAATCCCCTCTGCACCCTCTCCAAAGCCTTCATGCCCTTTCTAAAGTGTGGTGCCTAGAATTGGCCACAATATTCCAGCTGAAGCCTGACCAGTGATTTATAAAGTTTTACGTAACTTCCTTGCTTCAGGCAATTAATGGCCTGAGCCATGCAAAATAGCATTGTGGCTTCCAGGGCCGGCGCATAAAGACTTGCCCCCAGCTTTTCGTCTGGTGGGCAGGGCCACCACCTCCTCATTAAATCCCAGTCCACGTACCAGGCCATTTCACCAGTCTGTCTATGTCTTTCTGAATTCTGTTACTGTCACCAGGAAGGCCCGGTCCCATACTGTCAGTGGCGCCGAGGCCTCGTGGCATTCTCCTTCCGCCGCTCAGCGACGGCAGCAGGATTTAAATATGTTATTGAATGTAAATTAATGACTTACCTGCTCCTGCCAGCCGTCTTGCTGCAATATTGAGGTCGGTTGCTGGAACGCCCGTGCCTTTGGATCTCCTTTTGGAGATCCGAGGTGGAACACTGGTTGGGAGGGGGCAGCAGGTATGTTTTCAGGGTGGTGGAGGAGAGCAGCGTTAAACGTTTTTGATTGGTTTAGGGAGTGGTGAGATGGAGTAATAGTTTATTAACTTTCGGGCGGTGAGGGGAAGGTCAGGAGCACAAGGTAAGTTTTTTGGGAGGGAGAGGACAAGTCATAAATTTGATGGTAATTGGAGGAGAGTAGGACAGGGTTGGGACAACTTTATTTAATTTTTAAAACTCCTTTAACTTTAAAAATGTAAATTAAATGTAAGGGCTGGAAGCCCTTTAAAAATGGCGCCAGCGCATGCGCAGTGGCACCGGACGGTGTTGCCTGGGATGGAACACCCACCCTCTCCACGTCATCGGGTTGTGGGGGCGGGTGCAGTCCGCCCCGGCCATGTAAATGAGCTGGCCTGTTTAATATCATGGCGGCTCTGCAGAGTGGCGGTGAGCCTGTAAGATGCAGCCTTCTGTTTAATTCAGATTCCAGAATCTGCAGTATTTTGCTTTTATTATAGCTGAGATTAAGCCAGTCTGTTTGCAGTCTTGGTGTCACATTTGACCTCGAGATGAGCTTCTGATTTCATAATCGTGCCATCACTGAGACCGCTAATTTCCACCTCCGTAACATTGCTCGACTGTGCCCCTGTCTCAGCTCATCTGCTGCTGGAACCCTCATTCATGCCTTCATTACCTCTGGACTTGATTATTTCAATGCGCTCCTGGCTGGTCTCCTACATTCTACCCTCTGCAAACTTGAGGTCGTCCAAAACTCTACTGCCTGTTTCTTACAGGGAGGCAGTGGCATAGTGGTAACATCCCTGGATTAGTAATTGAGAAGCCCAGGCTAATTCCCAGGGAGACAGGTTCAAATTCCATCACAGCAGCTGGTGGAATATAAATTCAATTAATTAATTTAAAAAAAATCTGGAATTGAAAGCTAGTCTCAGTAATGGTGCCATGAAGCTATCATTGATGTTGTAAAAACCCATCTGGTTCACTAATGTCCTTTAGGGAAGGAAATCTGCCACCCTTACCTAGTCTGGTCTACATGTGACTCCAGAACCACAATAATATGATTGACCCCCTAACTGCCCTCTGAAATGGCCTAGCAAGTCACTCAGTTGTCAAGGGCAGTTAGGGATGGGCAACAAATGTTGGCCTTGGCAGTGATGCCCATGTTCCATGAAAGAATGAAAAAAACTTGCACTATGTTTTGTTCCCCTATCACCCCCTATACTTGCTGACCTACATTGGCTCCAAGTCAAGCAATGTCTTGATTTTAAAGTTCTCATCCTTGTTTTCAAATCCCTCCATGCCTTGTTCCTCCTGTTGGGTTTAGTTGTATTTGTATTAGTAGCATTGTAGGGCATTCTGGAGAAAGTCTTAGACTCTGGTAAAGGTTAACTAACAACTCTTTATTATTTACAGATGCTATATACACTCTCTGCAAGCCATTTAAGCTTGCATCCTTTGTGCTGCTATACCTTCTTCTCCTGAAGTCTATCTCATGTGACTGTTACATCATCGCTCATGCAGTGGGAGGGGTCTCTCTCACTGTCTTTAGTATTAACCCTTACAACCGTATACTACACATCCCTATCTTTGTAATCTCCTCCAGCCCCACAATCCTCCACGATATCTGCACTACGCTAATTCTGGCCTCTTGTGCATCCCTGATTTTCATCGCTCCACCAATGATAGCCACACCTTCAGTTGTGTAGGCTTGAGCTATGGAATACCCTCCGAAAACCTCTACACTTCCCCACCTTACTTTCCTCCTTTAAGACACTCCGTAATACCTAAGCTTTGACCAAGCTTTTGGTTATCTGACCTAATATCTCCTTTATGGTTCACTGCATTACCTTGTTTTATAATGCACCTGTAAAGCACCTTGGGAACGTTTTATTATGTTAAAGGTGCGAAATAAATATAAGTTGTTATTGTTGACTCACTGTTTTCTGTCCGTAAGCCAATTTTTTATCCAAGCTGACACTGACCCTCCTACCCATGAGCCTCAGTTTTGTTAACCAGCCTTTTATGTGGTACTTCGTCAAACGCTTTCTTAAAATCAAAAGAAGACAACATCTACTGCATTCCCTCTATCAATCTTCTCTGCTACTTCATCAAAAAATTCAAACAGATTGGTCAAGCATGATCTGCCTTTTACAAATCTCTGCTAGCTCTCCTGAACTTGCTCGAACCTCTCCAAGTGCCTGTTACTTTTTTCCCTGATTGTTGTTGCTAAAATCTAACCCACCACTGACGTTAAACTGTAGTTATTAGGAATGTCCTTACACCCTTTCTTGAATAAGGGTGGCACCTCTGCCACTTTCCAATCCTCTGGCACTGCCCCTTTATCTAGGGAAGATTGAAAAATTATAGCAAGTCTTTCCACTATCTCCATCCCACTTCCTTTAGAAACCTGGGATGCAAGCCATCCGGATCCGGTGACTTATCCACTCTAAGCATAGCCCGCCTTTCCAGTACCTCCTTCCTATCAATTTTCACTCCATCCATTACCTCTACCATTTTCCTTTCTACCGATATTCTGTCATTTAAACCATTTACACCATTTAAGACTGAGATGAGGAGGAATTTCTTTACTCAGAAGGTGGTGAATCTGTGGAATTCTCTACCCCAGAGGGCTGTGGAAGCTCAATCATTGAGTATTTTCAAGACAGAAATCAATAGATTTCTGGATACATCAAGGGATATGGGGATAGTGGAGAAAAATGACGTAGAAGTAGATGATCAGCCATGATCTGTTGAATGGCAGAGCAGGCTCGACGGGCTGAATGGCCCACTCCTGCTCCTATTTCCTATGATCCTATAAACATTTATAAACCTATAAACCCCTTAGCAATGACCAAACATATTTCCATATGTACAGTACAGGTGCAGAGGCTTCGGCAGCACACAGCCTCGTGCTTATGGCTACTCAGGCTGCCACTTCACTGTGGCTCCCGCTGCTGAAACTTCATTTTTATTTTAATGTGCGTTCTCTCTCTCTCTCTCTCTCTCACACATGTCTTATGCTTCAGTTTGCTGCTGTTCAAATTAAACTGGAGCTAGGCCACTGAGCCCAAGTTTGGAAAACACCCACTGTTATTTTTGGTGGACCCCTTTACACCCTCTTGCAAACCTGTTGGGAGGGCCATGGACCCCAATTGAGAGCCCCTCACCTATAGAACACTTTAGCAGCCTATTACCTTCTATTAGCTTCTAGCGTATTAGACGGAGTAAGGGGCGCATGGAGAGGAGACTTTGCCTGAGTGAGATGTAGTCAGAGTGTGAAGATGAGAATTTGGTTCACGTGGAAATTCGGTGCAGAGGGGGAAAGAGGAATTTACGTGTGATGTTCCAGTAAACAAAGTAAGTGATTGGTTGGTGAACATTTTCTCTTTTTCTCTTATCTAAACTAAGTAATTTTAATTGGAGTTAGTATAACATTAATTGAAATAATAAGAATCTTCTGACACTCAGGTGATTTATAAGCAAGGTTTTATTAGTAATAGCAAAGTTTACCAGCAACAGTCAAGCTTATTTGTAGTGGCGTTTCCTTCACAATTAGGTGTGTTAGAATCAAGGAAGGGGAATGGTTAGGTATCGGTACGGCAGTCAGTACTGCAGCCTGGAATAGAAAGGACCACATCCGCACAGAAACACTTAGTACAGATGATGCAGAGCAATGACTGTAGAACGCTGGAAATACAACTGCCAGGCGAAAGACTGTATACAATATGGGCCAACACCCATGGCTTTGGACTCTGTCCATGTTTATGATACTAAGACAGGCCATACTCTTCATGCTTTGCTGTCTGCTATTTGTGACAACTGTGTTACAAGACACGAAGCTTAGAGCTTGCAGCTTTTCTTGAAAATAGCAAAATAGTTAATGAGGGGTCAATAATCCCTGAAGTGGGAACTAATACATTACTAACCAGAATACTAATTGTATTTAGCTATTATAAGTTAACAGATAGCTTCAAGAGAACCTTTCTTTGTCGTATGGTATGTTGGGAAACTTAGGAAATAGGGCGCAATATAAACAAGATGTCAAGATAGAGGTATTCTGGGAGATTATGTCGAGTTTTAAAATGCTTTTTGCAGTAAAAGGGTGAGACCCTGAGAGCAGACAGTGAAAAACAGCTTGTGAGAACAAAATGTGGATTTATTCCATGCAAGATAAGGGACCATCCTGAAGCAGCATGTGAGTTTAATCAAGTACAAGTAAATTGCACAATGGAGGCTGTTACAGCTGGCCTAAGCAGACACAAACTGCATATGTAGGAGAATGGGAATACTGCGTTACCACCATAGAGAAGGAATATAATTATGGATATCAAAAACCACATTCCCAAAGCAACCTTTTGCTTTACCTCAGAAACACCTGCCAGAATTGGTGTCTGAGAATTTATAAATATTTACCATATCACAGAAATTAGTGTAAAAGATAAAATGAAGGGACAATTATGGGAGAATGTGGAAAGATTCAGTTATAACGCCCTACAGCTGCCCAAACAACTGAAAGAATTAAGACAGAGCATTGCTAAATCCCAAAAAGTGTATTTTCGCTTGCAGCAACATAACAAGTATATTAATTAAAATATTGATGATATCAAGATTACCACATGGTGGGAGGATTTATCGAATTGGGCCATGAATTGGAATGGTCATCCATGGATTAGGATGATATAGCATGTATGTGTTAGTCCTTGTTCAATTACGATAATTCTGTCTCTGCTAGTTAATTGCTGTATACAACGATGCGTTAAGTAAAATGTGTCAGCAATTGCCCTCACGAGTAACAGAACTTGAACTGTGACCTTTACAAGCTTTGAAACCCCAGTGGGATATAAAAAAGATCATTCCAACTGAATAAATTACAAAAAGTAGTTATCTTTAGTATAAAATACCTCTGAAATTTAGATTTGAAAGGGGGGAGGCTGTCGGTCTGAGGCCTGCAGCCACTACTTGTTGTACATTTTATATTTTTGCATTTTACTTTGCCTTTTTTTTAAATGGTATTAAACCTGTAGTGAATTTTAAAGGTTACTTTGTAGACACTGATTTAAAACTAAGTGTGATTGTGCTCTGATTAAGTCAAGTAATTAATCAATGATGTAATCAATGGCAATAGTATAAATTTGATTTTCCCCAAGAACTTTTTCCTTTTTTTTTCATGCTGGTCAGGGTAGGCCATGCACAGCTGTTGTTTTGTCTAAACTATTGTTTTCTTGAAAATAATGGTTGCCAGGTAGATTCCAGTGTTGTAGCTGTACTGGAACAGCTTGGCTAGGGGGCACGGCTAGTGGAGTGAATTGGATTGGCTGAAGACTGGCATCTGTGATGCTGCGGACCTCAGGAGGAGACCAAGATGGATCATCCACTCGTCACTTCTGACTGAAGATAGGTGCAAATGTTTCAGCCTTGTCTTTTGCACTGATGTGCTGGGCTCCCCCATCGTTGAGGATGGGGATATTTGTGGAGCTGCTCTGTTTCCTGTGAGTTAGCCAATCCTCTATCCATGCTGATATATCACCCCCAACACCATGAGCTCTTACCTTGTGCAGTATCATTTTATGTGACAGCTTATCGAATGCCTTTCGGAAGTTCAAATACACTACATCTCCTGGTTCACCTTTATCCACCATGCTTGTTACAACCTCAAATAATTCAAATAAATTGGTCAAACACGACTTTCCGTTCACAAAACCATGTTGACTTTGCTTCATTGTATTATGATTTTCTAAATGTCCTGTTGCTACTTCCTTAATAATGGATACCAGCATTTTGCCAATGACAGATATTAGGTTAAATGGCCTATAGTTTCTTGCTTTCTGTCTCCTTCCTTTCTTGAAAAGAGTTGTTATATTTGCGGTTTTCCGATCCGCTAGGACCTTTCCAGAATCTAGGGAACTTTGGAAGATTAAAACCAATTAATCCACTATCTCTGCAGCCACTTCTTTTAAGACCCTAGGATGCAGGCCAACAGGTTCAGGCGACTTGTCAACCTTTAGTCCCATTAGTTTTTCTAGTATTTTTTCTCTAGTGATAGTGATTATTTTAAGTTCCTCCCTCCCTTTTGCACCTTGATTTCTACTGTTCTTGGGATATTTTACATCTTCTTCCATGAAGCCATATACAAAATACTTGTTCAAAGTCTCTTCTATTTCCTCATTTCCCATTATTAATTCCCCAGTTTCATCCTTTAAGGGACCAACGTTTACTTTAGTTACTCTTTTCCTTTTTATACACTTGTTGAAGCTCTTCCTGTCTGTTTTTATATTTCTTGCTTGTTTATTTCCATATTCAAATTTCTCCCTATTTATTTTTTTTCGCATCCTTTGCTGGTTTCTAAAATTTTCCCAATCTTCTGGCCTACCACTAATCTTCGCAGCATTTTACACCTTTTCTTTCAATTTGATATCATCCTTAACTTCCTTAGTTCGACACAGATACTGCATCCTTCTCACAAAGTCTTTCTTTCTCATTGGTATATCTCTTTGTTGAGAGTTATGAAATATCTGCTGAAATGACTGCCACTGCTTATCTACCATGCTACCTTTTAACCTATTTTCCCAGTCCACTGTAGCCAACTCAGTCTTCATACCTTTGTAATTGTTTTTATTTAAGTTTAAGATACTAGTTTCAGACCCAAGTTTCTCACCCTCAAACTGAATATGAAATTCTATCATGCTATGATCACTCTTGCCTAGTGGATCCTTTACTCTGAGACCATCAATTAATCCTGTCTCAATACACATTACCAGGTCTAAAATAGCCTGCTCCCTGGTTGGTTCCAGAACGTATTGTTCTAAGAAACTGTCCCACATATACTCTATGAACCTATCCTCAAGACTACCTTTGCCAATTTGATTTGTCCAATCCATATGAAGATTAAAATCACCCATGATTATCACAGTAGCTTTCTTAAAAACCCCCCATTACTTCTTGATTTATACTCTGTCCTACAGTGTGACTACTGTTAGGTGGCCTACAAAGTACTCCCAGCAGTGACTGCTTCGCTATTACTCGTCTCCACCTAAACTGATTCTACATCTTGAGCGTCTGAGCCAAGATCATTTCTCA
The DNA here is from genome assembly GCF_036365525.1 of Heterodontus francisci. Classification (NCBI taxonomy): domain Eukaryota; kingdom Metazoa; phylum Chordata; class Chondrichthyes; order Heterodontiformes; family Heterodontidae; genus Heterodontus; species Heterodontus francisci. The sequence goes on from NC_090371.1 coordinate 184,970,217, forward strand.
CTACTGAACTCATCCTTTATTAACAGAGATACCCTACCTCCTTTTCCTTTTTTCCCTATCCTCCCGAAATGCCAAATACCCTTGAATATTCAGGTCCCAGCCTTGGTCACTCTGCAACCACGTCTCTGTAATGGCTATCATATCATACTTATTTATTTCTATTTGTGCTATCAATTCATCCATCTAGTTATGAATGTTGTGTGCATTCTGATAAAGAGCCTATAATTTTGCCTTTTTACCATTTTTTCCTTAATCTGACCCTGTTTGCTGGTGCATGCTTATGTTTTTATGCTCTGTCCCTTTCTGTCACACTTTGGTTATCATTACCCGTATTACTACCCTGCACTATTACCTTGTCCTTTCTTGTTAACTTTCTAATTCTCCCCTCACGTGAACCCTCCCCCATCAACCACTTAGCTTCAAGCCCTCTCTACAGCGAAGTTAAGAGAGGGTGTTAGCTGGAGCTTTGAGTTCCAAAATGGCAGAGTTTGGCATCAAATCAGTGTTACATGCTGATTGATGTCACAATCTGCCTACATTGCGTACTTCTGGCGGACACACCCTGCGCGCCCTGATGCCCTCACCAAAATGGCTTTGGGAATGGCTTGCACCAGAAGTGTGTGTGCACACGCCACAAACACCATTTTGGAGTGTCATGCAGATCCCCACCTGCCAAGAATGAGGCATATTAATTTTGTCATATGAACATTGATTTTAAACTGTTGCTAGAGCGAAGAAATGACTTGTTAAACAGACCAGCCATGGATGGAAAAAACATTTACATATTAACAGACAGTGCTTGAGGAGACAAAGGACCATTCCCTGACACATTCAACCCACCATGGACTTTGATCACCAGACATTGAAGGTGACGAAGCTCACATTCCAGGATGACTGCTAAGATGGCCGAATCCACAAATAGATGTGGTCAAATCAGCTAGTCACATGACTAACCTACTGGGCAACTTGGGAGGTTTTGAATTGTACACAGACAGTTTTTGAACTGAGAGAGAATGTTTGCTCCTGGACTTCTCCTGGCTGGCTCACCACAACCTCTCCTGTCTGCTCCCATCTCTTTCTCACGGAACTCCAAATCCACTGAAGACGTGAACCTCCTACAACGAACAAGGTTTAAGAAGAATACTGAACCCCAATGAAAAGCAATATCTACCTACAGTCAAGGACTCTACAACGAGTTCGTAGAACAGTAGCCAAAACCATCTTCAGATATTGCCTCAAACTTTTCCACTTTATTTCTTCTGCTCTTTTCTGTCTCTATCAGCATGTGTGTTTATCGTGTATGCATACTAGCCAGGGCGCATCGTGTATCCATAGGCACTAACCGAATTAGAGATTAACTTAAAAGGATTTCAACTTTTCTTCTTTAAATGTAAGAAAACATGTTTGGCTGGTTTCTTTGCCTTACAATTGGAAAGCGGTGAACAAGGATTCACCAAGGGGAAGTTAAAAAAACAGTGTGTTTTAAATAAAACCCTGTTATGGTTAGACCAGGTGAAGGCTGAGAGGGAACCCTAGACCCCTTTCTCACTGGGTCATAACAAGAACCAAAACGGAACTTGTAGCCCTGAAAAACCAGGCACTAAGGAGCTGAATTTCGCGACCTCTGCCTTTGAACCCACAAGTATATCATCCTTTTCCAGGGCTGTAACAGTACCTTTGATCAATATTGCCACCCAATGTTCTTTTTACTTGCCCCATTTTTCCTGACAACATTGCAACCAGGAATATTATGGTGGGAAAATTAACCCCCAAAATTGGCAGGTTCATGTCAGATGAGGGTTAAAATATTAAAATTCTGACTTCTGACTCCAGCCTGCCTCCAACCTACCCATTTCCAGTCATCTCAGATCATGATTGAAGCTAAAATTCTTAAGCAAGTTTATTTTACAAAGATGAACAAACATATAAAAATCAATAACATAATGTAGTTATGTAGTATAGTGTTGGCTACCTTAGTTGTGCATACATACATATGTAGGATCCGGATTTGGTCAAATCACATATAATTAAGACTTTTGCTTTTTTTACATTATAAGTGGTTTGTGGATTTATACTGCAGCTAAAAGCAATGAAATGGTTAAAGTTGTTCATTCCCAGATGCTTTTGGTTTTAACGTGTCAGAGTATAATTTAGCTGACTGTGCTGTTTAGCGTCTGCTGAAAGTGCTGGATATGTGATTTGTGTCTGTTTGACTAAACTTTGTCAATATAATGTGAAATAAGATGAGCCCAAGGTAGCGATGAGGTGGGACAATAGGGCGGAGATGATAAGTTGCATGCTTAGATGGCAAACAAGTTGGCATCTGGAAGTTTTGTAGAAACAACCTCATTTCTGAGGATCTTGTTCACAATAACTGTTATCAGGATGTAATGAATCATCTAGGATGGTGTGCATGAAGAGAGGGCTATAAAAATTGTGAAGCTTTCCTTCACAATTTATAGTCAGGATCAAAAGGATTGAAGAAGGTAACATCTCTACCAAAGGGAAAAAAACAGGATAATTGTGTTTATTTCTCTGTCTAACTAACTGCTTAGAGTCATTGCATGTGCCAAAGTCTTGGTTGAACACAATGAAAGGTTTATATTATTAAATATAGCTGTCACAATATAGTATATTGTTGGTAGCATAGTTGTATTGCTCTTCGTAAAGGTCTTGGAGTCTCTGGATGGCTGAATATTAACTCATTATTTATATTTACATTCTATTTACATTCTCCATTAGGATCTCTAGCTCTAGTAAGTTTTGCTTGCCGACTTGGATGGCCTTTCGCAATATTTCTAGTATCCTGTTGTCTCTAGGTTTCTTTATCATCATCTGGTTCTTCAAGATATATGACTGGTTGTTGTTTTTGAGGCATAGGGATAAGCTTTCTCCTATTTCGGCGTATAGTATCCTCGGACATGTGTACTATGTAAGATCTCGGATAAACTTCATCTCTCTGGACGACTCTACCTTCTTTCACCCTTGGCATTTTTCTGATATGAAATCGCTTAATATAATTGCGAGCTAGTTGGTTCCTGTAAGACTGCTCTTTGACTTGAACTTTTTGTCTTATACGTCTATCCCCGGAAGTAATTTTCTGTGTAGAATGGGAGGTTATGTTTTAACTTCCTGCCCATCAACAGCTCTGAAGATGAAAGTCCACGTAACAATGGAGTAGATTGATAATTCAATAGTGTCTTTGGAAGATTATTGTTTTTCTTCAACAGCGATTTAACAGTTCGTACTCCTCTCTCTGTTTCATCATTCCCTTGGGGGTAACGAGAGGAACTTGGGAGATGTTTAAATCCCTACTTCCTCGCAAATTGTGTGAAGTATTCATTTGCAAACACAATTTCAACCTTGGCAGGTTTCTGATATGAAATCGCTTATTATAATTGCGAGCTTGTTGGTCCCTGTAAGACTTCTCTTTGACCTGAACTTCAGTCCACACAGATATGAAGAGTACCATAATAAAAGCAAAATACTGCGGATGCTGGAAATCTGAAATAAAAACAAGAAATGCTGGAAATACTCAGCAGGTCTGGCAGCATCTGTGGAAAGAGAAGCAGAGTTAACGTTTCGGGTCAGTGACCCTTCTTCGGAACGCATTATATATGAAGAGTACCATCTGGTTTTGGAACTGTAATCATAGCTGCTGTAATCACACCACTCTGTTGGCGTTGTGACTAGAGAAATGACTCCCATCCTGTTACTCTATTCCAGCTGATGCTGAACCTGGTTCATCAATGGGTGTGGTATCTTTTAACATTATACTATATTTGGTTTTCACTCTTCCTCAACCTGAAAATAGTTCTGGAAAGTCTGCTTGAAAGCAACTGTTGGACTCTGGCTGTTTAAGTTCATCCACTTTTTGAATTAGATGCAGGTTTAAACACGCTTTTCTGCTTAACAATGAGAATGCCTCATTATTCAAAACATACAGGGTTTCCTTTATCTTCCTTCCTTTACATTGAAGTGTTGCTTGTAGCTTCCCCTTGATCTTCAGTTGTATCCCTCCAGGAACTTGTAACTGAGTATCTGCTGGTTGTAAGTTATGCATCGACATGGCTCTTGGTCTGACAACACTGTGACACGTGCAGCTGTGTCCAATTTAAAATTAGTATTATGTCCATTGATATAAATGTCTGCCGTCCAGAATGCCTGATTCGGGTCATTAAATTTCCCTAGGAAATCTCCTGGTGTTCTTTCCAATGGAAATTGGTGCAGTTCATTCACAACTCTATGTGTGAAGGCTTTCTGTTTGGCATTTTCATGAGAAGAGGGCTTACTCTAGCACATTTTAACATAATGACCCGTCTTCTTGCATTTAAAGCATTCAGCTTTATTAGCAGGAGAGTGTTCATGTCTGTAGGTCTTTCTGGCTCCGCAGCACTGAAAGGGTTTCACGGCATCTTACACCTTCCCCCCTTGGGTGTACCTTCTTCTCTACAGTGTTTTTTCCCTTCTTGGGCTTGAGGAACTGTACTGTCATCAGATTCCTTCCACTGCAAGGCTTCTCTTCAGCCCGCAGGATGGCTCTATTTTGTCTTCTGACTTCTGCCTGTCACACAATCGGAATCGCTTTCTCCAGTGTGAGGTCCTCTTTTGACTGTAAAAGATCTAATAAAGACTTGTCAGCTATTCCAACTACTATACGGCCTCTAATCAATTTGGACTTTAGTGTTTCATACTCACAACCTTCAGCCAATCTATACAAATCATTGATGAAACCATCCACTGATTCGCTCAGCTTCTGTATCCTTTTATTGAACTTTGCTCTTTCTTATATCTTATTGCTTCTTAACTGAAAATATTGATCAAAAGTTGTAATACATCCTCAAATTTATCTGAGGTTTCATTGATGCCTTGTCTTATGATGACATCATCAGCTATTTCACCTGGGGAGTACAGTAAAGTATATACTTGCTTCACTTCAGATTTAGAATGTAATTGTGAGGCTATTCTGAATCTTAAAAATCTTTTCCTCCAGATGGACCAGTTCTGAATCTGATTGGCCCTTCTGAATTTTGGAAGCTTTCTAGCATTGCAAATTTTGAATCCATCCTGTGTTTTAGGGTATTCCCTTCTTATCTTAATTTTTTGTTGCCTTAATGGAGGTTTTCTCGCTGTACATGGAGGTTTCTTAGTCTTTTTGAGTGTTCCCATGCTTTTCGGGAATTCCCGTCTTTTCCTCTGTAATGCGCTCGAGTAATGGCTGCTGGCTCTGGACTCAGTCTCACAAGGGATCGACTCTCTATATTTTTTCCACATCTTTCCGTGCCGCCTGCCCGGTGTGCCGTTAATAATAATGTACGTTTCTAAAGGTTTTGACCCACGTTCCCCGACCGTCGCTTGGTACTGTGACTCGTAGCCTGATTGCTGTACCCGGTTTGATTGCACAGACTACCACACTTCTGCGGTGCAGCCTGAACGCCTGCACGGCTGACTCACTGACTCTCTGTGTCTTTTTGTCATCTATGGAGCAACTCTGGAGCTCTTCACAGCTCTCCATGAGATCTGCAGTTGTTTGAGGCCTCTTTACCAGGTTAGAGTTCTCAAATCTGCGGGATGTGTTCACCATTGCAATGTTTAGTTTAGTTTAGTTTAGAGATACAGCACTGAAACAGGCCCTTCGGCCCACCAAGTCTGTGCCGACCATCAACCACCCATATATACTAATCCTACACTAATCCCATATTCCTACCACATCCTCACCTGTCCCTATATTTCCCTACCACCTACCTACTAGGGGCAATTTATAATGGCCAATTTACCTATCAATGTATGCAGTCACTGCTGATCACCATGTTGTACGGCACGCACCCCTGTTCACCATATTGTATATTGCTGTCACTATACTGTATGCTGTTGGTAGCATAGTTATAGTGTTCTTCATAAAGGTCTTGGAGTCTCTGGATGGCTGAATATTAACTCTTCATTTATATTTACATTCTATTTACACTCTCCATTAGGATCTCTAGCTAGCATTTCTCATGGTGCTTCCAGCTCCTTCCAAGCCTACTACTCATGTGACTATTACCACATCATCACTACAGTGGAAGGGGTTACTCTCACTGTCTCAACCATTAACTCTTTCTCACCCTTATACTAAATACATTGCAACCGTATTTGGTGTCAATTTCAACAGATGCCAACAATGAGGTGAATTTGTTTTTCTTTTTAAAACCTCCTGTAGAGATTTGAAGAACAGGAGTGTTCCATGTCAGGTCCTCCTAGCTCAGTCGGTAGGGCATGATACACTTAATCTAAGGGTTGTGGATTCGAGCCCCACATTGCGTGGTTGTTCTTTTCTTTAAGGTTTACAAGAATGGTTCCAGGGATGAGAGACTTCAGTTACGTGGATGTGTTAGTGAAGCTGGGGTTGTTCTCCTTAAAGAAGAGAAGATTAAGAGGAGATTTGATAGAAATGTTCAAAATCATGAGAGGTCTGGACTGAATAGATAGAGAGAAACTGTTTCCATTGGTGGAAGGTTCAAGGACCAGAGGACACCAATTTAAGGTGATTAGCAAAAGAACCAGAGGCGACATGAGGAAAAACTTTTTCACAGAGTGAGTGGTTAGGATCTTGTATAATAGTGATGTCCCTTTAAGAACTTTAAGTACCAGGATGTAGCCTGTGACTAGAAGCCATAGTCATTCTGCACTGTAACATCCTGGACAAAGGTTCTGTATATAGTTTGCTCTGAATTGTGTGCATAGGTTTAGCTGTTAATAAACCTTGTAGAGATCTTCAAGGAATTGAAATGCACGTACCTCATAGTGTTGCTTAAGATAACATAAAGAAACTCATGACAGATCTGCCTGAGAGTGTAGTGGCTTTCAAAAGGAAATTTGATAATTATTAAAGAGAAAACATTTGCAGGACTGCAGGGAAAAACGGGTGTGGGGGGGGGGGGGGAGGACTGGGACTAGCTGAGTTGTTCTTACAGAGAGCTAACACAGACGAATGGCCTCCTTCAGTACTGTAACCATTCTATGATTCATTCTATACCACTCCTGAAGGCTGCTGGCAGCCATCACACCCCTTTATGTTTTCCTTTTCCCTAGGACTTAGTCGAGGTGGCCACAGATGGCCAAAATTCAAGCCAGCGACATGGACAAGCTGCTTCTGGAGGCATTATTATTAAAATGAGACCCGATACCCAATTTCTGGAGATCTGCAGCTTTCATCTTCAGGCATGCGCTGGAAGCATGTCATTATATTTATTTATTTTATTTATTTAGAGATACAGCACTGAAACAGGCCCTTTGGCCCACCGAGTCTGTGCCGACCAAGAACCACCCATTTATACTAACCCTACAGTAATCCCATATTCCCTACCACCTATCTACACTAGGGGCTATTTACAATGGCCAATTTACCTATCACCTGCACGTCTTTGGTGGTGGGTGGAAACCGGAGCACCCGGCGAAAACCCACGTGGTCACAGGGAGAACTTGCAAACTCCGCACAGGCAGTACCCAGAATTGAACCCGGGTCCCTGGAGCTGTGAGGCTGCGGTGCTAACCACTGCGCCACTGTGCCTGAAAATAGGCCAAAACAAATTTTTAACTCCACCCACTCCCCTCCCCATTTTTTTTATCATTGACTTTTTCTTTTTTTTTCATTTTTGGGATGTGGGCATTGCTGGCATTTATTACCCATCCATAGTTGCCTTTTGAGAAGGCATTGGCAAGACAGCTACTTGAACCACTGCAGTTCCTGCAAAGGAACTTCCACAATGCAGTTAGGTATACAGAATTAGGTAGGGAGTTCTAGGATTTTGATGCAGCGACCATGAAGGAATGGCGATATATGCACAAGGTGGGATGGCATGTGACTTGGGGGGAAATTGGAGATGATGAAGCTCCATGTTCTTTTAGGTGGTGGAGTTCACTGTCTGGTGTAGTTCTAGGGTGACACATGTAGCCGATATACCTATTTGGAGCAGGGGACATTTCACTTTCTCTTTGCACTGATCTACAGTATTAACATGGAATGAACCTGCAACAATCTATGCCTTGGAATGATGGTTGAATCAGGTTATGTGGGGGAAGAAATGCTGAGATGTGGCTGATGATTCATATCACTGTCCATTAGCATTGTGCTTTGTGAAGACAGCTCCAAGTGTTTATTATTTATTTGAAGTAGTTAAGCTGTTCCTTCTAAAACTGTTACGCTGAAAAGTATTTATTCTTCCCAACATTATTTTGATGATTAAACATGGTGTTTGGTTACATTTTCTTTCAATTTTATCCAAAAAAAGTGCATATGCTCACAGCTGATTTCACTTTTTTGACCCAAATTCAGAAAAAAAAATTAGAAGTCCTAGCTAGCAAATGTGTACAACCAAAGAAAAAATTTTACTCTAGAAATTGTCTTAATTTTTTTCAGGTAAATGCGTGGTCACGTTTTATCTTTACAGTGGTATGTTTACACCAATGGAAATGGTATGACAGTTTGATAAAATATTTTATGATTTAGTATTCCAAAATTTCAGTAAATGGAATAAAACGTGTCTTACCATGATGCCACTGTGGATGAAGCCATGTCTGTATCGTGCGGGTTTCAAATGTGGATATTCCTCAGTGCTGGTCACTTTGATGCCCCACACCTTCTTCCAAGCCTCATAGAGCTGTACATGGACTGGATAGACTCCAGAGTGATGTGGTGCCACAGCATAGCCCATGTTGATGGGAATGCCATGTTTCTGTAAACAGAACAGCATCTGTCAGCTCCTCTAGAAATACTCTCGGGGGTATAGAATGATTAAAAATCTAATTTCACCAGAAACTTAACAGCTGGACATTAAACGATGCAAAGCTAACACAAGTTTTACTGAAGACAGGGCAGAAAAAAATTCCCCCAGACCTCACATTTGTCTTTGCAACTGAATGTGTTCTGCTCTTCCTTCTGGTCATTTTGGAAGGTTAGTAGATAAGACCCTATTAAAATGATGATTATGGAGTGATCAGAGAAGAAAGAGTGCTGGGTTGTGGAGGAATACTTTTGAAGAAAGCACTGAAGTGGCACATTGTTTAAATTTTAATTATTCCTTCTGCTGGAAGTAACAAATAGCAATAATTACACATTAAGACATGATTAGTGAATGTCAGTCACTAGCTAAAGTGAGAAGCAGATCTGTTTGAACTTGTTTCCCCCCCAAAAAACGTGGCACTGATTAAATGCAGCATTAAAACAAGAAGCACCAAGGTCACACATCACACAGACAGTGATAGAGACTTACAGGCTTTCAGTTCCCTAGAAGCCTTATAAAGATGTAAGGAGGACTCACCCCTTCCACTCACTGAAATTTAGCATGCAAGTCAAATAAACAGGAATTTTATTGCTCATTTTCCACCCTCTATGGCTGCAAGAATTTCAGGCTTAGTGGATGCAAAACAGAAATGGTAACAGACTGGAATAATAAAAAAAAGCTGAAATAAACAACCGTAAAGTCAAGTGTTTAGCTGTTTGCACAAGATTCTACAGTGATTAGCAAATTTTACAACTTCCCCAATAATGAAATAGCCCATGCCAGCTTACAGCAGGACCTTGACAACATCCAAGCTTGGATTGAGAAGTGCCAAGTAACATTTGCACTACGTAAGTGTCAGGTAATTACTATCTCCCAACAAGAAAAGACCCCAAAATCATCTTTTCATCTTTAATGGCATCACCATTGCTTTTCCCACCATCAACATCTTGGGGGGGTCACCACTAACCAGATGCCGAACTGGCCCATCCATATCACCACTATTGCAACGGGAGCAGAGCAGAGTCTGGGTATTTTGCGATGAGTGGCTTATGTCCTGACTCCTCAAAGCCATCTACAAGGCTTAAGTTAAGAGTGTCACAGAATACTCACCATTCATAGATGGATATGGTTGCAACAATACTCAAGGAGCTCAACATCACCCAGGATAGAGCAGTTTGCTTGACCAATGCTTCTGCCACTGGACTCAATATTCACTCCCAGTGCACTGCAGCTTCAGTATGTATTATCCCTAAGGTGCTCCACAGCAAGTCACCAAGCTTGCTTCAAAGCACCTTGCAACTCCGTGACTTCTACCACCAAGAATGACAAGAGAAGTAATATCACAAAAACACCCATCACCTCCAGGTTTCCCTCTAAGTCACACACCATCCTAGCTTAGACATATATCCTCATTACTTCATCATCATTGAGCAAAAATCCGGATATTCCCAACCTAATGGAATTGTGGCAGCACCATCACTGCAGGACTGCACAGCTCAAGAAGATCTACCACCACCTTCTGAGGACAAGGGGAGAGCGGAAATAAATGCAGTCTTGTAAATGTTTGCCAAATTAACAAATTAAAAAGAATAAATTAAAGAGAACAGTGGAAATTAAGTGGGACCAAGCAGCATAAAAAGTAACACAGGAAGGGGAATTGAAAAGAATGAAACAGAAAGAGGAATGTCAAATTCAGTACTGGGCAAAAAAACAATGAACCAAAAATAGTAGTCAAAAATTAAAAAGGGTCAGAAGACAACATTTCAAAATTTAATCAACACAAATATTAGATTGTTCAGATGTAAATTGAATTTGAACTTAATTTCTGACGGACATTTAAAATATTGCAGCTGTGCTTCAGCGATGATCTTTGCCACCTGGTTTTATTAACATTACAGTATAACTCAATCTATTCATTAGATGCCTCTGGTGCAAAAAAACATTGCAAACGATATTTCTCAGATAGGCCGTGCGAGAAAACTGTATTAAATTAACATGGAAAGAAAAATAGGAAAATCAATTGAGTGGGCAGCAAGGAATCCAGGAATCTAGTTCTAAAATGAGTACATTTGTTTTCATGACATTGCAGCTAAAATTTCACCTTTAACAAAAATTGGAAGAACTCCAAATAGAATGATTTACCATAACAATTACCCATTAACAAAGTTCTGTAAACATGGCTGTAATTTTAAGCCTCCCTGGGAGTGGGCTGGGAGGTGGGTGGTGGTGAGGGTTGTGAGGGGGGGGGGGGGGGGTGGTGGCATAAAATCAAGTGGGAGGTGGGGGGTGCTGTTCCTGTCACCTACCCGACCCCGCTGCTATTTTACCAGCAACGGGGGAGGTGGCAAACGGCCTGCCCTCCCCAGGTCAAATGAGGCCCTTAAGTGGCCAATTAAGGCTCTCCTCCCATGGCCACTGGTATTTTACCAGTAGCAGATGGGCACTTCACCACCTAAGGAGGCCACCCAGTAATACCTGTTGGCCTCCTTGTGGGCTTGGGGTGCCCTCTTGATTAGATACCCTGTGCCCCATGGAGGGCTCCCAGCAGCACAAGTCAGCCCTGCTGGAACAGCCCACCCCGCCTTCTCGATCAACCCCCAGCCCCTTCACCGGCACTCAGCCGATCGTCTCCGGCGAGGCCCGAATTCCTACTTACCTGTTCTGAGTGCGACGTCCATGTCGCTCCTCTTGCTGGGTGCAGTACCAGCAGGTGGCCACCACTCCTGGTGGCACCACTGGCACTGAAGAGCTTCTGGCCCTCTGATTGGCCGGCAGTTCTTGGTGGCAGGTCTTCCTACCTCAGAGATGCAGAAGCCCTGACCGAAGCCAGTAAAGGGTCTGGACCACGTAAAATTGCAGTGTGGCTTCCAGGCCCGGCAGCGGTGGGTTCTCCCCTGACATTTCAGCCAGTGGGTGGGCCACCACTGCCACTTTAAATTCCAGCCCATGTTTTTGAAATATAACTCTTCATGCAATTCTACCAGCAGATTATTAATTCTGGAGAAAAGCAGGCATTCTTCTTTTTTCATTCACTCAAAAACTTTAGGCCTCTGCCCCTTGCAGGTGCTACAAACACAGTTCAGCACACTTCTACATGACAGACCTTTTGGGCTGGATTTTTGTAACGGGGTCGGGAATCCGACACCCGAAACATTTTGAGTCCCGACCCCACACCATGTCAGTGTTGCTGGTGCGGCGCTATTTTTAAATAGGAATAGGTTAATTGGTCTGCATGAGAGTCCAGCACCCAATTGGAGGCACTGAAAGCAACCTGGATCCCAGAACTGGTCGCTGAGTGCAATCTTAAAAGGCAAGTGGCAGTCATGCCTGGGCTTTCTGTTGCCTTCAGTGATGCAGCACCAGGGAGATCGAGGGCCTCTGTGAGCATGAGTCCCCGGGCAACACCATGTTTCTCTGATACCTCCCTGGAGGCACTAATTGAAGCAGTCTCACAGAGGACAGAGCTGTTCTTCCTGGCCTAGTGAGACCAAGAGGGCTTGTATGAAGATGGGCACTGAGGTCAGCAGCTGGGGACCCACGTGAAGGATATGGATCCAGTATCACAAATGGTTCATTGACCTCTTGCGGTCTGGTAAAGTGAGTGGCCAGCAGCACCCAGTTCATTGGGCACCAACATTCTAAGCACCCGAAAGCCCATGAACTGACCTCCATGAATATTCATGGTTCTCCCTTATATTGTCAGAGGAAGTGAAGAGTCACTACACTGAGCCACAGCCATCCTCACATATGGGGCAACATTCAGTTGGGGACATCACTGAGAAGAACATCAGCCAACGTGTATGTCATGCTGGAAGAGGTGAGGGAGGGAAGCCTAATCATGAATCTCTCTCCTCTCATCTTGCAGGAGAAAAAAGCCCATAACAAGCGGGAGATGGGCAAAATGGGAGGTGGAGTGGCCCAGCTCCACACTCGAACAGCAGTGGAGGAAGGGACACTGGAGATCGCCAGGGTGCCATCGAGGCATTCGGTTGGAGATGGCGAGACAGGAGCCCATGAGCAACAGGGTCATTGGATAGATCTTTCCTGAGGTAGCGGAGACTACTGCCCAATGCGAGCTATGGATCTTAGACGCCTGTCATCTGAGCGGCTTGTTGTGCTGGGGCACTATTTGAGTAGGAGTAGCTCTCATCACCATTTTCTTGTGTCTTCCACATGGCTAAAAGCAGAGCAGTACCAAAGTCTACCAGTCGTATCAGTGCCAACATCCTTGGTGGGTGCGAGAATCGACGGAACCTGCACCGTCACATCATGCCTCTGCACCTTCCACCAGCACCGAGACACTCACCTCGGTTGGGGCACAAATTAGTGTAGAAAGCGGAGCGTTGGGTGAGCCTTACAGCATGCACGAGCAGAAGGAAGAGGCTGAGGCAGTCAGCTGTGGGCAGACCCCTTGGAGGATTGAGGACAGCCAAAGCGATACATCGCTGACGGAGATGCTGGGCCACGTGTGTCACAGACAAGGAGGACCTTCCTAAAGAACCAGAGGCAGATAAGTTCCTGTTTATTGGAATTCCCTGAGGCCTTCAGGAGCCATGGGCAGGCAGTGGAGGAGTCCATGCAGCACATGTGCTCTGTCATGACTCAGGGATTCGATCGCATGAGCTCCTCCATTGAAAGGTTGGGCAACCTCTTGGAGAGCTAAATAAAGCATGTGGGTGCAGGAGCAGCCACGTTGATATGCACAGAAAGAGCGAGACTCTCTGTAGCATTGACCACTCAGTGTCGTTGATGGCGCAAAGGTGCTTGGAGTGGATGCCAGCTGTGTCCCAGTTGGTGCGGCATCCAGCATCCATGGCTGCCAGGAAAGGGCTGAGACGATCATGGTGGCAAATGAAAGGAACACGCCTCAGGGGGCTCTGGTGTCACCCTTCAGCCCCTTGCCCCTTCCAACGCAGGAGCCATTTGTGTGCCAGGGCCCTGAGACAGAGACAGCCCATGCAGTGACACAGGTATGGCAGCCTGTGGAGGAGTGTCCACGGGCACCTCCAAGACAAGGAAGAAAGCGAAAGGCATCTCAGCCGGAGGCAGAGAGTGAGGAGCAGGCTGCCTCCACCTCATCCTCTGCCGCAGGGGGAGCATCCCGTAGAAGTGTTAGGGAGAAGAAACTGCCACAGCATTCAAATCATTTAATGGGTCACCTGGATGCTCCTGTCTACACGTGTCTGTTATGTCATTTGCCTCACAATATAACTTCCTTATTTCACCAGTCTGACAGGCATGTTGCTATTGTTTCATTTCAAAAGAGGGATATCACATTGTGGAGCAGGTAGCGAGTATGTGGGGCCCTGAGAATGTTGTGAATGCCATGAGCCCATGTGTTCAGATGTTGGACAATGGTGGATGGAGGATTCCTCAATCTGCATATTCACGGCAGGCAATGGGACCTCACAGTTATGGGTCATAGCGGGTATGATAGCCCTCTATGCTTGAAAGGTGAGTTTAGGGGTCATCAATCGCAAGGGCTCAGGGGAGATCAGGTGAAGCGCTGTTGAATCAGTGTGGCCCCTGTTGCCAGACTGCAGTTCACCCCGAGATATGGAACGGCATAGCTGGGTGCTAGCCACCTTTGGAGCTATCCCTTCTTCCTCCTCTTCCCAGACCTTCTCCGAGGTGTAGTGGTGTTCCAGCACCTCCTTTTCACCCATCTCCAGGCCTCTTTCCAGTGTCATGTTTTGCAGGGAGCAACATATGACCACAATGCGGGACACTCTGGCTGGCTTATACTGAGGGCACCACCTGACCGGTCAAGGCAACAGAAGCATATCTTCAAGAGGCCAATGGTTTGTTCAAAGCAGGTCCTTGCGAGGAGATGGCTCTGGTTGTAGTGCCTCTCCCCATCTGTGTCTGGGTCTCGGACATGTGTCAGCAGTCACCTCCTTAGCGGATAACCCTCATCCCCCAGCAGCCACCCACGGAGTCTGGAACTGAGCCTAAAGAAGTGCGGCAACTGGGACTCTCGCAAGTTAAAGGAGTCATGACAGCTGCCCGGGAACCAGACACAGACCTGCAAGATTCGCTTCCCGTGGTCACAGGCCAGCCGGACATTCAATAAGTGGTAGCCTTTTCTCTTTAGGAATCCAACTGGCTGGTCTGTCAGTGCCTTGATGGCTACGTGGGTGCAATCGATGACACCCTGGACCTGAGGGAATCCATTGATGACGGCAAAGCCCAAAGACTTCTGTGTCTGCACAGGCCCATCTGTGTCAAAATGGATGTAGTCTTCCACCCCTGCCTGATTGGGTAATGAGCTGCCAACTGTGAGATGCCACGTAGGCCCACAGCAATCCCTGGAATGGGCCGATTGCATAAAGATTCACGGCGATGGAGACCTTGACGGCTGCAGGTAAGGGACTGCCATGGGAACCATGGAGGTCACAGGTCATTGTGGATCAGAGCACACAGGTCCGAGACTGTCTGCCTGGATAGGTATAGCCTCCTATGGCACTGGTGCTCTGTCATTTGCAGATAGCTGACTCTTGGACAGCAGACCCAATGTCTTGGTTAGCCTCTTCTTTCTCTTGCAGCCCCTCGCTGTGCTCCTCTGACCTCCTCTTGTCCAGGAGGCTGGATCTGCTGCAGCTCATCCTGGCTGCTCTGTCCAATGTCAGAGTAGTCTGTTCCTATCTGGTGTCTCTCCGCTGGGCTTTGTGCATTCACCAGGCCTTGCCCTGCCGACCCCAGCTGCCCAAGTGATGCCAGCAGCCTCTCTGGATTCCTGCCACTCAACACTGAGAAAAGCAGGTCTTACCGCTGCAGCAATGGCTACTGTGTGGCACTTTTGAAGCAGCTGAGTTTTGCTTTGTGCCTCTGTATCATATTAATCAGTCCTTCCCATAGCCCTCATGGCTCCCCACCATTGTGCACGTCTTGTACACCCTGCCATGTCCCAGACATGGCGTTCTCCCCGTCCCCTTCATTTAAACATTGATAACTGCTGCTGACAAGCTTGTTAATGAGCTCCACATTAAGCTCATTAGGCACTTAATTGGAGGCATGCAGGTTTGCCATTTCCTCCCTCCCAGCGTCCCTTTAGAAATGGCAGGCCACAGTGCCAACCTCTGAGAATGTGATCTTTAAATAGTGCTCGGACCCACACCCACACCCAGCGGGCTTTAAAAATCCATCCCTTTGTCTTCATGCAATAAGCTCTTTGAAGACATAGTTCATGGAATGTTACAGCACAGAAACAAGCCATGTGGCTTGTCAAGTCTGCACTGGTGTATTCTCCAACTGAGCAAATTGTTGTAATCCTCGGTTCCTGGTCATTCCCCATACCCTTCAAAATTGTTATTTTTCAAGCAAGTGTCTAATTCCCTGTTAAGAAGTTTACAGACACGGCTTCGGCAATGGTTTGTGGCTGAGAAGTCCTCATTCTAACCACCTTCTTGTAAAGATATTTTTTCAAACCTCCCTTTGAATTATTTTTGTGATTGTTTTAAATTTATATATTCTCAGCCCAGAATTTAAATCCTGGCAGGAGATTTGCAGGTGGGGACCAAGTCAGATGAAAAATCGTCTGTCCCTCCACATGGTGAGGCCTGGTTCATTCTAACCCAGGACCAGATCTGACTAAATCTGATAGGAAGTTCTACTTGGCCAGTGAACGACAGTGGGATTTCAGGCAGCCAGAGCCTACCGGCAGTCAGATAAGTAGTTGGGAGGGGGTTGGGAGGACATATGGTCTGGGAAGGGGGAGGGATACCCGGGGCAGGGTTCTTTCTGAGGCTTGGATATGCATTCCTGACCAAAAAGGAAACAAAAATATTTTGAAATTATTTAATTTATTGCCCTCTTCTGGCTCCAGATGCACTTACCACACAATTTTACTGTTGGGTCTGGCACTGTGCAGGATTGCTGCAACTTTTAGTTAAAATGGCGTTAGGGGTCGTAATTATTCCATAGGACCCTGATTTTAATATATTGATAAAGCTTCTGCCTGCCTGCCTGCAGCAGTCACCTCAACCCCTCTGCTAGATACGTGATTAAAATGGTGGCATGTGGAGTGCATCAGAATTGCATCAAAAATTACCTGACTGCTATTTTAACCAACTGTCTGCCCTGTTCCCATTAGGCAGGCAGGGTTAAAATGGCAGCTGGACACCATCTCACTAATTAGTGGCCAATATCACTATTTAAGTTATCCTAGCCCTTCATAATCAGATATTAAGTAAACCTGAAGATTTTCAACTCTCATAAAAAGTGACCAAAGTTTTCAAGTCTGTCTTCTTTTGCAAAATTCATCATAGCGTAGGACCACAGAATATTGCAACACAGAAACAGTCTATTCAGCTTGTCGAGGTTGCATCAATCTTTCTCTCTACACAAGCCATTTAGTGCAAGGCCACTGTCCTGTTTGCTTCCCATAATCAATATTATTTTCAAGCAACTATCTATCCCCTTTTTAAAATAATTTATGAGCTCTGCTTCGACAGCAATATGCGGAAGCGGATTCCACATCCTAATTACCCTCCATGTAAAGGTTTTTTCCTGATAGCACACTTTTTGACATTGAACTACATTTCCCATCTACCTGCCCACTTTTCTAGCTGAACTAAGTCCTCCTGCAGTCTTTCACAATCTGCATCACTATTGGGTATACCCATTTCCAATTTGGTGTCATTAATAAATTTCTATATTATTCCAATCCAGATTATTTATGTACATAGTAAATAAGAATAGCCCAAAATAGATTGCTGCGGGGGAAACGGTGGCATGGTGGTAATCAGTGGGCTAGTAATCAGAGGCCCAGGGGTCATGGGTTCAAATTCCACAATGGCAGCTGGTGGAATTTAAATTCAATTAATTAATAAAAACCTGGAATTAAAAGCTAGTCAAAAATAATGGGTGCCATGAAGCTATCATCGATTGTCATAAAAACCCATCTGGTTCACAAATGTGCTTTAGGGAAGGAAATCTGCCCTCCTTACCTGACCTAGCTGACAAGTGAGTCCTGACCCACAGCAATGTGGTTGACTCTTACCTGCCCTCTGAAATAGACTAGCAAACCACTCAGTTCAAGGGCAACAAATACTGGCCCTACCATGAAAGAATGAAAAAAACTCCACATCTTTCTTGTCTAAAAAAACTTCCATAGACTTTATTATCTGCCCTCTAACAAACTCCCTAGCCACATGACAATTTTCCCTTTAATTACATGGAGCATTATCTTTGCAATATGTCTCTTATGCGGTACCTTATTGAATGCTTTCTGAAAATCCATAGAACCCCAGCAGAGATGGAAAATATGTCGTGACGATTAATGTCACTCGAAGGCATTTTTGTAAAGGTAAATCTTATACAATGATAGTGAGTTCCATCGGCTATCTAGGATGATAGTCACTGGTTTAGAAATGCAATCAGACAATTACAAACAATACAGCCTATTCTCAGCTGTACTAGTGGCAGCACGCAGGGCTAGTGTCAAGCCCTGAAGAAGCTGGCAGTAGAACCGTGTTGTTATTCCAGTCACTGAGACAGTGCCACCATGACTCCATTTTAATTTTTGGCTGCCACAGCCTCCACCTACAGCCAATTCAGTTGGAGGGGGGATGTAGATGATGCACAGTCACATTTGCTACTTTTCCAAAATCGAGTCATTTTCCACATTCTGAATGATTTTAATGGCAGTCTTTTTTAATTCATAAAGTTTTTCAAGTCTAAAAAAGAAATAACTAACATTCTTATTCAATCACATTACACACTCAAATAATTCCACTCGTAACGGGAAGGAAAGATAGAAAATGATTAAATTTATTGAACTGATATTTACTTAGTTACTCACAACGATGCCGCCAGCAAGGATATGAATTCTGAAATTCCATGGGGATTCTGCTGATCACCCACTGCAACTTCTGCTAACAGTTTCTCTGGGTAGTGGGGAGGTGGTGATGGGAGGGGGGGGTGGTGGGGATTCTCCATCTGAAGTGACAGTGGGAGACCGCAAGAAGCCTCATGGATTTTTCTGGCCATTCTGAATAATGGTAGGGAATATAAAACTTTTATTTACAAATGATGCATTATATTACTGTTATTTCATTTTATACTATCCATTTTTAATGAGTTTTTTGGGACTGCACAGAAGTTTAAAATGCAAGACCCTCAAATGTGCCCCTTTTCCTTTCCACTTCTTTCTTATTGTGCATTGCTTTGTTCTCACACATTTCTTTTAATTGGGGAGAAAGGGGTCAGGAAAATGATAAATTACCCTGGGTCACAGACTCTTTCATCATTCTTACCATTGCGAATTCACAATAGGTTTACATGAGACATGTTGGTCAATACCAGACTCTCACCTCTGAGATAGAAGAAGATTACTACACAGCAAATTGAATTCCTTTTTTTGCATGTCCAATGTATAATGTTATTGGGCCAGTGCACTGTGGTCTGTACATTTATAATAAACTGTGCCAGAAATGCATATGCAATCATCTTAAATGAATATATAAAAAAGTGCACCATCTGAAAAGCAATGATCATTTCAACAGCTGGAGGGTTCAAATGATTAATATTCTGGACAAGCTACAGCTTATCCGTGTTGTTTAAACTTTTAAAATCTATTTCATCTCATCATAAAGCTGGCTTGATTATTATTATTATTCGATGTGGTCAAACAGTGATTCTCATGACATTGCAATGTAGCAGATCAAAGTTCAGGCAAAATCAATCAATATCATCACAACATGGGCTAAATCCGAATAAATACACTCCTTGGAATTCATCATTGATATTAGATTAAGGCTATGTGCAGTTTTATTTTGTTAGCATCGTTTTTGAATGTTCATGTTTCATAGCAACAACCCTGGTGGCGAACAGTGAGTGAGGCACTGAGAGTCTGGTGGAAAACAGTGAGAGCGAGAGGGGCACTGAGAGTCTGGTGGAAAACAGTGAGTGAGGCACTGAGAGTCTGGTGGAAAACAGTGAGAGCTAGAGGGCACTGAGAGTCTGGTGGAAAACAGTGAGAGCGAGGGGCACTGAGAGTCTGGTGGAAAAGAGTGAGTGAGGCACTGAGAGTCTGGTGGAAAACAGTGAGAGCTAGAGGGCACTGAGAGTCTGGTGGAAAACAGTGAGAGCGAGAGGGGCACTGAGAGTCTGGTGGAAAACAGTGAGAGCGAGAGGGGCACTGAGAGTCTGGTGGAAAACAGAGAGTGAGGCACTGAGAGTCTGGTGGAAAACAGTGAGAGCGAGAGGGGCACTGAGAGTCTTAGGTGACCCACACTAATCTGATTGCAACTAATTCAAAACCCAGCACACTACCAGTCGCAAAAAAAGATCTGCCATGTATAAGTTGAATGAATTTTCCAGTTTTGGCCTCGATTCCAAAAAAATACATTTTCCACATTTTATTTTCTACCAGTTTGATGTAGCTACAGATGTGTTTTCTTACCAAATTTCAGAACAAATCAAAGTAGAGAATTATTTAAAGGACTAGGCCAAGTTAGTTGATCTGGAAATTAGACGGACCAATATGATACCAGGGCATAAAGGGTTAAATTATGAAGCCATACCTCATAAAATTTAGCTCCTGCTACTTTCTAACAGGCAGGAGAGAGGCAGGTTAAAATATTGAGATGGAGCAACCTGAGCCGTTAATTTTTGCTGGGGGTCCACATTCCTGGCCTTGCCAGGTTCTTCACCCAGTACCAGGGCCCTCTGCATGCTCCTCTCCTGCCAATATCAGGGCCCCAAGTTTTTAATTCCCTTGAGATTATAGGGGTGAGGGGCAATCTAGTTGAGATGTTTGATATGATAAAGGGTTTTGACAGAGATACAGAGAAACTATTTCCTCTGGTAGGGGAATCCAGAACAAGAGACACAATCTTTAAGTTAGAGCTGCGCCATTCAGGAGTCTTTACCAAGGAAGAAGATGCAACCCAGGCAGTGGTGAAACAGGAGGTAATTCAAACACTAGAAGGGTTTAAAATTTAAAGTTTAAAAAGGAGGTATTGGATAGGCTGTCTGTATGTAAAGTGGATAAGGCACCAGGGCTGGTTGAGATGCCTTCAAGGATACTGAAGGAAGAGAGAGTGGAAATCGTGGAGGCACTGGCTGGAGGAAGGTTTGTAGTGGAGTTCCCCAGGGATCAGTGTTGGGACCCTTGCTTTTCCTGATATATATTAATGACCTAGAGCTTGGAGTACAGGGCACAATTTCAAAGTTTGCGGAAGATACAAAACTTGAAATCATTGTGAACTGTGAGGAGGATGGTGTAGAACTTCAAAAAGACGTTGACAAGCTGCTGGAATGGGTGGACAGGCGATAGAAGAAGTTCAATGCAGAGAAATTAGAATTAGAACATTACAGCGCAGTACAGGCCCTTCGGCCCTCGATGTTGCGCCGACCATCTGACCTACACTATTCCATTTTCATCCATATGTCTATCCAATGACCACTTAAATGCCCTTAAAGTTGGCGAGTCTACTACTGTTGCAGGCAGGGCGTTCCACGACCCTACTACTCTCTGCGTAAAGAAACTACCTCTGACATCTGTCCTATACCTTTCACCCCTCAACTTAAAGCTATGTCCCCTCGTGTTTGCCATCATCATCCGAGGAAAAAGACTCTCACTATCCACCCTATCTAACCCTCTGATTATCTTGTATGTCTCTATTAAGTCACCTCTCCTCCTCCTTCTCTCTAACGAAAACAACCCCAAGTCCCTCAGCCTTTCCTCGTAAGACCTTCCCTCCATACCAGGCAACATCCTAGTAAATCTCCTCTGCACCCTTTCCAAAGCTTCCACATCCTTCCTATAATGCGGTGACCAGAACTGCACGCAATACTCAAGGTGCGGCCTCACCAGAGTTTTGTACAGCTGCATCATGACCTCGTGGCTCCGAAACTCGATCCCCCTACTAATAAAAGCTAACACACCATATGCCTTCTTAACAGCCCTATTAACCTGGGTAGCAACTTTCAGGGATTTATGTACCTGGACACCAAGATCTCTCTGCTCATCTACACATTTTGGTAGGAGGAACATGGAAAGACAATATAAAATAAAAGGCACAATTCTAAAGGGGGTACAGCGCAGAAGGCCCATCGTGTCTGCATTGGCTCTCTGAATAAGCAATTCACCTAGTGCCACTCCCTCACCTTCTCCCCGTAACCCTGCACATTCTTCCTTTTCATATAACTGTCTAATTCCCTTTTGAATGCTTCAATTGAACCTGCCTCCACTCTCAGGCAGTGCATTCCAGACCTTAACCACTCACTGCATGGAAAAAGTTTTTCCTCATGTCGCCTTTGCTTCTTTTACCAATTACTTTAAAATGTGCCCTCTCATTCTCGATCCTTTCACAAGTGGGAACAGTTTCTCCCTAGCTACTCTGTCCAGACCCCTCATGATTTTGAATATTTCTATCAAATCACCTCTCAGCCTTCTCTTCTCGAAGGAAAACAGTCCCAACTTCTCCAATCTATTTTCATAACTGAAGTCCCTCATCCCTGGAACCATTCTTGTGAATCTTTTCTGCACCCTCTCTAACACCTTCAAATCCTTGCTAAAGTGTGGTGCCCTGCTGAGGCCGAACTTGTGTCTTATACAAGTTCAACATAACCTCCTTGCTCATGTACTCAATGCCCCTATTAATAAAGCCCAGGATACTGTACTTCCTTTTGCCTACCCAATATTTGCCTGGAGTGCAAATCGACCCCCGGGAATAAAATGAGATTTAGCGTGTCCATATACAACATGTCAGGAAGGCATACCAGTACAGTAACCTGCTGCTTATCAAACTGTATGAAATATATTCCAAAGGAAGTTTTAATTATTCATGTACTGATTCTAATATAATTGGCTGTGAAATTCCATGGCGTGTGGGGGGTATTTCCCAGTCTCAAAAGGTAACTGGCAGGTGGCCAGTGAAAACCCTGGAGGAATGCAATTTTCCTGGGGATTCCACTGGTTTCCTGTCAGAATTACATTGGGAGACCTGGAGAAAGCCTATGAAATTATAGGACCATTCTTTTAAAGTAATATACTGATTCAGTATCTTGTATCATTTGGCTTCTGTGTATTAATTAATCTATAATAAATAATAGCTTGTGTACAATGGCCTGTCAGCAAGGTATGTCTGTCTTTTGCGCGAGACAGGTGACTGTGGTGGGCATCCCACATAATCTCCTGTAACACTTATACTGCAATTAGGAATTAATTCTCAAACATGGGGTGGATAAGCCATACGCATCACAAATAGAGGTAAGGATTTGGGAAGACGTTTGGAGTGAAATTGGTCTTGGGCAGTCGTATAAATCATGAGATGATAAATTGGCAATCTGTTTTACACCACCCATTGACTTCAATGGAAAACAAAATGAGGCAGGTTGATCTGCTTAAGAAAGTGAATGTAAAGATAATGAGTAAAAGCTCAAACTGCAACTAGTCTGTTCTGTTCACATGATCCATTTTGAAAAATGCCACACGTTTGTCAGTTTCGGTGCTCGAGAGTGACTACCAAGATTGGCGATTCTTTCTCTTAATTTAAATTCTTCCATGAAGGCAGACACAATCAAGACTGATCCTGTTCACGTTGATGCTTCTACACATTTCCTAGCAGGAATTGGTAGCAGTGATCAAAGATAGGATCACAGATTTTGCCCTCCCTAACCTAAAGATCCTAAGGCCATCTGTCGTACCCTCAACAGTGGTGATCGCAGGGTGAGTTTGTTTTTGGTTTTGTGGTGATCCAGAGGTGATATCCCAGCAATCTGGGCCATGAAGGCAAGCATAGGTGGAAGTGTGTTGCTTCCAGTTTTTGTTTTTCATGTTTTCTGTCCTTTTGATTCCAAATCTTAGAATTCCCTGATATGTCCCTGAACTCTTTATACACTTCTGGGCTGTATGTCATGTGTCCCAGTAGAGGAGATTCTAACCATCAGAATGGAAAAAGTGGCTGTGTCTGAATTTCATGTCAGTCTTAAAATGAGCTAAAGTTTGTTTTTTGACTGGGCGTGTGTGTGCATAGATGCATACATGTGTTGCATGTGTGTTAGAGGGTGAATGAGAGGAAATCACATGGTAGTTCCTAGGAGATACATTGTATTTTATATATAATAGGAAGTCTATAGTTTGAACTATGTGTTCAGAGAATCCAAAGTTTGCTTCCAAATCTGACATATGAATTTGTGTAAAGAGGTGTTTAATGTTTCAGTCAGAATCTTTCTTTGGTTTTTACCCATGATCAAATGCATTATAAGCATCTTTTGTAATCTTCTTCAATTCAGTTTCTTAATAATACTCTCAAACCAACTGATACTCACTAATGCAAATTCCTTGTTGAGAATCATTTGCTCAGCCAGCACCGACTCATTGTGGAAGAGATGAGGTTGCATGTGACTCCACATGTGAGGGAACCACCAGAATTCATTTACGTACTTTAGCAGCAGATCATCACCTTCATCCTCTGCAAGCGTTCCTGAAATTGTTACACTTGTATCAGTTTTGTAAAACAATACAAACTTAGATCGTGATAATTGGACCTAAACAGTTTCTGGAATTAAGCGGGGAAACATAAGATGCCCTTACAGTGGCGTAAAGAAACCATTGGAGTAGCAGGTATCCTTTGTCACCCAGCAGACATTGTGTCCCTTGACCCTGCTGTTGAAAAACAGCTGGGACATTGGACTGGCAAAGTATAAAAGTATTGTGACAGCTCCCAGTTATCATAAATTCACATACAGGAAGCTGTGTCCATAGGCACAAATGATCTGCACATTTAGGCAATTAAAGCTGTTAGCGGTTAATGGAAATATGGAGATTTATATCAAAAACGTGGAATGGCACATGCATGCAACCGACAGCCTCACAATCCTGGGAAATCTGGAAACAAATCATTGCCCCTTTCGTTATCTGTCTTGGACCATTGGTAAAGAGTGAATTGGTGAATATGCAGTGAATTTGCTAATCTGGCAAAACTCCCCTGTGGCTCCCTGAAATGAACCGACTGTGTAAAATATCACAAGTCTGATCATTTTCTCTGTTGCAGTCAGAGCCACCCTACTGTGGGTCATGTTTGCAGATCTGGCAGCAGCAATAATTGGCACTCCACTAACTCTTCACAACTGAAGTGCAGCCTCCCCTATGCAGCTGAGGTGATAGATTTTGGACCTCAGTCAAAACAACCTGCTAGTACGGCCTGGCAAACACATATAGTTAAGTATAAGGTGGTGAATTTTGTAAGAATAATAAGGAGGCCACATATTCCTTGGAAAATAAGAGTCTAAATGAGGTAGAGGAGCAAAGGGATCTAGAAGTACCGATACACAAATTACTGGAAGTAGTGACACAGGCCATATAAAAAGCAAACAAAGTGCTGGGGTCATGTCAGAGGAAGAGATACAACTGGAGGCTGTAAGGGAAGCAAACAGCACCAGAGGAATTACATAGAATTATATAGAATGTACAGCATAGAAACAGGCCAATCGGCCCAACTGGTTTTTGCCAGTATTTATCCTGTATGCAAGCCTCCTCCCACCCAAATTCAGCTAATCCAATCAGCATAATCATCTATTCCTTTCTTTATCTTGTACTTACCTAGCCTACACTTATACAGCTCATGAGAAAGGCTGGAAAGTTCACCTCACTCAATACATCCCTCTATCACGGTTTGTCTCTCCTCCGGTGTTGCTCGATTAATCTGGCTTCTCTTACATCCTCCAGTTGCACCTCTTCACTTAACATGTACATAATGTAAAATGAAATTTCCCATTGGAAGCCCATTTTGCAGCTTTCAGCTACATTCTCCTGAATTCCCTGTCAATACAAGTCTCTTCAAGGGTAATGAGGAATGTAGGTGAAGACTTCCTGAGTAAAACAGTACAGGAAATTAGCAGAAGTCTTTAGGCAATCTCAAGAAATTGCCAGACATAGGATCATAGGAAAAAGGAGCAGGAGTAGGCCATTCGGCCTGACGTGCCTGCTCTGCCATTCAAACAGATCATTGCTGATCATCTATCTCTACGCCATTTTTCTCGACTATCCCCATATCACTTGATGACATTATTATCCAGAAATCTATCGATTTCTGTATGGAACATGCTCAGTGCTTCCACATCCCTCTGGGTTAGAGAATTCCACAGATTCACCACCCTCTGAGTAAAGAAATTCCTCCTCATCTCAGTCTTAAATGGCTGCCCCTTATTCTGAGACTGTGTCCCCTGGTTCTAGACTCACCAGCCAGAGGAAACATCCTATCCACATCTACCCTGTCAGGCCCTGTAGGAATTTTGTAAGTTTCAATGAGATCCCTCTCATTCTTCGAAACTCTAGAGAATACACGCCCAGTTTTTCTGTAATCTCTCCTCATAAGACAATCCCGCCATCCCAGGGAATAGTCTGGTGAACCTCCGTTGCATTCCCTCTAAGACAAGTATATCCTTCCTTAGATGAAGAGACCAAAACTGTTACACAATACTCCAGGTGTGGTCTCACCAAGGCTTTAAATAATTGCAGGAAGACATCTTCACTCCTGTAAAATCCCCTTGCAATGAAGGTCAATACATTTGGAAAAGCAATCTTATCTTCAGCAGTTTTCCTGTAAACAACCAATTCTGCCTAGATTAACAGGTCTTGGAAACTGTATCTGCTTCATAAAAGCATATAATTAAAGGGTATATGTGAAGGCGATAAGTGACAGAATGGATGGATGCCACCATTCTATACTAACTCTGCAATTTATATACTTCTGCCACTGATAGAGCAGATACTTCTTCAACCTGGCCTGAGACCTGCAAGAATTTTAGGGAGGAAGCGGGGCTGAGTAGGTTGGACATAAAGTCTCTAGTGTTTAGAAGAATGAGAGGTGATCTTATTGAAGCATACAAGATTCTGAGGGGGCTTTCTAGGGCAGACACAGAGGTTGTTTCCACCGGCTGGGGAATCTAGAACACAGGGACACAGTCTCAGGATAAGGGGTCAATCATTTAGGACTGAGATGACGAAAAATTTCTTCACTCAGGAGCTTGTGAATCATAGGAATTCTCTACCACAGAGGGTTATGGATGTTCCATCATTCAATATATACAAGACTAAAATAGGCAGATTTTTGGTTTCTCAGGGAATCGGGGAGAGTGGGCGGGAAAGTGGGGTTGTTGCAGAAGATCAGCCATGATCATACTGAATAACGGAGCAGGCTCGAATGGCCGTATGGTCAATCCCTGCTTCTATTTCATATGTTCTTATGTTTTTAAGGCAACACCTCTGCATGTGCCTGAATTTCATGACTGCAATATTTAGCTTCATATCACACATGTACAAGTACTGTTTGCCTTTCTTTAACTATCACTTCATTTCTGGCTGTATAAACCATCTGAAACCTGAGAAGAATTAAGCTCTGTAAAATAGATTAGAATATTTAAATATTCAGACAGTTCACTATTACTGTTGTGCTTCGTCCTGGCTATGAAATTGCTTTAACTGGCAATAGCTTTTAACAGCAGAAAAAATTACTTGAAAACCAGAATGTACACTTGCAACATGCTAAGTGGAGAATCTTGGTCAATTACATTTTGCTTCATTTTTGATACACGTATCAAGCTATCTGCATTTTAAAGAAACTGTTTGCATTCATAGAATCAGAATGATATAGCACAGGAGGCCATTCAGCTCATCGTGCCCGTGCGGCTCATTACTACAGCTATCCAATTAATTTCACTCCCCTGCTCTTTCCCCATAGCCCTGCAATTTTTTTCCTTTCAAATATTTACTCAATTCTCTTTGAAAGTTACCATAGAACCTGTATCCACCATCCTTTCAAGGAGATCACACAGACTTGCTGCATAAAAAAATGTCTCCACATGTCACCTCTGTTTTTTTTTTGCAAATCACCTTAAATCTGTGTTCTCTGGTTACTGACTCTTCTGCCGCTGGAAAAAGTTTCTATTTATTCCCTCCTAAACCCTTCATGATTTTGAACATCCTTATCAAATCTTCTCCTAATCGCCTCTGCTCCAAGGAACACAATCCCAACTTGTCCAATCTCTCCACGTAACTGAAGTCTCTCATCCCTGGTACCGTTCTAGTAAATCTCTTCTGAATGCTCTTCAAGGCTTCCTATAGTCTTCCTTCATTCTTCCTAGTGTTGTGCCCAGAATTAAGTACAACTGAAGCCTAACCAGAGTTTTATAAAGGTTTTGCATAACTTATTTGCTTTTACACTCTATTCCTTTACTAAGAAAGCCAAGGATCCCATATGCTTTTTAACAGCCTTCTCAACTTGTCCTGCCACCTTCAAAGATTTGTGTACGTACAGCCCAGATCTCTCTGTTCCTGCACCCCCTTGAGAATTGTACCATTTAGTTTATATTATCCGTCCTCATTCTTCTTACCAAAATGTATCATTTCACACTTCTCTACATTAAATTTCATCTGCCATGCGCCTCCCCATTCATCAGCCTGTCTATGTCCTCCTGAAGTCTAGCACTATCCAATTCATTATTTACCACATTCTAAGTTGCATATCATGCGCAAATTTTGAAATTATGCCCTGTATACTCAAGTCCAGGTCATTAATAATATATCAAAAAGAGCAGTGATCCTAATACTGTCCCCAGTAGGACAACATTGCACACTTCCATCCTGTCTGAAAAACAACCATTTATCACTACTCCCTGCATTCTGTCCCTTAGCCATTTTTTTATCCATGCTGCCACTGCCCCTTTAATCCCAATGAGCTTCTATTTTGCTAACAAGTACATTATGTGGTACTTTAACAAACACCTTTTTAAAGTCCATATGCACAACATCAGTCTCACTACCCTTATCAACGCTGTCTGTTACTTCATCAAAGAACTCTGTCAAGTTAGTCAAACATAATTTGTTTTTAACAATCCATGGTAGATGTCATCGATTAACACATGTTTTTCCAAGTGACCATTATCGTTGTCCTGGATTATTGTCTCTGAAAGTTAGACAGACTGGCCCATGGTTGCTAGGTTTATTCCCATCTACTTTGAAAAAAGGACTGTAACATTGGGGATTTAATAGAAGTGTACAAGATTATGACAGGCTTAGATAAGTTAAACAAGGAAAAGCTACTCCCATTAACAAATGGTAGAAGGACTAAGGACACAGATTGAAAAGGTTGGGCAAAAGATGCAGGGGGAATATGAGGAAGCACTTTTTTACGCAGCGGGTGGTAATGACCTGGAACTCGCTGCCCACAAGGGTGGTGGAAGCAGAGACAATCAATGACTTCAAGAGGAAGTTGGATGACCACCTTAGAGAAATAGACTTGCAGGGCTACGGGGATTGAGCCAGGGATTGGGACTGCCAGCATAGCTTCGCAGAGAGCTGGCAATGACTCGATGGGCTGAATGGCCTCCTTCTGTGCCATAAATAACTCAATGACTCCTCTGACACCACCCTCATATTCAAGGAGGATTGGAAGATTGTGGCCAGATCCTTTGCAATTTTCACCTTTACTTCAATTAGCAACCAACATTGCATCCCATCCGGCCTGGATGACTTTTCCATTTTGACCTCTGCCAACCTTTTAAATACATTCTCTTTATCTATGTTTAATCCTATCCAATATCGCTATTGCCTCCTCCATTACTGTTGCATTGGCAGTATCCTCTTCTCTAGCGAAGACAGACGCAAAGTATTCATTTCGGACCTCACTCTTGCCTTCTGCCTCCACAAGGAGATCTCCTTTCTGGTCCTGAAGCAGCCACACGTTTCCTTTGACTACCATTTTATGTGTTTGTAAAAGACTTTTAGGTTCCCTTTTATGTTAGCTGCGAATCTATTCTCATAATCTCTCTTTGTCCCTCTTATTCCCTTTTTTTAGATTTCCTCTGTGCTTTAAATATTCAGCTTGGTTCTTTATTGTATTCTGAATGTTACAATTGACATAAACCTCCTTTGTCTGTCTCATTTTAATCTCTATATATTTAGTCATCAAGGAAGCTCTAGCTTTGAATGCCCTTCCTTTCCCCCTCTTAGGAATGTGTCTACTCTGTACTCAAGCCATCTCCTTTTTGAAGGCCTCCCATTGCTCAATTACAGTTTTGCCTACCAATTTTTGGTTCCAATCCACCTGGTCCAGATCCCTTTTCTGAAAAACTGAACTTATCCCTCCTCCAGTTAAATATTTTTGCACTTTAATGTGCCTTTTTCTTTTCCAAAACTATTCTAAGCCTGATGATATTATGATCACTGCTCCCCAAATGCTCTCTCATTGAAACATCTCCACTTGCCCCATTTCATTCCTCAGAACTAGTTCCAGCACTGCTTCCTTCCTCCTTGGGCTGGATCAAGAATATTCACACATTTTGGGACCTGCCCCTACCCCCCCCTCCCCCCGCCCCCGGCCACCCTGACACCCTCTTTGCCCCTTACACTGTTACTTTTCACTAGTCTAAATTGAAGTAATTGAAGTCCAGCAAAATCAGTACTCTGTAATTCTCGCATCTTTCTGTAACTTGCCTGATAATTTGCTCTTCTATCTCCTTCCTGTTATTTAGTGGTCTATAGTATACATCCAGTAGCATAACAGCTTCTCTATTATTCCTTAAGCCTAATTAAATAGAATCTGTCTTTGATTCCTCATAATCTCTCTCCAGTGCTCTAATAGTTTCTTTAATCAATACTGCCATCGTCCCTCCTATATTTCCTTCCCTATTTTTCCTGACCATCTTGTAGCCAGGAATATTAAGTTCCCATTCCTCCCCTTATTTGAGCCAGGTCTCCGTCATTGCCATTATATCATAGTCCCATGTGGCGACTTGCGCCTGCAGCTCACCAATCTTGTATACCACACTCCATGCATTTACATACATACATACACTTCAAACTCATCTTAGACTGCCTTTCATTTGCTCCCAGTCTGATCCCTCCTATTTCAGAACTATTCTTCACTCTAGTGCTATTTGCCTCTACCAGTCCTCTGTGCACCTTGTTTCTCCCCTCCAATGTTTCATCCCGGTGCCCATCTCTGTCAGATCAATTTAAACCTTCTCCCACAGCACTAGTTAACTTTTCGGTGAGGAAAACCTCTGTTAAGGTGCAACCAATCCACCTTGAACAGGTTTCTTCTGCCTCAGAACTGGTCCCAATGCCCCAGAAATCTAAAGCCCTCTCTTGTGCACTTTTTTTTCCAGCCACACATAACCTGATGTGTCCTTATTTCTATATTCATTATGATGTGGCACTGGGAAAAATTCAGAGATTATACCTTTGAGGTCCTGCTTTTTAATTCATGCCTAGCTCTTGAAACCCTGACTGCACGACCTCAACTCTTCTCTTTTCTATGCTATGTTCCCACATGGACCATGACTTCTAGCTCTTCCCCTTCCCCCCACCTCAAAATATTTAGCAACCTCTCGGTGATGTCCATTGCTCTGGCACCGGGGAGGCAACACACCATGCAGGACCCATGCCGGTGTTTGCAGAATTGCCTGCCTATCAAATTTCCTATGACCACTGCATTGCTGTGCTCCCATGTGCAGTCGCTTATCCCACATTGTCATAGATTTACTCAAGATTGCATCCTCAAGGTGCCATCACCCTCACTGGTATTCGGTGCTGAAAATTGATTTGAGAGTCCCACACTCCCAGAGGATTCCTGCACTGTCTGCCTCTTCCTACCCTGATGGATGGTCACCCACTTACTGTCCTCTTGAACTCTGTAGCTGCAGGATGACCACCTCCTGAAATGTACAATGCAGGAAATTTTCAGCCTCCCGTATGCTCTGCAGTGACTCCAGGCATTCCTCCAGCTCAAAAGCCCTGCGTTCGAATTCGAAAAATTGGAGACACTCCTTGCATAAGTGGTTATCCAGAACACATGAAGAGTCCTGGAGTTCCCACATGCCACATGAATTGCAGGCAATGAGTCTCAGCTGTCCCCTCATTTTGCTTAAAATAAAACTCTTTCGATCAAATTAATTACTCTGATTATTTATACATCAATATCGCACCTTGGTTTAAAGCACTTAACACCCACCTTTCCCCTGTACACAAAATTTCCTCTCTCACTAAATTCCTGTTGCCATTCTGTTTAGTCGCCATTTTGTTCAGTAGATGCTCCCAGCTCTGTGTACACAGCAGTAATTTGACATATTTTATGGTACCCTGCTTGACCAGGTCTAGTAATATTGATCTCCTCCTCCACAGCAAATCGTCTTATCATCATTCACAAAGATGTCAGGCAGGGAGGAAGTTGTTGAGCGAGGGAGCCGTGGTTTACTAAAGAAGTTGAAGAGCTTGTCAAGAGGAAGAAGAAGGCTTATGTTAGGATGAGACGTGAAGGCTCAGTTAGGGCGCTTGAGAGTTCCAAGCTAGCCAGGAAGGATCTAAAGGGAGAGATAAGAAGAGCAAGGAGAGGACACGAGAAGTCATTGGCGGATAGGATCAAAGAAAACCCTAAGGCTTTCTATAGGTATATCAGGAATAACATAATGACTAGAGATAGGTTAGGGCCAATCAAGGATAGTAGTGGGAAGTTGTGTGTGGAATCGGAGGAGATAGGGGAAGTGTTAAATGAATATTTTTCGTCAGTATTTACAGTGGAGAAAGAAAATGTTGTCGAGGAAAATACTGAGATACAGACTACTAGGCTAGATGGGATTGAGGTTCACAAGGAGGAGGTGTTAGCAATTTTGGAAAGTGTGAAAATAGATAAGTCCCCTGGGCCAGATGGGATTTATCCTAGGATTCTCTGGGAAGCCAGGGAGGAGATTGCAGAGCCTTTGTCCTTGATTTTTATGTCGTCATTGTCGACAGGAATAGTGCCGGAAGACTGGAGGATAGCAAATGTTGTCCCCTTGTTCAAGAAGGGGAGTAGAGACAGCCCTGGTAATTATAGACCTGTGAGCCTTACTTCGGTTGTGGGTAAAATGTTGGAAAAGGTTATAAGAGATAGGATTTATAATCATCTTGAAAAGAATAAGTTCATTAGAGATAGTCAGCACGGTTTTGTGAAGGGTAGGTTGTGCCTCACAAACCTTATTGAGTTTTTTGACAAGGTGACCAAACAGGTGGATGAGGGTAAAGCCGTGGATGTGGTCTATATGGATTTCAGTAAGGCGTTTGATAAAGTTCCCCACGGTAGGCTATTGCAGAAAATACAGAAGTATGGGATTGAAGGTGAATTAGTGCTTTGGATCAGAAATTGGCTAGCTGAAAGAAGACAGAGGGTGGTGGTTGATGGTAAATGTTCATCCTGGAGTTTAGTTACTAGTGGTGTACCGCAAGGATCTGTTTTGGGGCCACTGCTGTTTGTCATTTTTATAAATGACCTGGATGAGGGTGTAGAAGGGTGGGTTAGTAAATTTGCGGATGACACGAAGGTCGGTGGAGTTGTGGATAGTGCCGAAGGATGTTGTAGGTTACAGAGAGACATAGATAGGCTGCAGAGCTGGGCTGAGAGATGGCAAATGGAGTTTAATGCGGAAAAGTGTGAGGTGATTCACTTCGGAAGGAGTAACAGGATTGCAGAATACTGGGCTAATGGGAAGATTCTTGGTAGTGTAGATGAGCAGAGAGACCTTGGTGTCCAGGTACATAAATCCCTGAAAGTTGCCACCCAGGTTAATAGAGCTGTTAAGAAGGCATATGGTGTGTTAGCTTTTATTAGTAGGGGGATCGAGTTTAGGAGCCACGAGGTCATGCTGCAGCTGTACAGAACTCTGGTGCGGCCGCACCTGGAGTATTGCGTGCAGTTCTGGTCACTGCATTATAGGAAGGATGTGGAAGCTTTGGAAAAGGTGCAGAGGAGATTTACTAGGATGTTGCCTGGTATGGAGGGAAGGTCTTACGAGGAAAGGCTGAGGGACTTGAGGTTGTTTTCGTTAGAGAGAAGGAGGAGAAGAGGTGACTTAATAGAGATATATAAGATAATCAGAGGGTTGGACAGGGTGGATAGTGATAGCCTTTTTCCTCGGATGGTGATGGCAAACACGAGGGGACATAGCTTTAAGTTGAGGGGTGACAGATATAGGACAGATGTCAGAGGTAGTTTCTTTACACAGAGAGTAGTAGGGGCGTGGAACGCCCTGTCTGCAACAGTAGTAGACTCGCCAACTTTAAGGGCATTTAAGTGGTCATTGGATAGACATATGGATGAAAATGGAATAGTGTAGGTCAGATGGTCGGCGCAACATCGAGGGCTGAAGGGCCTGTACTGCGCTGTAATGTTCTATGTTCTATGTTCTAGATAAGGACAACCCTAGTCTCTTTTCCTGAATGATCAATAACCTCCTCTGACCCCTTGCCCCTTCCCCTCCATCTTTATCTCCACAGCCCAGAGGAAAGAGTCTATGGAATTGTCTAAGCTACTTCAGCTGCTTCCTTTTATCTCCATCTCCCATCGCTGTCCTTGTCACTCCAGTATTTCCCCCATCCTAACCCTGACACCATCTCTCTGTGTAACTTCTCCCAGTGCTGGCGGGCGGCACAGTGGCACAATGGTTAGCACCGCAGCCTCACAGCTCCAGCAACTAGGGTTCAGTTCTGGGTACTGCCTGTGTGGAGTTTGCAAGTTCTCCCTGTGACTGCGTGGGTTTCTGCTGGGTGCTCCGGTTTCCTCCCACAGCCAAAGACTTGCAGGTTGATAGGTAAATTGGCCATTGTAAATTGCCCCTAGTGTAGGTAGGTGGCAGGAGAATGGTGGGGCTGTAGTAGGGAATATGGGATTAATGTAGGATGAGTATAAATGGCTAGTTGTTGGGCGGCACAGACTCGGTGGGCCGAAGGGCCTGTTTCAGTGCTGTATCTCTAAATAAAATAAATAAACCCCACTTCACTATATGCTTCCTTGATCCCCTGCCTACCCAATTTCTGACCATTCAACTGCTCCTTCACTTAATTTCTGTTAGAGCTTTCGGCTGTTTCCGCCCTATTCTCAGGTATACCTTGCCAAATTTTCTCTGCTGCTGCATTTCTCTCTCCATTTTTCAAAACCTTCTCAGAACTGATCTTTACCAACAATTCTCAGTCACGTCTCATAACTGGTCCTTTGTCTGTTTAATCTATATTTCTTTTACTCCCCTCAATCGCTGTGTAGTGGCTTGCAATTTTCTCTGGGTTAAAGATGCAAGATATTTCACATGGTCACAAGTGCATTTCAGCCTTGCAACAAAATCAGAACTGAATTGTAATTTGCTGTACATTCTCACCTGTGTGGTAGAATTTTCCAGAATATCCGAGGTTGAAGGTAAAGTTGGGGACCTGGGTTCGCAAGAGGTTTTGAGTTTCAAGTAATGCCTAAAAAAAGCAAATTGTAAAATTATTGCTCCAGGATGTGGTCTTTTAATATGATACATTCGAACGTAATGCTAAAAGTAACTGTCCTATATTTTTTGTTGTTACGAATGGATGAAAAATCAATGAAATGGAATTCATATTTTTATTTCAGTCTAATGAAAGCCACATGACACCATCATCTTTATATTTAATTTTAGAAGTATTCATTAAAATAATGAGCTCCAAAAATAAAACAGTACAAAAATATACCTTGATTTTGACAGTTTAGGTTTTTTAAAACGACTAAATGGCAGTGTTATTTTTTACAATTGATTGACCAGGTCTCCCTCAGCCAGAGGCAAGAAAACCAACATTTACACTGAGTATATGGACAAGAGCTGATTAAGGACAGAACATACATCGATGGTTTGATCTAAACTGTGCACCTACTGGACTGGAAAGCCTAGATTTTTCAGTTGGCCATTACCTGACTTTGCGGCACCAACCGGGTGGGCAGCAGTGGGAAATGGGATGCTGATCTTGTAACATTGGTTCTCCATCCCATGATACTACCTGTAGTCGGCAGAAACACCCACCCATTTTTAGCGAAATGCATGCAAATGAGGTGGTAATGTGGAGGTGATGCCACACACCCTATTGTTTGTCAGTTCTACCTCATTTGCACTATTTATATTCACACCCATTTCATACTTGTATCTGTGGTTGCAAGGCACCATGAAAATGCAAATAAGAATTTAAAGGAAACATTAAATGTGAAGAGGGGCAGTTTATATTTTTGTCATTTTTGCTGCTGCCTTTGTACCATTTGCTGAATGCCGACTATTCCCTCCTCAGACAGTGCACAATAGTTTTTCCATTACGGACTACTTTGTCTTCTTGGAAGAAGAGGAAGAGCAATGGAGGGGCGTCTAGCTGGTGGTGCTTTGCTAGAGGTATATGGCAGCCACAGCCTGGTATCCTCAAACCACTGTACACAGGTGGAAACATTCCTGCATTTGACTGAGGACCAGCACTTGCAGAAGCTTTGCTTTCCAAAGGAAGCCATCACAGAGTTATGTCACATGCTGCAAGTGGATATACAGTCACCTCCAACACAGACATTGCTCTGTCAGTGATTCTTAAGACCACCATTTCCCTTAACTCCTATACCAAAAGTCATTCCAGCCTCCTACTGGGTACATCTGTAACATAAGGCACAAAGCTGTGCACAAATGAGTCATGGATTCACTGTTCTATAGTGCTAGCAATTAGTGCTAGCTAGTCTCCCCTTGGACATTATGGCACTACAATTTTTTTTGCAGGATTCTCTAAGGGCATAAGTACCAAATGATAATAGCCACATAGCCATATATGCTTCATTGATCAATGCCTATACATACAACAACACAAAGGGATTCAATTGTCTCAATGTGTAGCACATTTACAATAAGCAGAACACCAAATATTAGAGTGAAATCTTTGTTTTGAGGTACCCCAATGTTCCAGAGCCGCTTTACCCAGAAAAGTAGGTCTCAAGGTGGCTAGTCATGTTGTGTTGACTACTGCATAGCTTTGCCTCACAAAAATGTCTCCAGAGAGGCCTTGTGGGATGAAAACAGTTCATGGGCAGCAGAAGGATCAATCAGAGGAATAATATCCTGAAGAGAAGGGCAACCTGTTGCTGGCTGCAAGAGAATTCATGACATGTTGATGCCAGAAACCTTCTCAAGAGTACCTTATCTATCAAATTGTAGCCAGAGAATCACCCCAATGGCTTCACTTCCCATTCCCCCATGGTTACCTCTGGAGTCCTCCAAGGATCTTCACTTAGCCTCCTACTACTTCTCATCTTCATGCTGCCCTTTGATGACATTACCCGATAAAATGACATCAGATTCCACATGTACACGGATGACACTCAGTTCTATCTCACCACCACCTCTTTTGACCCTTCCGCTGTCTCTGATTTGTCTCACTACTTGTCTGACATTCAGTATTGGATAACCAGAAATTTCCTCTCAGTAAATATTGGGAAGACTAAAGCCATTGTCCTCAGTCCCCACCACAAACTCCATTCCCTGGCTATCAATCCCTGCCTCTCCCTGTCAAGTGTCAGAAGCTGAGCTAGACCATTTGCAACCTTGTTGTTGTTTTTGACTCCAAGAAGAGTTTTTGACTACATAATTGCTCCATCACCAAGGCTGCCTACTTTCAACTCCGTAACATCGTCCAACTCTGACCCTGCCACAGCTCATCTGCTGCTGAA
Organism: Heterodontus francisci; assembly: GCF_036365525.1. Classification (NCBI taxonomy): domain Eukaryota; kingdom Metazoa; phylum Chordata; class Chondrichthyes; order Heterodontiformes; family Heterodontidae; genus Heterodontus; species Heterodontus francisci. The sequence goes on from NC_090371.1 coordinate 185,007,448, forward strand.
ATACTAATCCATACCTTTGTTTCCACAAGACTTGACAATTCCAGTGCTCCACCTGCTGCCATTATCCTAACTCGCACCAAGTCCCGTTCACTCATCGTCCCTGTATCTGTTGACCTACATTGGCTTCCAGCCTCAACTTTAAAATTCTCATTGTTGTTTTCACTTCCCTCCAGGTCCTCACCCCTCCCTATCTCTGTAAACTCCCCCCGCCCGACAAGCCTTTGAAATCTCTGCACTCCTCTAATTCTAGCATCTTGCGAACCCCCGATATTAATCGCTCTACCGTTAGCGACTATGTTTTCAGCTGCTTGACCCTAAAGTTTAGAATTTCCTCCCTAAACCTTTCCATCTCTCTATCTCCCTCTCTTATTTTAAGATGATCCTTTAAAAACTACCTCTGTGACAAGCTTTTGGACATCTGTACTGCTATCTCCTTCTGTAGCTCAGTGTCAGATTTTGTTTGATAATGTTTTTGTGAAGCACCTTGGAATGTTTTGCAATGTTAAATATGCTGTATGAATCCTGTTATTTTTGTACTAAATCTGGCCACTGCATACACCTTCCCCTTTCCCATCATAAATATGCCATCATCCACAGACCTTTCTCAGGGCAGATTTATCCAGCTCCCATTCATTCCACCTGATAACAGCAAATTTCAAAACTTTCCACAAGAAAACCCACACTGTGCATTGTGTTTGTGTGTGACTTTGAGTATGTGTGCCTGTGAGTGCACGTATGTGTATGTTCCTGTGTGTTTCTATGTGTGCATATGTGTAGGTGTGTGAACTCCCAGTCCTTCTTAACACTGTTTTCCTTTAGTGCAAGCATGTGATTTTTAAACCCTTAAAACAAGTCTCTTGGGACTGATATGTCTCTTGTCTCACAGCAGTTAAGTTTTGAGCTAGACCTGTTGCAGGTTACAGCTCCAGGAATGCTGCTTGTTATCCTGGCCCTGCATCCTTTCAGTCATAATGTACAGGCATTGGAAGAGACTGGCAGGAGGGGCCAAATTTGCTGCCATCCTGAAAGGTGGGAGCATCAAGTGTGCCAATTCCTACCATGTCATTAGGACTGGTTATTGCTTGTGTGTGGCCACTGAGCAGCAGGAAAATGGGCCTAATGGTGCCAAGAAGATCAATGAGGCCCTGTGGGATGCTTGTTTCCAACCCAGCTCCAATCTTTTGGAAACAGAGAGAGAGCCCTCTCCAATCTGGCACCACATGTCTCTATGGCAGCGATCCAAGCATCTGGAGAGATAGTACAGACTGCCTTTAGGACTTTTCTCATGGATCTGTCTGTTACACGTACCCTGAAGCTGCCATGCACTCCACAGTTGACTCCAGTGATGCAAAGCTAGCCTGGCAGTGCAAGTGGACTCAGATGTTAGAGGTTTGGTGAGATGGTGTCTACTGCAGTTCTCTCACACATGTTATGTCCTTGAAAAGGAATGTGAAGCAATTGAAATACATTTGGATACCATGATGTGCAGAAAATTCGAAGTGTTAGCATGAAGCCCATAATGAGTGTGTTAACAGGTGCATGCACCAAGCAATTAGACTCCATATCAGACATTTTGTGAGGTGATACAGGTACGCCTGTGAATGAATGAGCAGTTCCAGATGAAGCCGAAGGACTGAATTTTACGAGTGCACTGCAGTTCGCGGCGGCACACTCTAATGGCGGCATACAACCCGCGCGGATGCGCCGTCCCTGAGCCCCCGCGATATTACGCGCAGGGGCTCATTTAAATAGAGGGGCTGGAGCGGCTGCCCCTGATGACGTCATCGGGGGCGGCTGCTGCGTCCCTGGCAACGGCGTCCAGCGCCACCGCGCAGGCACCGGTGCCATTTTTAAAGGGCTTTAAGCCCTTCAGTAAAATTTTCATATTTAAAGTTGCAGCATTGTGAAATTTTATTAAATAAAAAATTTTGTGGTGGAGGCCCTTCCCCAAACCCCCCCCACCCCCACAATGGTCATTTCAATTCCCAAAATGACCAACACATGCCTTTTTCCCTACCCGAACTTTACCCTCTAAACTTCTAACATTTGGCCTATAACCCCTTCCCACCATTCCCACATCCAATAAAAATTGATTTCCCTGCTCCTCCACCCATCCCGACCTGAAAATTGTATTCCTTGCCCCCTCCCCACCAGGTTCTTGCCTCGGAACTCCGTGTGCAAGCTGCTTTCGGAGTCGGTAAAATCGGCGTGGGATGTCCGCCACCTGCAGGTAAGTTTATTTGCATCTCATTTAGGTTCATTTCAACATGCAGATGAAGGGCCCGCCACCAGGCGGTGGGGCGCCCGCACCAAGGTACCCCCGCTGCTGGTAATACTTGGCAGCACTTCTAGACATCGCGGGTTGAGGGGGGCCTCTTCCCCCAAAATCTTACCGGCCCCCGCGGCACGACCCATGGCGTCAAGGGGCCGGTAAAATTCAGCCCTAAATGTGGAAAAACCACTGCACTGCTGTAAGCAAAGTGCTTTTGCAGGCTTACAGTTCGGAATAAAGCTTCCATTTTCGAATAAGGCTTTCTAAGTAACCACTGTAGTTTAATTAGGCAGCTAAAGATTGAAACCTTGTCCAGTCAAGGTTGTCCTTGAAGTATTGGGGAAGCATTCTTTTCTTCGTGTTATCTTATGTTTTATAGATGGTTTCAGGGAGGCTTGGAAGCTCAAGTACTGGGTGTTATCTTGGATGAGGCAATAGAACAGATGGCTGATAGAGAGGGACAAAGAACATTATTGATGGGAGGCCTCACATGATTTCAGGGTTAGGAATAAGGGTGCTTTTTATTTTTATAAGACTGAACTGGGAGTATAGATATTAGAATTTTCCTGGGCTGAAATTGGACTGCTCATGTGTTACCACAAGGCCATTCACAATCAATCATCTTGAATCCTGGGAGATAGGATTGGGGTAATATATTAGCATATATTCAGAGAGTGGGACCAATCATGTCATTTTCTGTTTGGCAGGCTGCAATAGCAGAGGTACTGCAAGGATCAGTACTTGGGCCACAGTTCAATTTACAATCTATATCAATGGTTTAGATAAGAGCACTCTGTGAATTGTATTTAAGTTTACTAACGATACAAGGTTAGATGTGAGAGGGGTGCAAAGAGGCTGCAAAGGGATTTAGACAGGTTAAGTGAGTGCACAAGAACATGTAAATGAATATAATGTGGGGAAGTGTGCGGTTATCCACTTTGGAAGGAAATAGCTTTTTAAATGTTGAGAGGACTGGGAAATGTTGGTATTCAGAGAGATTTGACCGTTCTCGTACATGAAGCACAGAATGTTAACATGCAAATACAGCAAGCAATTAGGAAAGCAAATGGTATGCTAGCCTTTATTACAAAGGGACTGGAGTATAAGGTCAGGATTTTGTCTTGGCAATAGTTCCAGCGAGAGCCCCTTGGTGCCTCCTCTGGGGAAGGCCCGTCAAATCAAGTGCCAGTTGCCGTGGATTGCTGAGGGACCTAGGCCACAGGTGAGTCAGGGCGGGAGGGGTTTCGTGGGGAGGGCAATTGGCAGCAAGGGTAGGGGGGTGGCTCTCAGCGGACAACCCACTTCCCAATGCCAGGTCCGTCGATCAAGCATTACCTGCCTTTGAACAAGGGACACCTCCCCACCGTAGCCAGCAAGCAACCCTCATGGTTTTGCTTGGTATGCTCCCCATGTAGCAACAGGCCTCCCGCCACTGGGTTAATACCAGCGGAGGCAGGATAAGGCCCTTAATTGGACATTAATTGCCCATTTAAGGGCCTCAATTGGCGGCAGGGCCGGAATGTCTTCCCACCTCAGACTTAATTTGGATAGAGGCGGGAAGGTGTGAGGGTCCCCCATGCCACCATTCCACCTGATAATATGCTCTCCCCTCCTCCAAACCCAACGCAGGGGGAGCATAAAAGTTCCCCTTAAGAGTGGAGAAGTATTACTGCAATTGTTTAGGGTCTTGGTGAAACCACACCTATGTATAGTTTTGGTCTCCTTACATAAGGAATAATATACAAGCCTTGGAGGGAGTCCAATGAAGGTTCAGTATCCTGATTCCTAGGATGAGGGGTTTGTCCTCAGGAGAGATTTAACAGACTCAGCCTATATTCCCTGGCATTGAGAAAAATGAGAGATGATCTTTTTGAAATATATGAAAATTTTTAAGTGGATTGATGGGGTTGATGGAAGAGCTTTTCCGCTGGCTGAGGAGTCTAGAAGATGGGCTCACAGTCTCAGATTAAGGGGTTGACCATTTCGGACAAAGATGAGGAGAAATTCCTTGATTCAAAGGTTGTGAATCCTTGGAATTCTCTACCCCAGAGAGCTGCAGATGCTCAATCGTTGAATATATTCAAGACAGAGGTTGATTGATTTAGGATACTAGGAAAATTAAGGGATATGGGGATAGTGCGGGAAGGTGGAATTAAGGTAGATGATCAGCCATGATTATTTTGAATGGCAGAGCAAGTTCGAAAGGCTGAATGACCTACTCTTGCTCCTAATTCACATGTTTTTTTATGTTCTAATGTTAACAGGTTCTATCTGATTTCAACCAAATATGCTATAAGTATAACAATTGTTTTTTGCCTTCTTTATTTCTTGTTTTGTAAGCATCTTTTTTAACTATAATAAACATATATACTTTAGAGCAAGGCTCCCTCTAGTCTCTGAGTATCACAGGCTGAATCTTATATAAACCATTTATAGCAGCCTTCTGGACATTGGTGGCAAGCAATTAAAACACTTTGACAGAGACTTAAGGGAGTTCATTGTAAGTGACAGACATACTGGGTTAGAAATTGGTATGCATTGCACCAGTTTTTCAGGTGTAAAACATGCATAAAGCATACCAAGTTAGCAGTGGAACAACCTGTGCCCAACCTGCAGGCTAAATTTGTCAGGCCCTTATTTTAGGCATCCTATGCGGTCCCCTAAAACAGGCATTAGGTCCATTAAATGTGTAAATGAGGAGCCTAAAGCCGGTTGAAGAATCCCATCCAGAAATTAGTTTGGAATTAACGGGGCAAGAGTTGGGCTCCCCTGCCTCAGGATTTCTCAGCTACAACCAAGAAGTTCCTTTGAACCAGGAGGAGCAGGAGTGCTCCTCTGACTCCACAGGAATTGTGATCACTCCCCACTACAACCCCCACCCCTCCCCATAGCCCACTCCAGTCCCCCATCCTGGTACTTAACTGAGGACTGCTGCCAGAAAGGCAGGCAATCCAACATTGATGTCGTTGCTTGGGCGAGCTGCCCGTAGAGGCACAACTCATGCCAATGGCACGCATCTTGTATTCTGATGAGGTCAGGGAATAAATTTCCATCAATCCTTGGGCCTGTAGGCTCAGGCTCAGGCTGAGTGTGCAAAATCTACCACCTACTGTGCATTTCTGAAGGTATGATGTGATTCGCTGATCATACTAGGTCTGGTAAGGTGATTAAACTTTCTCCAACATTGACTGGCTATTGCAGTTGGGAGTCACTACTCATGCTTGCTGCCCTTACAACCTTTCTTCATTGTTCTTGTGCTGTTCTTTCTCAGTCTCTGTGCCTCTTTCCCCTGCCTTACTTCATCCAGCAGCACTTTGACAGCTCCATCTGAAAACCTAGGAGTTCTCTATATTGCCAGAGATAGAACAGACGTATTTTGCCAGTTACCTTGCTGTTGTACTCCCAAGCTTTTATTAGCAATAACTACCCTATTAGGTAGTTTCCTATCCTTTCACACAATCACAGAAAGCACCCAGTCATATTCTTGACTTTGAATTTGTCCGATTAAGTTAGGCAGAACCCAGGAACAAAAAGAAAAACTTGAATTTATATTGCACCTTTCACAATCTCAAGAGATCCCAAAGTGCTTTACAGTCAATTAAGTATTTTTGAAGTATAGTCATTGTGATAATGTAGGAGACATGGCAGCCAGTTTGTACACAGAAAGCTCACACAAATAGCAACGAGATAATTTGTTTAATGAGGGATAAATATTGGCCAGGGCACCAGGGAGAACTCCCTTGCTCTTTTTCAAATAATGTCATGGGATCTGCTTCAGTTTAACAACCTATCTGAAAGACTGCACCTTCGACTATGTTTCAGTCAGCTCATATCAGGCAGATGCAAATTTCACTAAGCAGTAAAATCAGATGGACACACCTAGAGCTCATCCACTGCGCCACCGAGATTCCTATAGTGAGTATAAACATTCTTTAAAAAGTATTGCTTATTCCTAAGTTTAATTTCCATGGTTAGATCTGAATATAGAAATATTAATTTATATTTTGCTCCATATACCACTACCCTGTCAGTTGTAATACACTTTGTAGGATTCTGTATTTTTTGCATGCAAGACTGCAGGAGATACCAGCCTGAACTGATCAGAATTTAAAAAAAATTAAAACTTGCATTGGTAGTGGTTTTAGGCAGGATGGCAGGAAAGCCTGAGCTTTGGCTCAGGACAGCCCAATTTCTTGGAGGGTCTAAAAGCAGGTGTTAGCCCCCACACTTCTCCACATTGACATATTCAAGGGCCCCACTGCTTGGTTTAGGCGGCTGCCCCAGATGCCTGATGAACATTTCAGGTATTCTTGGGGTGCAAGGCAAAGCCTGTAAAATTGGTCATTTTTAGTCCAACATTGGTCAGAAGTGACCAATTTCAGCCCCATCAGGCTAATGTAAATAAGATTCGCATTGTAACTTACATGTTTCTCAAAATATAACATCCAATATGGTAAATCCATATTATTGACATCGTGAGGCCAGTTCCAAATTCAAGATTTGACTATAAAGTTCTAGCATTTACAATGAAATAAAACCAAAAAGAGTTTAACAGCAACTGTTTTGATTCATATTGCCATTAGCCATATCATAAACATGTATTTGGCCAGTTATCGTCAACATCAAATTCTATTTGAGCTATGTCAAAACAGCCTGCTAAATTCTTAATATACCTGAAGAAAAGTGACGACTAAATCGTCAAATTGAAATGAAATGGGATACTGTGTCAAACGAGCGTGCACAAAACCTAGTTCTACACAGCTTGAGACCTATAAAGTGGCACCATTAAAAAAAAGCATTACCGTTCTTCAGTTGCATGTGTTTACATAAAAGAAACATGTGCAAAGCCATTTTTGTTAACAATGAGGTAATGCTCATGTCACTGAAACACTTTATATGCATGAGGACAAAAAAAATGGCATTTCAAAATTGGAATTACTATGTAAATTGCATTTGGCTTGTACAACTAAAAAAAACCTTCCCAATCCAGTCAGCTCTTGAAAAACTGCATGTACCCAAATACAGAAAGTGGCACATTGCATTCTTTCACTGTAGTCAAAGTCCCCAATAATCCTCGTGTCGGTTGGTATGCGGCAACCAATAGCAATAACTGAAATCTGGAATAATCTTGCACAAAATTTCCTTGAGTCTTTATACTGACTAATATGGAACTTACATCAGCTTATTTTATGTTATATATTATTTTCAGCAGTGTTTTATTGAGAAGCTTTGGCAAAAGGCTCAATGTGCAGGACACCAACAAGGTCAGTAAAAGTTGAATCTGAAAGTAATGATTTGGTGACACCAAGATTAGGTGCTAAAAACCTAAAGATTGTAGGAGGAAGGAGGGAAGAGTTGCAAAGATTTGAGATCCCACAAAAGAGTTAAAAGACACAGTGATGAGCCCTGGTTTCAATGCAGCGAAGAAGTAAGGAAGAGAAAGAGCTTATAATATGACATATTTGAACACAGAAGAAATAAAAGAGGACTGTTTAGAGGGACATTGACCATAGTAGTAGATTTTTAGTGAGAAACCAGGACATGAAAAAGGAAACCATGTTTCCTAGAGGCAGCTTTACCAAGGCAGGAGATATCTTTAAAAACAAAGAGTAAAAAACATGTTGTTACAGATAAAGAAAGATCAGAGGCTATCCACAAATGCAAGATCCCCTTTAGCTATACAAATGTACTGTACAAATCTTGGATGGACTTGGATTTTCTAGAGAGTTATAAATTATTGTTACATAACATAGTGTACTGTTAATTTTAGTAAGAGTTGCCTGTGGAATCTGGCCTTGCACTTTTAACTGTAAGAAAAATAAGAGACTTGCTTTGGATTGAATTTGCAAAGTAAATATGTTGCTGTACTGTTGTCATGTAGTTGACTAATTCTGTAAGCAATACCTTTAATTCTGCATTATTGTACAAAATACGTACAGCAATCCTGGTAATTATGGAAGGATTGTACCCACCGGTCACATCCACTGCTGATGTTGACCCTGCTGGAGTATCCAGGATCAAAGACAGGTCACCTCATTAGCATACCATGGGTGAAAACCTACACCACAGGAAGCATCCACATGTTCCAAGCTGCTTGGCCATAGCCCCCTTATGTGCCCCCAACCCCACCTCCAAATCCCCCTATCCCTGAAAGGGTTCTGTCCTGTTCCTAGTTGTCTGTTTTATAAAAGCGAAGATAAACATAGCTAAAATATCTCTCATTTTTGAAACTCTGAGGTAGGTATCACAGCCACCTGGCTGGTGTGCCTTGTCTCACTAGGTATACTTTTGCGAAGGCCATGGAAGCTTCCAACATGGTGAATCCCCATCCCAACTCTAATGTTGCCACAGGGACACTTCTTACAAGACCTGGAGGAACTCCAATAATAGGTATATTTGGCTCTTTGGGCATTTTTGCACATGGAATTTTGGCAGGAGTGTACCAGAAGGACAGAGGATTTTTGGCCCCATGCTTTCAAGTATACCTCATGAAATAAATACTTCCAATAAATAAGTTTCTTACATCTTACCCAAAGAGTTTACTTCATATACGGACTTAATAGATTGAATAGTTGCCACAGTACTAGTGATTTAATGTCATTTGCAAAGTGTTGCAGTCTGAGTTCTGTATATTTTGTAATAAATATTATCCTCTTTACCTAAGTTTTCTTTATCAAGTAACATAAAAAATTACCCTCATTTTATATTCGTAAAACTTTTCATAAATATTAAAATTATGTCTTCTGTTGGAATATGACTAGAATAATATACAGCATGACTGCAGCAAAATAAAAACTGCATGTGGAAAACTAAAATCCTTTCTCTTCAAATCAGTGCCAAGATGTAATCGTGTCAACATTAAAAGCTGTACATGAGCTTTCTTAAGCAATATACAAAAACCAATAGGAGAAGCAAAGAAAATCCATCTGGGCTTCTAATTATATGCCAGTAATTTCTAAGAACACTTCTTCTGTCCAAATTAGGTGATTTAAGTATACCTAAAAACAAGATGCCAGCCTGGTGAAGCGACAACACAGGACTACTTGCATGCTAAATAGCAGAAGCAGCATGCAATAGACAGGGCTGAGCAATCCCACAACCTAGAGAGCAGATCTAAGCTCTGCAGTCCTGCCACATGCAAACGTGAATGGTGATAGACAATTAAACAACTGACAGGAGGAGGACGCTCCACAAACCTCCCTATCCTCTACGATGGTAGAGCCCAGCACAAGAGGGCAAAAGACAAGACTGAAGCATTTGCATCTATTTTCAGCCAAAAGTGCCAAGTGGATGATCCATCTTGGCCTCATCCTGAGGTCCCCAACCTCACAGATGCCAGGCTTCAGCCAATCCAATTCATTCTGCATGATATCAAGAAGCAGCTGAAGGCACTGGATACTGCAAAGGCTATGGGTCCTGACAACATTCTGGCAATAGTACTGAAGACCTGTGCTCCAGAATGAGCTGCGCCCCTGGCAAAGCTGTTCCAGTACAGCTACAACACTGGCATTTATCCGGCAATATAGAAAATTGCCCAGGTATGTCATGTCCACAAAAAGCAGGACAAATCCAACCCAGCCAATTAACGTCCTATCAGTCTACTTACGATCATCAGCAAAGTGATGGAAGGGGTTGTCAAAAGTGCGATCAAGCGGCACTTGCTCAGCAATACCCTGCTCACTGATGCTCAGTTTGGGTTCCGCCAGGACCACTCAGCTCCTGACCTCATTACAACCTAGGTACAAACATGGACTAAAGAGCTGAACTCCAGAGGTGAGGTGAGAGTGACTGCCCTTGACATCAAGGCAGCATTTGACGAAGTATGGCATCAAGGAGCTTTGGTAAAACTGGAGTCAATGGGAATCAGGGGGAAAGCTCTCTGCTGGTTGGAATCATATCTAGACAAAAGAAGATGGTTGTGGTTGTCTCAGAATCATCTCAGTCCCAGGATTGAGTCCCTCAGGGTAGTGTCCTGGGCTCAACCATCTTGAGCTGCTTCATCAATGACCTTCGTTCCATCATAAGATCAGAAGTGGGGATGTACGCTGATGATTGCACAATGTTCAGCACCATTCACGACTTGTCAGATACTGAAGCAGTCCATGTCTGTATGCAGCAAGACCTGGACAACCTCCAGACTCAGGCTGATAAGTGGCAAGTAACATTCGCGCCACACAAGTGCCAGGCAATGATCTCCACAAATAACAGAGAATCTAACCATCTCCCCTCAATGGCATTATCATCGCTGAATCCCCAACTATCAACATCCTAGGGGTCACCATTAACCAGAAACTGAACTGGACCAGCCACATTATTACTGTGGCTACAAGAGCAGGTCAGAAGCTGGGAATTCTGCAGTGAGTAACTCACGGTCTGTCTCCCCAATGCCTGTCCACCATATACAAGGCACAAGTCAGGAATGTGATGGAATATTCTCCATGCCTGGATGAGTGCAGCTCCAACAACACTCAGAAACTCAACACCATCTAGTACAAAGCAGCCCGCTTGGTTGGCACCCCATCCACCACCTTCAACATTCACTCCCTCCACCACAGATGCACAGTTGCAGCAGTATGTACCATCTACAAATTGCACTGCAGCAACTCACCGAGGCTCCTTCAACAGCACCTTCCAAATCCACGACCTATACCATTTAGAAGGACAAGGGCAGCCGATGCATGGGAACACCACCACCTGCAAGTTCCCCTCTAAGCCACACATTATCCTGACTCGGAAATATATCGCCATTCCTTCACTGTCACAGTGTCAAGATCCTGGAACTTCCTTCCTAACAGCGTTGTTGGAGTACCTACACCCCAATGACTGCAGCGGTTCAAGAAGGTAGCTCACCACCACCTTCTCAAGGGCAATTAGGGATGAGCAATAAATGCTGGCCTAGCCAGCGATGCCCACATCCCCCGAATGAATTAAAATAAAATTCCTGTAGTACTTCTTAGTTTATGTTGTATAGTATTGCATTTTTTTCTCTCAATGGCCAACTAGTTTCTGTAAATGAATAACACTTACGATTTGAAATCCAAATCTTGTCACCATCTGCTCTGAAGATTAACAATTATCGCAACTCTGTTACTGCGACAGGATTATGTGCAACCTCTTGCTACTCTTCCACAATCTCTCTAAGTAGGTGTAAAATATTATCAACCAATGAACGATTCGATAAACCAAACTACTAAGCAAATTTATTTATAAAATCAGACAGAATTATAAAACATAGGTCCACATTTTATGATTTTATGCCCTTGATGCAGAGCTTTGCGCAATAAGAGTGCTCATCAGGAATTTGTTGCTATGTTCGAATTCATGGCATGCGTAAGTTTTTTAATCCATTCATTTCAATCGCTTGAAAATTATGCAAGGCACAAACAAGGCCCCAATTTTGTGGACCAATGTCGGGCAATACAAAGCAAAATTGGTCAGATGTTTTTTCAAGTGTTTCTAGTAACTACTTAAAACTGGTATTAGGCTCCTTAGGCTAAAAGCCTGCTCTGGTGTACAATTTAAACCTGACCCGAGCCCGACTCAACCACATCTAACCTGAACCCAACTCGGGCCTGAGTCCTTTCTTTTTTTCCCGTGCCCGACCCGACCCGACTACCGGAAATTAATGACACTTACTCGTACTCTTACTTCCCTTTCCCTCCCTGACCAAAAGGCAGCACTGCCACAGTGTCCGACCCGACCTGACCCGAGCCCCAATGCCGGATCTGGAAGAGCAACCCGACCCAAACCCGACACACGTTGTTGGGTCCCATCGGGTTCGGGTTGGGTAGCCATGCTCTACCTTAGGCATGTAAATGAGTGACCTAACACCTCTATTAAGACCTCTCTGGAAATTGGTCCTAACTTGCACTGGCTCTGCTCATGTTCATGTGCTGTGGTCTAAGAACTGGTCACCACCAAATAGGTGAGCTTTAGGGTTTATTAAAAAAATGTTGTGCCGGGGGAGCAGGAGTACTCCTGATGGCTGCTGCCATTTGCGATTGGCTTTCTTCCACACCACTCAGCTGAGGTCACTGCTGGGTGAGGCAGGCAACCCAATGTTTATTATTACAGAAATCAGGCATCAATAAATTTCTATCACTTGATGCCTGCGACACCCCAAATAGCAACATTTCAAGATTATTTGTGTGTTTATGGAACAGGATGGCACATAAGGGATTTTCCAACTTCACACCATTAGTGAGAAGCTTAGCTTACTGGGTACACATAATGGAAATTCAGAAAATGAATTAAAATAGGAAAAGATGTGCACACACCCAATTTCCAATGTGGACGCCCAGAAGGCTAAGCTCGTCGGCATTATTGCAAAGGCAAAATACTACCCTATAATAAAAGGTAGCAGAGCAAAATTGGAGGTGAAGCGCAAGTATTAAAAACCTTTGACACTATTTAAAAAGGCCACCCTGGACATCACTGAATTTAAGAACAAAAGAAAATCAAACTTTCAAGCAGCCTCCAGCCACAGCCTATATCTGATTAATCTAACATGGACTTCACTTTCATACCATTTGTTGATCCCCTAATTTAGCAAGCACTAAGCTCCCTCCCGGCCTCCATGGAAGGAAAATCAGTGGCCCCAAAGTTTTGCAGGGGTTCACCTGATCTCCTGCCATAAATCTGTGGAAGATCGACTGAACCACTAGAGAAATGGCATAAATGGAGGTTTAACCAATATCTGATAAAGTCATGGAAATTTAGGACTAGTATCTCAAATCTCCTACTCAAATGGGCAAGATTTTAACTCATTCGAAACCTATCCACTTTCACAGAGTTAAAATCAGGCTTGGTCGAGTCAACCCTCAATATAGTGAATTTTTTGTCTATAGAAACATTGTGAATCAGCTTCGTAACATGCAAGAAGCTGCCTCATTTGAAATGCCTATTTGGATGAAATGGAGACATCACAAGTCTAATGTGCAAAGATTGGAATTTTGTGGAATCAAGCTTAATTGCCACCCGTCCTTCAAATAATGAGCACAATGATTTTGATGATTCATTAACAGTTGACTTCCTTGAGAAAGATGAGCAGAAGCAGAGAAAGCTGCCAGAGATTTCAGGTGGCATCAATAGCGTATTGTTTGAATTATCTCTATTGCAGCCATTGGCTGGGATTTTATCCAGATGACGGGAGTCTCAGCCACCGGCAAAAGCGCCAGCGAGAGCCCCGCATCGCTTCCTCTGGGGAAGGCCCGCTGCATTCTGTGCCAATTAGATGCTTAAGCTGACAGTGGCAGGCCTTCCCCAGGGTCAATCTGAGGCCGGCAGCTCTTCTACGGAGCAGCACCACTGCAGAGGCAATGGCTGCTGCCAGTACTGGACTCACCAGTAGCTGTGGATCACCGAGGAATGTAGGCCACAGGTGAGTCGGGGCAAAAGGGGCTTTGTGCAGTTTGCGTCACAGGGGAAAGGGGTTTAGGGGGGTGAGCAGCAAAGGCAGGGAGTGGCCGCCAGCGGGCACCCCCTTCCCAATGCTGGGTCCCTCGATCAGGCACTAGGTGCCTTCTAACAAGCAACCCCCCCACCCCCAACTGGAGCCAGCCAGCAACCTGCACAGTTTTGCTTGGTTTGTTCCCTGTGCGGCGACAGGCCTGCCTGCCACTGAGCTAATACAAGCGGAGGTGGGATGAGGCCCTTAACTGGGCATTAATTACCCTCTTAAGGGCCTCAATTGAAAGCAGGGCAGGGAGGCTGTTCACAGGCCTTCCTGCCCCAGACTTAATTTGGGTGGAGGCGGGAAGGTTGCGGGGTCCCCTCCTGCCATTATCTCACCTGATTAAATGCTCCCCCCACCTCCAAACCCAACACAGGGGAGTGCATAAAATTCCCCCCATTGTATCTAGAGACCTGGGAGTGATCATGAAACGCTGCACATGGAGAATTTGGTTCAGATGTGAGGCTGTTACAGAGCAAATCCATCTGCAATTGCACCCAACAGCCTGAGTCTTCAGATAGCAACTCCAAGACAGGCATTAAAATAATTGGGAATCGTGTAATTATGATTAACTCATCGAAGTGTTGTCCTTTAGCATTCACTATTTAAAATTAAATAGAGTTTTCAGCATAGAAACAGGCCATGAGAAAGAAATAGGGTGTTGAACTGCCCAATTGTCTGCAGTTTTCTATGCATGCAACTTGGGTTTCTTTTCTTTCACTTTTTGCCTGCCACTTCTCTGTTCCCTCTCTTTAGTCTTTGAAAAGGGTGCAAATGGATTGAGACTTCTTTTCAAAAGATCTTCAGAATTTTTGTCCCCCAAAATTGACATTCCCCTTTAATTGGCCCCGACCATTTAATGCTCAAGTTTATTCTCTCACCGCTATCATGCTGCTTAGATACATTCAAATCTACACCTAAAACTATGCAAATAGCCTCGAAAAATTGGGGGCAAGCATAAAATTAAACAAAATTTACAGCACAGAAACAGGTCATTCAGCCCAACTGTTCTGTGCTGGTAGTTATGCTCCACATGAACCTCCTCCCACTCCACTTCATCTAACATTATCTCCATATTCCTTCGATTCCTTTCTCCCTCATGTATTTATCTAGCTTTCCTTTAAAAGCATCTATGCTATTTGCCTCAATTACTCCATGAGGTAGTCTTTCTCTGAAAATTAATTGTAATAAATCACCAGCGATAACTCCTGCACTTCAGTGAAAGAAAAGGTTTTCAAAAAAAGTTGAAATGATTATAGTGCTTTACTTTGCAGGTTTGAATACCATGAGGGGCAGTACACATGTGAAATCTCACAACAGGGGCATTGTTCTGTGCAGTCTTGGTGTCAGGATGCCACCAGTCTCTATTGGTTTGTTAGAAGGCAGGCATCAAGAAGCCAACATTTCATACTGTGCCCATTGGTTACTCTCAGAACCAGAAAAAACTCAGCTGACAGTTAGTTACATGTTGGCACTGACTGCAGGAAAACAACTTTCGACTTTGACTTTCATGTGTAAATAATCTCAAATTTTTGAGTAAATTAAGGGTAAGTCATGACAGGGCAGCTTGGCAGCATGGACTACTCCTCCTGTGCAATGTGGAAAGTCAGGGACACTTCCAGTGTCCAGGGTGAGCACGTGTGCAGGAAGTGTCTCCAGCTGCAGCTACTCAAAATCCAAGTTTCGGATCTGGAGTGGCAGCTGGGGACACTGTGGACTATCCGCGAGGCTGAGATCATCGTGGATAGCGCATACAGGGAGGTGGTCACACCGCAGGTAAAGACTGCTTAGGCAGAAAGGGAATGGGTGACCGCCAGGCAGAGTAGAAGAGCTAGGCAGGTAGTGCAGGAGTCCCCTGGGTTCATCTCCCTCTCCAACGGATTTTCTGCTTTGAATACTGTTGAGGGAGATAGCTTCTCAGGGGAATGCAGCAAGAGCCAAGTCTGTGGCACCACGGGTGGCTCAGCTGCACAGGAGGGGAAGAAAATGAGTGGGAGAGCTATAGTGATAGGGGATGCTATCATAAGGGGTACAGACAGGCATTTCTGTGGCCGCAAACGTGACTCCAGGATGATATGTTATCTACATGGAGCTAGGGTCAAAGATGTCACAGAGCAGCTGCAGGACATTCTGAAGGGGGAGGGTGAACAGTCAGAGGTCATGGTTCCTATTGATACCAATGACATAGGTAGAAAGAGGGATGAGGTCCTGCAATACGAATTTAGGGAGCTAGGTAGCAAATTAAAAAGCATAACCTCAAAGATTGTAATCTCAGGATTACTCCCACTGACACGTGCGAGTGAGTATAGGAATAGGAGGATAGAGCGGATGAATGCGTGGCTGAAGAGATGGTGCAGGAGGGAAGGCTTTAGTTTCCTGGATCACTGGGTCTGTTTCTGGCAAAGGTTGCACCTGAACCAGAACGGGACCAACATCCCTACAGGGAGGTTTGCTAGTGCTGTTGGGGGGGGGGGGTTTAAACTAATTTGGCAGGGGGATGGGAGGCAGAGTGGAAGTACAGTAGGGGGTGATGCACAGCCAAATATAGAAGAGAAACTAAGTCAGTCAGGAAGGCAGAGCAAATATAGACCTGTTAAGGCACAAGCGAATAATGCAAGGCTGGATTGCATCTATTTTAACGCAAGGAATCTTACAAGTAAGGCAGATGAATTGAGGGCATTGATTAACACATGGGAATATGATATTATTGCTATCACAGAGACATGGTTGAGGGAAGGGCAGGACTGGCAGCTCAATATTCCAGGGCATAGAATCTTCAGGCGTGACGGGGGGAGGGTGTAAAAGAGGAGGTGGCATTGCACTATTGATCAAGGAGTCAATTACTGCAGTAAGGAGGGATGATATCTTAGAAGGTTCCTCAAATGAGGCCATATGGGTAGAACTCTAAAACAAAAAGGGGGCAATCACTTGGCTGGGAGTGTATTACAGGCCTCCGAACAGTCAGGGAGAGATAGTGGAACAGTTATGTAGACAAATCTCAGAGAGGTGTAAAAATAATAGGGTAATAAAAGTAGGGGATTTCAACTTACCCAATATTAACTTTGTCTTAGTGCAAAAGGCTTAAAGGTGGCGGAATTCTTAAAATGCATCCAGGAGAGCTTTTTGAGCCAGCATGTAGAAAGTCCAACAAGAGAAGGGACGGTACTGGACCAAATCTTAGGGAATGAAGCCGGACAAGTAGTAGAAGTGTCAGTGGGGGAGTATATCGGGAATAGTGACCATAACTCTGTACGATTTAAGGTAGTTATGGAAAAGGACAAAGATGGACTGGAAATAAAGGTACTGAATTGGGGCAAGGTCGATTTCAATATGATAAAACAGGATCTAGCCAAAGTGGACTGGGAGCAGCTACCTGTAGGAAAGTCTACACAAGGAAAAAGTGAGAGTTCAGGGCCAAAATGTTCCAGTAAAAGTGAAGGGTAGGACCAGTAAGTCCAGGGAAACCCTGGAGGTCAAAGGATATAGAGGATTGGATAAGGAAAAAAAAGGAGGCTTATGGCAGATTCAGAGTGCTGAAAACAGCGGAGGCCCTAGAGGAATATAGAAAGTGCAGAGGAGTACTTAAAAAAGTAATTAGAAGAGCGAAGAGAGGGCATGAAAAAACACTGGCAGGCAAGATAAAGGAAAATCCCAAGATGTTTTATAAGTATATTAAGGCAAGAGGATAACCAGGAAAAGAGTAAGGCCCGTTAAGGACCAAAGTGGCAATCTGTGTATGGAGCTGGAGGACGCAGGTGAGGTTTTAAATGATTACTTTTCATCTGTGTTCACTATGAAGAAGGACAATGTTGGTGTAGAGATCAGGGAGGGGGATTGTGATATACTTGAACAAATTAGCATTGAAAGGGAGGAAGTATTAGCGGTTTTAGCGGGCTTAAAAGTGGATAAATTCCCAGGCCCAGATGAGATGTATCCTAGGCTGCTATGTGAGGCAAGGCAGGAAATTGCAGGGGCTCTGACACAAATTTTCAAATCCTTTCTGGCCACAGGAGAAGTGCCAGGGGACTGGAAGACAGCAAATATGGTAGCATTATTCAACAAGGGTAATAGGGATAAACCAGGTAATTACAGGCTAGTGAGTCTAACATTAGTGGTCGGGAAATTACTGGAAAAAATTCTGAGGGACAGGATTAATCTCCACTTGGAGAGGCAGGGATTAATCAAGGACAGTCAGCATGGCTTTGTCAGGGGGAGATCATGTCTAACAAATTTGATTGAATTTTTCAAGGCGGTGACTAGATGTGTAGATGAGGGTAAAGCAGTTGATGTAGTCTACATGGATTTCAGTAAGGCTTTTGTTAAGGTCCTGCATGGCAGATTGGTCAAGAAGGTAACAGCCCACGGGATCCAGGGCAATTTGGCAAATTGGATCCAAAATTGGCTTAATGGCAGGAGGCAGAGGGTGATGGTCGAGGGTTGTTTTTGCGAGTGGAAGCCTTTGACCAGTGGTGTACCACAAGGATCGGTGTTGGGACCCTTGCTGTTTGTAGCGTACATTAATGATTTAGACGTGAATATAGGAGGTATGATCAGTAAGTTTGCAGATGACACGAAAATTGGTGGTGTTGTAAATAGTGAGGAGGAAAGCCTTAGATTACAGGATGATATAGATGGGCTGATAAGATGGGCAGAGCAGTGGAAAATGGAATTTAATCCTGCTAAGTGTGAGATGATGCATTTTGGGAGGACTAACAAGGCAAGGGAATATACAATGGATGGTAGGACCCTAGGAAGTACAGAGTGTCAGAGGAACCACTGAAGGCAGCAGCACAGGTAGATAAGGTGTTTCGGAAGGCATATGGGATACGTGCCTTTATTAGAATGTAAGAGTAGGGAGGTTATGATGGAGCTTTATAAAACTTAAATTAGTTAGGCCAGAGCTGGAGTACTGTGTACAGTTCTGGTCACCACACTATAGGAAGGATCTGATTGCACTGGATAGGGTGCAGAGGAGATTCACCAGGATGTTGCCTGGGCTGGAGCATTTCAGCTATGAAGAGAGACTGGCGAAGCTACGGTTATTTTCCTAAGAGCAGAGAAGATTGAGGGGGGACCTGATTGAGTATACAAAATTATGAGGGGCATTGATAGGGTAGATAGGAAGAAAACCTTTCCCTTAGCAGAGGTGTCAATAACCAGGGGGCATAGATTTAAGGTAAGGGGTAGGAAGTTTAGAAGAGATTTGAGGAAAAATGTTTTCACCCAGAGGGTGGTTGGAATCTGGAACACACTGCCTGAAGGGGTGGTAGGGGCAGGAACCCTCACAACATTTCAGAAGTATTTAGATGAGCACTTGAAACGCCATAGCATACAAGGCTACAAGCCAAGTGCTGGAAAATGGGATTAGAATAGATCGGCTTGATGGCCGGAGCGGACCCAGTGGGCCGAAGGGCCTGTTTCTGTGTTGTATAACTCTATGATTATAGAACATAGGGAAATTTAACAACTGGAGCACTGACTCTAGTTCTGGCCATCACACATTAGGAAGGATGTGAGGGTCCTTGAGAGGGTGCAGAGTAGATTTACCAGCATGGTTCCAGGGATGGGGGATTTTAGTTTCAAGGTTAAGTTGGAGAAGCTGGGGTTGTTCTCCTTGGAGCAAAGGAGACTGAGGGGAGATTTGATGGAGGTGTAAAATATTATGACAGTTTTGGATAAAATAGACGAAAAAATCTATTTTCATTAGCGGATGGTACAAGGACTAGGGACACAGAGATGCAGGCCGAATGTGAGGAAGAACTTTTTGACGCAGTGAGAGTGAATGACCTGGAACTCGCTGTCTGTGTGGAAGCAGACACCATCAATGATTTCAAAAGGAATTGGATGGGCACTTGAAGGAAATTAACCTGCAGGGCTACAGGGATAGGGTGAGGAAATGGGACTGACTGGATTGCTCTATGGGGAGCCAGCATAGACTTGATGGGCTGAATGGCCTCCTTCTTTGCCGTATATGACTCTATGTTATAGAGCAACCAAACTGAGCTGTCACACATGTCAGAGCTTAACAGTTAAATATGTTTTTTTTAATAAACTGTTCATTAACTACTTGTTGGGGAAAGATTTAATCTGGTCAATACTTGTCAGCAAAATTGTAAACAAACGTGGAAGATTTCCTCCATTCACTATTTCCAGGGAAATTGCAAAAGAACTTAAAAAGAATATTTTAGATTTTGCTAGACAGAGGAAATCTTCTCACAAAACAACTCGCACACAAGTAGAGAAACTCTTCCGGGTGTTTAATGAAACTTATTTTGTTTGGGAGGCAGACAAGCCTGAAGATACATTTTCATGTGGTCAGATGTCATTTATATCATTAAATTGTACGTATATAACTGAAAGAAAATAGGTTAACTTAATAGTCCTCCATGAAGCTATTGATGGCGCAGCAACAACTTGGACAGCAACTTTTGGATATTTACATTTAACCATGCATCTACCCCTTGCCTGAAGTCGCTGTACCATTTGTACATCAGTAATGGTGAGTGCTTTTAGCCTCGCTGATATTTTGACAGCAATATCTAGCCCAATATTTCTTCATGCGTGTACTATAAGGATGTAAAGGTTCAATACCAAAGACAGTGAGAAAGACCCCTCCCACTCTACTAGTGATGATGTAACGGTCACATGAGATAGGCTGCAGAAGAAGAGGAATAGCATGTAGGATGCTAGCTTAGGTGGCTTGTGGAGAGTAACTGTAAATAATAAAGTTGTTAGTTAATCTTTACCGGAGTCGAAGACTTTCTCTAGAACGCCCTGAAACTCTACGAATACAAACCCAACAACCAACAATGAGCACCGTAAATTTGAAAAATTATGCCCCATTCATTGCACAAGGTATAAATTTCTTAGACATGGAGTTTCGTCTCAAGCATGCTGTATTTTTTGATGCAACTCGTCCAATACCAGCGTAACCGGTAGGAAAGATTGTGACATTTGAAGCACAAATTGTGTTCAGTGCAACTCAAGTTTCCACAAACATTTGTGCTAATTTTAAAAACATCATGTTCGAAGCAAGTCCCGCCCATAAAACTGGCCATACCCCCAGGGTGAATTAATCACCATTGGGGGTTTCTCTTAACGGTGCTTGTTTGCAGGCATTCAAGGAGGTTCCAAAAATTAAGGTGAATCTTTTGGGCACAAGGGCCCGAATAGGTAGATTTTGAACTTTTTTTTAATTTAGTAAGGAACGGACCATTTTATCCCAATCTAACTTTAAAACTGTTTTGTACATTTTTTAAAAGGCAGTCTCAGTAATTTAAAATTGGGTTCCTCATAGGTGATGGAGCGACACTGCGATTTCCAATGCATCATTTTGTGATAAAGCCACTTTTAGCTGTATTAATCAGATTTTACCAAGTTACCTTTCTTGAATATACCAAGGATTATTTTTAAAGCAAAATTAAATAAAAACATTTTGAAATGCTGCCCAATTGCACTCATTCATACAGAAATTTTGGGCTGAATTTTACTAGCTCACCACCGATCGCGGCGGCGAACTTCAAAGATGGTGGCCCGCATGTGTGGGTTTTATTCTGCGGAGTATTGAGTATCAGGGCATGAAAACTCAAATGATGTTTCAATAAAATTTACAATCTTGCCAAAAATACCACAGAGGAAACAGCCTTAAACATATCAACAAAGTTGTTACAGATAAGGGGCCTCTGCCATCTGGCACTTCCAACAGGAGTAATTCTCCCAGGAGTACATCTGAAGAAATTGCAGCTGTAAAGTCCTAATTTTCTGTCCATTCATTTTAAGTATAAGACTGACGAGACTAGTAGCAGATCAATTCTGGTAAGAGTTCCAACCTCCGCTTGGGTTCTGCATTATAACTCACCAGATCGTTTCACTGACAACAGGCTCATTGGTAATTTACAAAAACAGTAACTTATATTTATATAGTGCCTTTAATGTAATAAAACGTCCCAGATATTGGGCAGACCTTTACCGGTCTCGGGCTGGGGTCTGGGAGGTGAGGGGCTGGTAAAATAATGGGGAGCCGCATCAGGATGGCTCCCTGACACAATCCTGATGCCAGAAATGTTTCCCAGCGGTGGGCTGGGAGCCTGATTGGTTGCCCACTACCGGAGGCAGACAGCCATTAAGGCAATTTTCCCGCCTGCCGGCATTTTGCTGCTGGCATAGTTACACCCTGCCGTGTGGGGAAGCCACCAGCATCATGGAGGCGGCCCCCCTAAGCCAGCAGGGGGCCAGAGTAGCTGCAGGCTCCATGCCCCAAAGAGGGGGCCACAGGGAAGAGAAGCATCTCATGCCCACATTTCCGTCCTTGGTCTCCTACAGTGTTCCAGTGAACCTCAACAGAAGCTCGAGGAACAGCACCTCATCTTTCGATTAGGCACTCTACAGCCTTCAGGACTCAACATGGAGTTCAACAATTTCAAAGCATGGCTGTCTCTTATTTTTTTTATTTTTTTCATTATTATATTTTATTTTTTAACCATGTCTTTGTCTTAAACTTGTTTTTCATGTTTGTGCTTTTGGGCAGAACTGTTCAATATTCTGTCATTAACACTCTCTCTGGACTAATGCGTTGTCTTTTACTATACTATTATCACTCCCTTTGCCTTTGTTATGTGACATCTCTGTCATTTAATCTCTCCTGCCCTCTGTCCTGTCACACACCTTTTGTTCTTCTTCCCTCCTCCCCCCTTTCACTTGCTCAAAGCCGAATACATTTCTTACCTATGCCAGTTCTGATGAAAGGTCACAGACCTGAAATGTTAATTCTGTTTATCTCTCCAAAGATGCTGCCGGATCTGCTGAGCATTTCCAGCACTTACTACTTTTATTGCAGATTTCCAGCATCCGCAGTGGCTGCATTTTACTAGCGGTGGTGATCTTCTGGACCAGCCGTCCTGGAGCCGCTGCGATATTGAGTCCTCCACCCGACCAGCAGACCCATTCACGCGCCTCCAGCATTCTCCCTCTACCTGGACCCCTCCCCCGGCCTCTAACCCGCTCTTGATCTCTTCATTGAAAACTGTCGGCGAGACATTGGTCATCTCAATTTCTCTGCCCCCCTCACTCACTCTAACCTGTCCCCCTCTGAACTTGAGGCACTCCGTTCTCTCAGGTCGAACCCCGACATGGTCATCAAACCTGCAGACAAGGGTGGTGCTGTTGTTGTATGGCATGCCGACCTCTACCTTGCAGAAGCTCAACGCCAACTCACAGACACTTCTTCCTACCTCCTTCTGGACCATGACCCCACCACCGAACATCAGGCCACTGTCCAAAGGACTGTCACTGACCTCATCTCCTCTGGAGATCTTCCCTCTACAGCTTCCAACCTCATAGTCCCGCAACCCTGGACAGCCCGCTTCTACCTCCTTCCTAAAATCCACAAACGGAACTGTCCCGGCAGACCCATTGTGTCAGCCTGCTCCTGCCCCACTGAACCTATTTCTTCCTATCTTGACTCTATCTTTTCTCCGCTGGTCCAGTCTCTTCCCACCTACATCCATGACTCTTCTGATGCCCAACGTCATTTTGACAATTTCCAGTTTCCTGGTCCCAACCGCCTCCTCTTCGCTATGGACGTCTAATTGCTCCGCACCTCCATCCCCCACCAGCACGGTTTGAGGGCTTTCCGCTTCTTCCTTGAACAGAGGCCCAACCAGTCCCCATCCACCACCACCCTCCTCCGCCTGGCTGAACTTGTTCTCACATTGAACAACTTCTCCTTCAACTCCACTCACTTCCTTCAAGTAAAAGGTGTTGCTATGGGTACCCGCATGGGTCCTAGTTATGCCTGTCTTTTTGTGGGATATGTCGAGCATTCTTTGTTCCAGTCCTACTCAGGCCCCCTCCCCCAACTCTTTTTCCGGTACATTGATGACTGTATCGGTGCCGTTTCCTGCTCCCGCCCCGAACTGGAAAAGTTTATCAACTTTGCTTCCAATTTCCACCCTTCTCTCACCTTTACATGGTCCATCTCTGACACTTACCTTCCCTTCCTCGACTTCTCTGTCTCCATCTCTGGGGATAGGTTGTCTACTAATATCCATTATAAGCCCACCGACTCCCACAGCTACCTCGACTACACTTCTTCATACCCTAGCTCCTGTAAGGACTCCATGCCATTCTCCCAGTTTCTCCATCTCCGACGCATCTGCTCTGATGATGCTACCTTCCACGACGGTGCTTCTGATATGACCTCCTTTTTCCTCAACCCACTGTTGTTGACAGGGCCCTCAACTGTGTCCGGCCCATTTCCCGCTCCTCTACCCTCACCCCTTCCCCTCCCTCCCAGAACCGTGACAGGTTCCCCTTGTCCTCACTTTCCACCCCATCAGCCTCCATATCCAAAGGACCATCCTCCGCCATTTCCGCCACCTCCAGCGTGATGCCACTACCAAACGCATCTTCCCCTCTCTTCCCCTGTCAGCATTCCGAAGGGATCATTCCCTCCGCAACACCCTGGTCCACTCCTCCATTACCCCCACCACCACCTCGTCCCCTTCCCATGGCACCTTCCCCTGCAATCGCAGGAGGTGTCATACCTGCCCATTTACCTCCTCTCTCCCCCAGGCCCCAAACACTCCTTTCAGGTGAAGCAGCGATTTACTTGTACTTCTTTCAATGTAGTATACTGTATTCGCCGCTCACAATGTGGTCTCCTCTACATTGAGGAGACCAAACGCAGACTGGGTGACCGCTTTGCGTAACACCTCCGCTCAGTCCGCAAGCAGGACCTTGAGCTTCCGGTTGCTTGCCATTTCAACACTCCCCCCTGCTCTCATGCTCACATCTCTGTCCTGGGATTGCTGCAGTGTTCCAGTGAACATCAATGCAAGCTCGAGGAACAGCATCTCATTTACCGATTAGGCACACGAAAGCCTGCCGGACTGAACATTGAGTTCAATAATTTCAGAGCATGACGGGCCCCCCATTTTACTTTTATTTTTAGTTCTTTTTTTCTTTTTTGTATGTTTATTTCATTTATTTATTTAGAGATACAACACTGAAATAGGCCCTTCAGCCCACCGAGTCTGTGCCGACCATCAACCACCCATTTATACTAATCCTACACTAACCCCATATTCCTACCACATCCCCACCTTCCCTATATTTCCCTACCACCTACCTACACTGGGGGCAATTTATAATGGCCAATTTACCTATCAACCTGCAAGTCTTTGGCTGTGGGAGGAAACCGGAGCACCTGGCGAAAACCCACACGGTCACAGGGAGAACTTGCAAACTCCGCACAGGCAGTACCCAGAATTGAACCCAGGTCGCTGGAGCTGTGAGGCTGCGGTGCTAACTACTGCGGCACTGTGCCGCCCTTTTCAGCTTAGTTTGTTCAGTTTGCTTGCCCACTGTTTTTTTTCATGTTTGAACTTGCTGCTGTTCAATCTTCAGTCCGTTAACACCCTATCTGTACTAATGCTTTGTCTTTCAACACACCATTAACATATTGTTTGCCTTTGCTCCATGACCTTTTGGTCAGCTATGTGGCCTTGTCCAATCTACACCTTCCCCTTTGTTATCTCTTGCCCCACCCCTGCTTCACTTGCTTATAACCTTTGACATTTCTAATATTTGCCAGTTCCGAAGAAGGGTCACTGACCCGAAACGTTAACTCTGCTTCTCTGTCTACAGATGCTGCCAGACCTGCTGAGTGGTTCCATCATTTCTTGCTTCTATTTCAGATTTCCAGCATCCACAGTATTTTGCTTTTATTATATTGCGATATTGATCACGGTGGCTCAGTTAAATGGCCCGGGCAGACCAGCCCACTCCTGATGACGTGAAAGAGGCAAGCGCTTCATCCCCAGCAATGACGTCCGGCGCCCCTGCGCAGGCGCAGGCACCATTTTTAAAGGGCTTAGAGCCCTGACAAGTTAGATTTTTAAAGGAACAGTTAATCTAAAATTATTAAAACGAAAATCTTTACAATCCCTGTCCCACCCCACCCCCCGAATAGCCTTGCATGTCACTCCTGCCCTCTCCCCTCCCCCAAAATACTTTACCTTCAGTACCTGACCTTCCCCCCTACAAAGTTCAGAAACTTTTATCTTTACCTCTTCCCATCACCCCCTCAACTAATCAGAATCGTTTAACCCCACTCCCTCCACAACCCTGAAAACCTATCTGCTCTCCCCTCCCCACCAGTGTTCCGAAATTCGTCAGTGGTCGGGGGGATTGGACGGTGCGGGAGTGGCGGCCACAGAACGTAATATGGGAGCGGGACGGCCAGCATGATGAGCTAAGTAATTATTCCTTAATTTTAATTAATTAACATATTTAAATTTCAGCCCCATCACCAAGTGGCGGGGGGAGGGGGGGCACCAAGAGGCCTCGCTGCCACTGGTAATATGGGGTGGGGTCTTCCCGGCGTCAAGGCCCAAGACGGGCCTCTCCAGAAGGCATTTTTCAGGACCTCCTGCCACGGCCCCCAACATCAGGGGACTGGTAGAATTCAGCCCAGTATTTTGCTTTTATCTCAGAGTTGTGGGGCTGGAGGAGATTACAGAGATAGGGAGGGACCAGGCCATGGAGGGATATCAAAATAAAGGATAAAAATTTTAAAATCAATATGTTGCTTGACTGGGAGCCAATATAAGTCAGCAAGCACAGGGGTGATAGGGGAATGGGTCTTGATACAAGTGAAAAAACTGGCAGCAGAGTTTTGAATTACTTCAAGGTTACAGAGGGTAGAATGTGGGAGATCAGCCAGGGGTGTCTTGGAATAGTCAAGTCTAGAGGTAACCAAGGCATGAATGAGGGTTTCAGCAGCAGATGAGCTGAGATGCGGCAAAGTCGGGCGATGTCACGGAGGTGGAAATAGACTGTCATAGTGACGGTGTGAATATATGATCAGAAGTTCATCCTGAGGTCAAATTTCTTTTTTATTCTTTCATGGGATGTGGGCGGCGCTGGCAAGACCAGCATTTGTTGCCCATCCCTAATTGCCCTTGATAAATTAGTGGCTTGCTAGGCCATTTCAGAGGGCAGTTAAGAGTCAACCACATTGCTGTGAGTCTGGAGTCACAAGTAGGCCAGACCAGGTAAGGACAATAGTGAACCAGATGGGTTTTTATGACAATTGATGACAGTTTCATGGCACCATTGCTGAGATTAGATTTTTTTATTAATTCATTGATTATTAATTGATTAATATGACACCAAAGTTGCAAACAAACCAGTTTAATCTCAGACTGTTGCCAGAAAGAGGGTTCGAGTTGGTAGCTAGTGAATGGAGTTTGGAGCGGAGACTGAAAACAACGGCTTCAGCCTTCCCAATATTTCATTGGAGGAGATTTCTGTTCATCCAGTACCGGATGCTAGATAAGCAACAATGGAGGTGGTGGTGAGGTAGAGCTGAGTGTTGTCAGAGTTCATGTGAAAACGAATGCTGTGCTTTCTGATGATGTCACCGAAGGGCAGTTTGTAGATGAGAAATAGGAGGGGGCCAAGGATAGATCCTTGGGGTCACCAGAGGTAATGGGCAGCAGGAAGAAAAGCCATTGCAAGTGATATTCTGGCTACGATTAAATAGATTCTAAGAATGGAACCAGGTCAGAGGAGTCGCACACAATTGGAGGGGTGAGAGCCTTTGGAGGAGGATGGTGCGGTCAACTCTGTTAGAGGCTGCAGACAGGTTGAGAAGTCCAAGGAGGGAAAACTTATCTTTGTCACAGTCACATAGGACATCATTTGTGACCCTGATAAGAGCCATTTCGGTACCGTGGCAAGGGTGGACACCTGATTGGAGGGATTCAAACATGCAGTCCAGGAAAGATGGGTGTAGTTTTGGGAGGCAAGAACACATTCAAGGACTTTGGAGACGAAAGGGAAGTAGGAGCTGGGGTGATAGTTTGCAAGGATGGTGAGGTCAAGGGTTGGCATTTTGAGAGAGGGATGATGACGGCAGATTTAAAGGAGGGGCAACACCTGAAGAGAGAGAACCGTTAACAATATCAGCTAACATGGGGAGTAGGAAGGGAAATTGAGTGGTCAGCAGTTTAGTGGGAATAGGGTCGAAGGAGCAGGAGGTAGTTCTCATGGACAAGATGAGCTTGGAGAGGGCATGAGAGGAGATAGGAGAGAAACTAGAGAAAGATGTGAGTTCAGGGCTTGGGCAGGCGGCAACTTTAGTGGAAGTTTGGCCTAGTGGGCTGGCGGAAGGAGGAACACGACAGAGGCAGCTAATCTAATGGTCTTGATCTTGGTGACAAAGAAATTCATGAACTCCTCGCACTTACTGGTGGGAGTGAGTGTGGAGATTTAAATTAAAATGCCTGCTTCAAAATTTTAATGATAAGGTGTTATGTCACTTTGCAGATCTGTTCGTCTTCCAGAATTCAGTGCAAGAATACACTTAGTCCGACGCAATTAGTACCATCAGACCATTTCGTCCCACTTAATTACCAGTACGATGTTATTTTAACAGCACATTAAGAGTTTGACAGATTTTCTGATTATATGTACATTATTAGGATAGTTAGTTGAGCCTTCTTATTCTTTGTTTTAATGTTCATTGTATATTGCAGAATGTAATAGCCGGCTTTTGCTTCTGTTAAAGGGCATCATATCTCAGAAATAGTTTTTGACAGATGTCCTTTTCTCATTAACTGCAGCCAGACATCAATGCTGCATAACACTGTTAACTGTAAACATTTGATTGTGGTCATTTAATGCACCAAAGCATTTGTTGTGCCATATTAACTGTATTTATGTGCTGTGTTCTGCGTTGTTAGCTGCTAATTAGGCTACAGCACATGTAGCTATAAGGTCTAAATCTTTCTAATTTTATTTAAATGAGTTCATTATTTTGCTGGCACTAGAAAGAAAACACAACAAATTTCTTCTAATTAAAGGTCAGAGTACCTGAAGACTGAGCAAATTGAAGAGCTAACCAAACCACAGGGAAATTAAGCAATGCTGCTCTGTCATTTGAGGGCCAGCGGTGCTGCCATCAGCAGTGTCATCTGGAGTTAGAGTACAACATTCTTCCAACTAACTTTCTGTCCTGGCCTGTAGAAATGCTGAGATCTCCACTGACAGCTTCACTAATTCTAGAAATAAGTAAAAGCAACTTGAAGACAGATATGGTGGCATTTCTCAGGCAGTGTGAAAATCCACAGCCAAACAAGTAATTAGATAATCTTTACTCTTTAAGCCAAGTGCTTGTTCTGATCAATACCCTCACCGTACATTTCTACGAGCCTGATCAGTTGTTACTGGGAGGGAATGATTTATAGGATGTGTAGGGCAGATGCCAAATTAATGGGGCCAACAAAAATAATCGCATATTTCTTGTCTGTGAGGCGATGCAAATGCAATCAATTCCATTGTGCATTACAGCACAGTTGTGGCATAAGGATGCGGCAGGAATGGTTTCCATGGCAATGAGCTTAACTGCCAGTTCAGTGCTGCTGCCAGCATAACATATGGACATTTTAAAGGCTACATCTACAGAAAAGTGGGATTGAGTACCAGATTCTAGGTTTACTTAATGCAATAATGACATACAAACTATAATGTTTCTCTAAAAGGAAATGGCTTTCGGATGTGGCCATATCTCACAAGGGCACTTTTACATTACTGGACAAATCATTCAGAATTGATGAGCTCAATTTTATTTGTTGGGTACCCTGTAGGTACTTTAGAATATGCCGCGCGCACACACACACACATATATTATATATATCTAATATCACAAATTACCTTTGTTTTTATTCACGAGTCAAAGTTAACGTGAGCAAATGGAAAATAATGTATAAATAATTAAGACTGCAAATGTCATTGCAAAATGAATAAATGCACACTAACAAATAAAATGTGTTTAAGCAATTTCAATCGAATTCCCAGTGGAGGGTAGTTTGTAGCACAAAGCTCTGCTGAATTAAACGTGACACTTCATTTGGCCACTTTACTCTGGAAAACACTACAGTAATGTCAAGAATGTAAATGCTACTTGGTGCTGTAATTGGTGCTCTATTATAGTTGGGATAGAAGGAAATTGTCAAGCCAACGTAAACAGAAACAAGCACAGCAACGAACTTCATATCTTACCTGACAGTGTCATCTGAGGCATCATGAAAAATATATTTTTCTTCAGCATGCCCCACCAATCACAAGAGCAGAACAAAAGAATGCAGATTGTACCATGGGACAGAAGGATGCAGCGTCTGCTGCATTATTGTCAGTGCATTGTCATTGCTGACAACATGCACTCAGTCGATTCATGCTATATTTTGTACAAACATGTTGGCAAAACCAATCGAGTCATGAGTCTCCTCAGTAACTTCCATCCTAATATCTCCAGTGAGCAGGTGTATATTTTTCTGTTTTTTTTTAAATGTGTCTCAAATCTGCTGGATGGTATTGTATCAAACTCAAATATTAGAGCTACTGTTTGTGGGTGATATATTCAAAACTGAAAAACCCTGAACAAGGTGAGTAACTGTAGTGCAGGTTTACTTGAAAGGGGAAGAGTTACTCTTTTGCATTTAATGTTGACAATTTAGTATGTTAGCATTAGCAGAATTGTGTTCCTAAAATTAATTCTGGGAGTGGACTAATTTAACATGCAGATTCAAACCATCATTTTTTTTTTTGACTTAAGGACTTGTTTAGCGTAAATTATACAAGTGTGTAAGTTTGTTCATACTTTGTTCCAACACGATTCATTAATTACACACACTATAAAGATGCCATTAAGTTAGTGGAGAGAACTGGCAGGAGACCAAAACAGAGCCTACCAAGAGAAACAATAGAAAGAAACTCAACTGTTTCAGTCCATCTAGCTGCATTGGCAATTGTTACTTTGTTGGACATGTTTCAGGTGTTTAAAGACAAGTAGCAGTGGA